>NC_141877.1:433516784-433819815 GCF_056163025.1 Triticum urartu | reverse complement strand
ACCAATAGCGGGACCTGGATGCCCATATTGGCTCCTACATATTCTACGAAGATCTTTATCGGTCAGACCGCATAACAACATACGTTGTTCCCTTTGTCATCGATATGTTACTTGCCCGAGATTCGATCGTTAGTATCCAATACCTAGTTCAATCTCGTTACCGGCAAGTCTCTTTACTCGTTCCGTAATACATCATCTCACAACTAACTCATTGGTTGCAATGCTTGCAAGGCTTATGTGATGTGCATTACCGAGAGGGCCCAGAGATACCTCTCCGACAATCGGAGTGACAAATCCTAATCTCGAAATACGCCAACCCAACATGTACCTTTGGAGACACCTGTAGAGCACCTTTATAATCACCCATTTACGTTGTGACGTTTGGTAGCACACAAAGTGTTCCTCCGGCAAACGAGAGTTGCATAATCTCATAGTCATAGGAACATGTATAAGTCATGAAGAAAGCAATAGCAACATACTAAACGATCGGGTGCTAAGCTAATGGAATGGGTCATGTCAATCAGATCATTCACCTAATGATGTGATCCCGTTAATCAAATAACAACTCTTTGTGCATGGTTAGGAAACATAACCATCTTTGATTAACGAGCTAGTCAAGTAGAGGCATACTAGTGACACTTTGTTTTGTCTATGTATTCACACATGTATTATGTTTCCGGTTAATACAATTCTAGCATGAATAATAAACATTGATCATGAAATAAGGAAATAAATAATAACTTTATTATTGCCTCTAGGGCATATTTCCTTCAGTTTGGCCTACCCGACCTCTTGTGACATTATCACACGCTTTAGCCGTCCGCTATGCACTGAAAACTTCTGGAGGCATGCGCTGAATATGCCCAAACTATCTCAGACGATGTTGGACAATCTTCTCTGCAATTGATGATACCCCGACTAAGTCTTGTATATCATCATTCTAGATCTATTCCTTCCTTGTGTGGCCACACATCCATCTCAATATGTGCATCTCCTCTACACCTAATTGTTGAACATCTCGCCAAGTAGTCGGCCAACACTCAGCGCCATACAATATTACGAGTCGAATCACTGTCCTATACAACCCGCCTTTTAACTTTTGCGGCATTCTCTTATCGCAGAGAACGCCAGAAGCTTGATTCCACTTCATCCATCCGGCTTTGATTCGATGGTTCACATATGCATAGATATCCCCATATTAAAACAACATTGACCCCAAATATCGAAAGGTGTCCTTCTAAAGTACAACCTGCCCACCAAGGACCTCCTCCTCCTCGTGCCTAATAGTACTAAAATCGCACCTCATGTACTCAGTTTTAGTTCCATAGCTCTAACTTTCTATTAACCCCCGCCCGACCATCATCGACTAGCACCACATCATCCGCAAAGAGCATACACCATGTGATATCTCCTTGTATATCCCTTGTGACCTCATCCATCATCAAAGCAAAAAAGATAAGGGCTGAGAGTTGGCGTCGTCATCCCCCATCAAATTTGCTTTAGAGGAGCGTGCGTGTCACCGTCACGGGAGAAAATCGAGCTTGACGACGGTGCGGGGGGAGGTGGGGCTATATGACGACACGACAAGGAGGTCTGGCTCGACAAGGTACGTGGGAGGAGGTCGGGCTTGGCATCGTCGTTTGCAGCTATACGCCATTTTCTGAAGCTTTCTTATTAGCTCCATTTTTCATCGATGGATTTGAGTAACAACAACATTATATCTATGCTACAACCATTGGAATTTCATGTTTTAAGAACCTAACATGGCATTTTCTATTGATACATATGGCGGTTTTAGAAATGTTTTTGCTTTAGATCATGGCAAAAAAAGATGATGGCATTTTTTAAGAATTGTTTACTCTAGAACATGGTAGTTTCAAAGAACGAAAATGCCCAACTTTCCCATGTGTTGATACATATGGATTTTGACCAAAAGCAGCCTTATATTTGTGCTACAACCTCTGGAATTTCAGGTTTTAAGAACTCAACATGGTATTTTTTGGTTGATACATACGACAACTTAGAACTGTTTTTCTTTCTATAGGTCATGGCAAAAAAAGATCATGGAATTTTTAAGAACTATTTGCTCTAACCCATGGTAGTTTCAAAGAATAAAATGCCCAAATTCCCCCATGTGCCCCTTACAAATTCCAAAAAAGTTGGCATGGCACAATCTTTTTTCCCAAATAAATTGCCATGTCCTTTGTATAAACACAAATGGTTGTTTTATAGTTGACATGGCTAATTTCATGGGATGTTTTCTCAAGTTGCATAACATTTTTTCGGTGAACAATGAAAATCAACATTCCTAATTTTTTAGTAAGAATATATCGTGGCAATGTGTGCTTTTTTTGTGTGTCATAAGTAGGGAAGATGCAACAAGATAACAAATTCGTGTTTTTCGCAGTCCCTTTTTGATTAACGAACCACCTGCAACTCATATACTTTTTGTGTGTTCTTCAGAAAAATGGCAATTTTTGTATTGTTTGTCATGTTTTACAGATAGTTTGCCAAAATTATTGGCTTCTTTGAGATTTTTAGTTATAGTCCATGATAAAAAAGAAGGACAACGCTAACGCCCACACATGTGGTGGGAGCAAAATCTGCACACAGGCCCTATAACACACATACTATGTCATGTCACCGTATGCATGCATGTGAGAATTTTTTTGGATTTTCAGTTTTTAAAATGTTTTATCTCTTAAATAAAATCTGATTGAAAATCCGTTTTCACCATTAAATCCCCCGCGACGAGATCTTCGAAACTAGATCTCATATCAATATATTTCGATAATTTTTTGGGGGGTTAAAAGTTGCCATGTCTATTGCACATGAATTGCCATGGTGTTTACATTGAAGTTGCTACGATATGTTTCAGCTATTTTCTTCCACATTTAAAAGTAAATTTTGACATTTATAAAACGGTGAATTAAGAAACTAGACTTGCCATGATACATGCACGCAAAATTGCCATGGTTCATACAAAAACTAATTTTCATGGTCAAAGTATTGGAGTTGCCATCATCAAAATAGTAAAATTGCCATGCTCTACAAACTTAAATTGCCGTATGGCAACTTTAGTTTAAGCACTATGACAAATACAGTGTAAACATCATAGCAACTTTTGGGCAAAAAAAAAATCATCGAAACATATCAACATGGGGTCTAGTTTTGAAGATCTCATCGAGACGAATTTAATGGTGAAAATGGATTTTTAATTTGTTTTTTTAATTAGGAGATAAAAAAATTTAAGCCGAAAACCAAAAAAAATCCTGCTGATGTCATTTGTTCACATGTGGCAAAATGAGTGATAAATGAGGCGTGTGGGCGATGTGCAAGATGTCACACGTGTGGACGTTAGTTTTTCCAGAAAGAATAGAAAGCGTTTTTGAAAACCATGGCAATTTTTGTAAAACTACATGGAATTTTTATTAAGACCATGCCATTTTTATTATTAGGAGCGGGGAAATTTTATTATTAAGAGCATGGTATTTTTATTATTAAGAGCTTGGCAATTTTATTTTTTTAAGAATTTGGCATTTTTAAATCTATAGGACGGTAAATTTATTTTAAATGGCATGGAAATTTTAATTTATGAATCAAGTCATTTTATTTTCGTGTGGTTTTTTGTTTTGACAAATAAAATACACAGTATGGAAATTTTAATTTTTATCATCACAATTTTATTATTAAGAACATGGCATTTTATTATAAATAGCATGACATTTTTATTATTAAGAGCATGGCATTTTTAATACGTAAGAGCATGACATTTTTCTTGTTAAGAGCATGTTATGTTTACGATTATGAGCATGTCATTTTTATTATTAAGAGCATGGCGTTTTTATTATTTTAAGAACTGTTTTTGTGTTTTTCTAATAGACAACGCTAACATGGCAAACCTTAAGTTTTTTGTTTTTTGTACACATGGCAATTTTTTTTCGAAAAGAGGTTCCCATGGGCAAATTGTAATGAACAACATTTTTATAGGAATGTTTTTGGAAATGTCTGCATGGCAATTTTGTAGATAATTTACAACAAGTTGAAATTCTTCCGTCAGTTTCCATGGGATCATTTTACAATTTTCATGGAAACTTCAAATACATTTTTTACTTTTTGTATGCTCTTAAGTTGAAAAGCTGATTGGACAAATAGAATTGTGATACTCTAACGCGTGGCAAACGGACGGAGAGAAAGCGGCACTTAAAACACGCCTAGCTCCTGGAATCTCATTGCCTGACCATCCTTCTAGCAAGCACACGGTGCCTCCACCAACTCCAACGATGATGTTTCGCGATGATGGCCCCATATTTGAGGTGAGCGAATCTCCATTTTTCTTAACGAATTTCGCTTTCTTGAGGACGGTGAGCGAATCTATATCTGGTCCATGTAATTGCTTTATTCGTTGCCGCAGAAATGAACCCGACCAGGCGAATCCCCGGACGGAGCGAACAATTTGGCATCCTCTAGCATCCTCTGCATAGAGAAAATATTAGGGTATCTCTAACTGAACTGCTAAATATTAACTTCGCAAATGCCTTGTTAGGTCCTCAAATTTGAGAGTTAAAAGAAATATGTAGCTAACCGAACCCTCACATTTAACTTCTCAAATGAACTAAACTACGCATGAAAGCCTCTCGCACTCTCTTTTTCCTTCTTCCCTCTTCTTTCCACACGGCCATCGACGATTTTCATGCAGTAGATGATGTCCAGGAGATAGTTATGGCTAAAGATAGATGATCTGCAAAAGCAATTTAATAGAACCTCACCAAGTGCGAAATATGCGTGCGAGGAAGTAGTCAAGAAAGTCGGCTAATTCGTCCCCCACGGGCCACGGATTGGGTAATTCTTTGTCTGAATGAGTTCATCTCCTCTTCATTCACCTTGTGGCTCGATTGCATGGTTCGGGACACAATGATTCATCAGAATCAGCGACGGCAATTGGAAACCATGTAGGTGTTCAATGTAGGTTGGTCTGCACGTGATGTGTGTGTGTTGTGATGCTCCGTCGAGGATGGAGGCGAGGAGTGCGGCCATGACTGGGGACGACCAGGAGTAGCGCGGAAGTAGCCATGACCGGGGACGGCGAGAAATCAAAGAAAAAGTTCACTGGAATTTGGCAGGAGTTCAGCGGGATTGAGGGTTGTCGATGGGCGTGCGTGGTGGTCCCCGGAGGCAAGGACCGTGGTGGAGACGGCGATGATGTGGACACGTCTAATCAAATCATTTAATGAGAGTTGTGTTTGGCTGCTCAAATTTAAATGGTGGTCGATGCTTCTCCTTAAAATTTTGAGGAGTTAAAGATTTTGAGGGTTCAGTTAGAGTTGACTTAACTCCTAAAAAGAGAATCTTGTAAGGAGTTAAAGCTTTTTTTAGTTTCGGTTACAGTTGCCCTTAGCTGCTACCGTGATCCGAGGTCATCTGAGCATTAGATCTCAAATCCAGTGGTCATGGTTGGTGTTTCTGAATTTGCGTGCAGTTATAGGAGTAATTGGGTATTACTCCTATAAAGGATGATGGAGTACCTTCCTCCTAAGGCTCCTCGAGGGCGAAAAGCGCCTCCGCATCGTCCGTTTCCGGGTGGCGTGACACGGGAGCCTCTTGGGGGGCTCTCCACGTCGTTCGATCTGCCCGGACGACTCTGACCTAGGCAATCCATCTTCACGGTCCACGACGAGTAGACCGCGGGGCTCGCGCGGGGTCACACATGCGGTGGCGTCGGTTGCGCCCGCGGGCGCCCTTTCGCGCGTTGTCCCGTGGATGGGCTACTTGGACCCGCACATCGGCCTCTCCAGCTGACCCTGGGCTGCTTGGGTCACGACAGCAGGGGCATGCGTGCCGCCCGCGGCACCGGCTCGCATGTGGGGCTAGGCTGTTAGGGTCGTTTGCACGAGGGGCGAGCCAAGCCCACCTTTAAGGGGCTGTTTCGCTCGGTCTAGGTCGGTGCGCGCGGTCGCTCCAGCCAAGTCCGAGTGGTTAGAGCAACTCCAATGGGCCGACCCAAACGGATGACGTTTTTGTCCGTTTGGGTCGGCCGTCCGCCCGCCGTCCGCCCACTTTTAGTTTTGAGTCGGTAGTGCGCCCAACGGGCCGCCTCATTTCATGACCGCACGCGTTTTAGATCATGCCAGCGTCCATGCCATCGCCCTGGCTTTGACGCTCCAGCGCATGGGAAAGTTTCACACGCGCGCGGGAAAGGTTCGCGCGCGCGCCGCTGCCGGCGCTCGTTATAAGAAGGCGCTCCCTCCACACTCTGTCCGCTGCCCACTCGTCTCGCCCCCTCTCACTAGCCTCGCCACCTCTGCGCCAACATGTCGATCCGCCGCCTGGGCGCTTCGGATTTTCGAGGAGTCCACGAGCGCCGCTCCGGCGCCTTCTCCTCCGAGATCTGGTTTCGCGAGAAACGTCTCATCCTCGGCACCTTTAACACCGCAGAGGAGGTGCCCCGCGCGCACGACGCGGCGGCGTGGCGCCTCCTGAGGCCTCGTCGGGATATGAATTTTCCCAACGTGTCGACCCAGCCGGCGCAGGATCTGGTGCCTCTCCCGCGGCTTTTCATCGACGAGGATCGTCGTGTCCACCGGAGGCGGCAACGTCGCCTCGTCATTGCTGAGATGGGCGTGGAAGCCTTGGTGGTGTGGTGCGAACGCTTCCCGCAAGACATCATCGACGAGCGCCAGTTCTACAAGCAAAGGAGGTTGGAGAGGGATGCGGGGAGGAGGGAGCGAGCCGCCTATCGGGAGGACAAGCGTTCGCGGAAGCAGACAGCTCAATTGAAACTGAAGCTACGAGAAACGTCGGGTTGGGACTTTGAAGATGAGCAGCATGCTGACGCCTACATTCAGACGTTGAAGGAGGACATTACCGAGTCGGAGTCAGAAAGCGACGAGTAGTGGTCTTTTCTTTTATCTATGTACGCTAGAACTATCTATGTATCCATTTTTATCTGAAAAAATGGCCGGCGGCGTCGACGACAAAGCAGGCGGGTGAGGGTGTGAATCCAATGTTCCACCGACCAGCAGGCCCAGTGAGAAAAAAGGACGAGCGCGTGTGCGTCCGTCGCGTGTCTGCGCCGACGCAAATCAGGCTCAAAAATGGGCCGGAAATGGATCGGCAGGCGGACAAAAATGGACGCGCATCCGTTTGGATCGGCGCGTTAGACCGGTTTTTTTATCTGCGCCGACCAAACGGACGGCCGCGGATGAAATGGGTCGCCCCATTGAAATTACTCTTAGAGAGGGTCGTCCGGTCAGGGTTTGCACCAGGAGCGATTGGCAAGGTTGAGTCCACTTATCAGCGCATGTTGTCTGTTGCTGGGTCACCACCACGATTAACGAGGTTGGGTCCGCCTATTAGCGCCCATCGCTTGTTGCTTGCGGTGATTTTTTAAGGGAAAGCCTATCAGTGTTTTATTTCACAGTCAAAAGAGTTACATCACTTATTACATAAGGAACAATGAAATTGGGTGGATCTCCATCCCAATCAAAAGCAGACTGAGTATCATATGAGTGCTTCGCCAGATGGTGAGCAACTCGATTGGCTTCCCTAGGGCAATGGGAGAAAGAAACTCCATCAATCATCTTGGCTCTCGCAAAGCAGTCAGCTAAAGTCGCAGAATAAGGACCATAGATCTCCAGCTCCCCATTGCATGCCTGAATGAGCTCCAATGAATCGGACTCACATGTGATATGGGTGCAGCCCAACTTCTCAACTAATTCTAGTCCTTTTAGCAGTGCAAGGGCCTCCGCCGAGGCAATATCAAAGGCCGTATGAAAAGGACTTGCAGCTCCTGCCACAGCCTCACCTGCACTATTACGTATGACGACCCCAACTGCACCCGAACCATCTTGGCGGAAAGCAGCATCTGTATTTAATTTATAACATCCTCGGCTTGGCTTTTCCCATGTTATTTCATGTGGTTTACTGGAATGGGAAACAGCTCCAAAATTTGATGTTAGAGCCTGAATCGCAAAGGCCGTCCGGGGGGGATCTGCTATAGTTTCGCCCTTCACTGCTTCCCTCCTTTGCCACCATACATACCAACACGCAACGGCTACTGACTCCTGCAATCCTAACATACCTAGGACCGGCAACTTCCTGTTTGGGTTGCAAATAATATGCTCAAGTACTACTGATCCTGACATGTTTGCAATCAGTGCATCATCAATGATATTGAGGAGCCCGAGCACAGACCAAACCTTCCGTGCACGAGTGCATGTAAATAACAAGTGCCGAATATTCTCCGGACCCGACCGACAAATAGGGCACTGTGGTGAGACGGGTATGTGTCGCGAAGCAAGAATCGCCATGCCTGGAACTGTACCATGCAGAGCCTTCCATATAAACACCTTAATCTTACTTGGAATTTTCAGCTTCCATAAAGTGTCCCACACCGGGTTCGGTTCAGCAGAGCCTTGCCCATCTTCTCTTCCAGTTCGTGCGCCGAACTGATGATCCCATTCAATGTGATAGGCAGAATGGACAGAGAACAAAAAGTTTTTTGTCTTATGCCATGCCACAAAATCTTCATGTAGATGTGGACTCAACGGGATTGCAAGAATATTGTTCGCATCAATGGGTAAGAAAATATCTCTGATAAGTTGTTCGTCCCAGCTATACCATTATGTTGATCAATCAACTCATCAACAGTACGCAAAATACAGTTTCCCCTCCTGGTAAAAACTTTCCTGGAATGACTATTTGGGATCCAATGGTCCTCCCAAATGTTAATTTTTCCTCCTGAGCCAACTCTCCAAATGTGTCCACGCTTAAAAGTTTGTAGTCCTGTAAAAATGCTCTGCCAGGTGTAAGAAGAGCCTTTTTTTGGACCTGCATTCAGTAATTTCCCATTAGGATAATATTTCGCTCTCAAAACTTGAGCACAAAGTGAGTCAGGATTATTTAGCAATCTCCATGTCTGTTTTGAGAGCATAGCCATGTTAAAACGAAAATAGATCTCGAAATCCCATGCCGCCCAACTTTTTTGGAACACACATTCTCCACCAAGAAAACCAGTGCATCTTCTTTTGATCCTCAGAATCTCCCCACCAAAAGGCAGACATAGCATCATTCATCTCTTTGCATAATTTTTTGGGGATCTTAAAAACAGCCATGGCAAACACTGGAATGGACTGAATTACTGCCTTCAAGAGAATTTCTTTCGCCCCTGTGGAAAGTAGCTTCTCCTTCCATCCCTTCAATCTTTCGATGGTCCTTTCAAGCAAATGAACAAAACTATCACTTTTATCCAGCCCCACCATAGAGGGTAGGCCCAGGTACTTTTCAGAAATTGCTTCAGTGTGGATATTAAGTTCAGTACACATCTAGGCTTTTATTTCCACATCAACATTTGGACTGAAGAAAATACTACATTTGGCTTCACTAATAAGCTGGCCTGAATTAGCACAATAAGCATCAAGCACTGATCTCAACGAGGTTGCATTAATCATATCTTCCTTCATGAGTATAAGGGAATCATCAGTGAATAATAAATGAGATACTGATGGTGCATTTCTGCACACCCGAACACCCTCTATGCCACGAACCTCCTCTTGTTGAGCTAGAGCACTTGAAAACCCTTCTGCACATAAGAGAAACAAATAAGGTGATAACGGGTCCCGCTGACGGAGGCCCCTGCTTGGCACAAACATATCTGTCTCTTGATCATTAAATCTGACTCTGTATTTAACTGAACTGACACAGGCCATCAACAAGTCAATAAAATCACCATGAAAGCCGAGCCTACTCAACATTCTTTCCAAAAAAATCCATTCAACGCGGTCATATGCCTTGTGCATATCAAGCTTTACTGCACAATATCCTATCTTGCCCTTCTTCTTGTTTTTTATAGTATGCATACTTTCATAGGTGATGAGAATGTTGTCAGAAATTGATCTCCCAGGTACAAAAGCACTCTGGACAGGAGATATTACTTCATACAAAATAGCCTTTAAACGAAAAGCAATCATTTTAGAGATGATTTTATACAAGACATTGCATAAACTGATAGGCCTATACTATGATATATTTTCTGGGGAATCCACTTTAGGTATTAGAACTATCACAGTATCATTCCAACCATCAGGATCAACTTTATTATTTATTGCGCTCAACACTTCACTTGTAAGTAAATCTCCAAAAATGTGCCAACATTTTTTAAAGAACACGGCATGCAATCCATCCGCACCTGGTGCTTTTGTGTCACCTATAGAGAATAAAGCCTTTTTCACCTCCTCCGCAGAGTATGGTTTCAGAAGCTCATTGTTCATGTTTTTCGTAACACGAGGCACGACATGATTTATGAAAACTGGGTCCGTTTCCTCAATCTCTGTAGAGAATAGACCAGCAAAATAATCTGAAATTAGAGGATTCAAATACACCGTACCTTCTTGCCAAACACCCTGGGCATTCCTTAGTTTTTTAATATGGTTTCTCAGACGTCTTGCTGAGGCAAAGTTCTGGAAATAGGCCGTGTTACGGTCTCCAAACTGCAGCCAATTCAGCCTGCTTCGTTGAGCCCAATACATTTCTTCCATCTCTAGTAATTCTTCTATCTCCATCGATAGTTCCTTCTGC
Organism: Triticum urartu; assembly: GCF_056163025.1. NCBI lineage: Eukaryota > Viridiplantae > Streptophyta > Magnoliopsida > Poales > Poaceae > Triticum > Triticum urartu. The sequence goes on along the minus strand of NC_141877.1, from coordinate 433,809,240 downwards.
CTCGCTACATTTTCATTGGACAGTTCTCGCCTCGAGACCTCTTCCATCTCCTTTTTTACACTGTGAAGTTTATTCTTTGTACCTTTAAGGACTGATCTGTCCCAAACGTGCAGGTCCTTATGGATAGCCGCTAATCTGTCAGCCAGCGAAACATTCCCAGCTGGAGCATGAGACCAATCCCATGCTTGTTGCACAACTTCCAAAAATCTTTTCTCCTTCAGCCATCTTGATTCAAACCTGAGCAGGGCGGGCCCATTATGCTCGTGCACCGGCTCTTCATCCAGAGACATCAGAATAGGCCTATGATCAGACTTGCTATAATTCAGATGGTGTACAGTAGCATTCGCAAATTTCCTTTGCCACCCATCGTTTGCAAGTGCTCTATCCAATCTTTCTCGGATCATGCCTCGTTGCCAAGTGAATTTATCTCCCACATATCCACAGTCAACAAGATGACAGTCATCAAGAGCATCGCGGAATGCCTTCATATATCTGTCTGGACGAGGTCTCCCCCCTCTTTTTCAAAAGAATATGCAATATCGTTCAGATCTCCCATGATCAACCAAAGCATATCACTAATGCCAGCTAGATCACACATCCTCTGCCAGGTGAGATGCTTATCTTCCCAACGTGGTTCATCGTACATACCAGTGAACCTCCACATATTATCCAGATCGTTTCCAACATATACATAAATGAAATTGTTTGTCTTGAACTTCAGAGAGACAACCACTTCCTCCTTCCAGTATAGAACCAACCCGCCACTTTTACCATCACTATGGACCACCTCCTTATGATCCATCTTCATTCTCCTCCTCAGACACTCTGCCGGGAATTCATCTAAATGTGTTTCCGATAGAAAAACTATGTCAGGGCTCCTGCTCGTGTGAACTTCAAGGAGGGCCCTGACCGCTGCGCCTTGCTGCAAGCCACGACAATTCCAACTAAGTATTTTCATTGCATCCGGTCAGCCTCCCTCACCTCGGAGACCGCCACCAATAAAATTTAATCCTTCTAAAACTCACACGATACTTCTCCGACAAAGTCGATTGAGCAGACAAACTGAATAAAAACCCTACCACAATCGGAACACTACGGAGGGACAGTAAACCGATCACAACACCTTGCAAGGCAAAAGAGATGTGCCGGGACAGAAAACCAGCTTCGCGAGACGCGCGTTGGGACATGAACTATGCAGGCTTCCGATCCTCTGAAAAAGCCAGCAAACCAGAGAACCAAGAACGACACTACCTCTTCTCTTCTCCTTCTCTCATCAGGATCAGATTAGGACATCACGCTAGTGGCCAAGAGGGGCCCATGACCCCTACAGTATTAAACAGCAGACAGGCGGCGGCACCCGCCGCCGGTGGCCGTGGGCAAAACCTAGATCGCCTTCAGATCACCCTTTTGCTTTGGTTTGTCGAGCAAGCAGACAGCGGTGCGGTGATGACTCAACTGACTGGTAGCACTCAGCCATATCTGAATGCTCCCCGAGATTAGCTGGGTCTTTTTCTTAAGGTGGTTGTGTCTTTTTATTTTTTTGAAACGAGGAAAAAGACTTGCCATTTTCATTGATTAAGAAGAAGAGAATTGTCCAATTAATTGACGGAAAATCGGGCTAAAACCGATACAACACAACCCACATGACATGGGCACCATCGGCCAACCTAGCCACCGACATGGAACAGAAGCCACGACGGCACATGCCAACGGATGGCACACGCGCAAGCAACCGACAGCTCTGACTTTGACGACGAGCAACATAGGGGAAACATCCAGGACTTGCGCCGACCGTGCCGAAAAGAGCACCTCGGACATGTCGGGAAGAACCGACTACCGAAGACCACACCACGACCCAAGATCCTCTCGACGCCATGATCGTTGCCAAACAGAAACCAGCGCCCCACCTCAGCAAACCACGCGGCGAAGATGCCGCCATCGACGGCGAAGATGCCATCATCCTCTGTCTCTCAGTCGTAGCCGGCTCTGAGACGATGCCCCCAAGGAGGAGAAAGACGCGAAGATGCCTCCATCGCCCGGTCCAACGGATCTGAGGTTTCCCTCCGAAGCCCAAGCCGTGGGGAGAAGGAGAAACTCCACGGTGACGCTTCCAAGAAATATCACGGCACCCGCGGGCGCCGCCGTCACCGGCTCCGGTGAAGACCGGAGCAAGGATTTCTCCCGGAGATGTGCCGACCACCTATCACCATTGACCGCCACCCACTGACCACCACCCCTGCCGAGGCCGACCTCACTCTGGCCACGGGATCCCACGATCCATCGTGACCAGATTCGCACCACCTCCTGGCCGAAGCCGCCGCCACCATACCCGGGGCCGCCGCCCTGGAGCCCAAGAGCCGCCACATCATCGTCATCACCGTCGACAGGAGCCCGACGACATGGAGCCCACATCTCAAATCTGGAGGCAAGGGAGGGCCTGGCCAGACTGCGGACTCGCCCCAAGCCTTGCCTCAGAGGGCCGGAGGACAGCCAAAGCCGCCGCCGGAAGGCTACAGTCGAGCCGCACCAGATCTGAACCGCCGGAAGCCAGAGCCGCACGAGCAAGATAGAGCGGTCGCAGCCACCTAACCTCGATCCACCGCTGGACGTCGCGAGGCCGCCGTCGTTGCCGCGCCTACTCGCCACACCGCCCAGCCGTCGTTCCACCGGAGGAGCAGCCGCCTCCGTGGGACCTGCAGCCTGGACCACCACTAACCCGAGCGAGGGACAAGGCGCGCCGTGGCGCACGCAGTGCACCGTCCGCCGAGTCGCCGAGCCGCCCACGCCGCCACCACCGGGCCCAGCCTCGCCGAGCCCTCGATCCGCCAAAACGCGGTCGCCCGCCCTGGAACCCCCCGCCGTCCGCGCCGCATCTGGTCACCGTGAGGCCACCGCCGCGCCTCCCCTACTCTCGGACCACTGGATCTGCGTCAGCCATCGCCGGAGCCGCGCCCGCTCGCCCGCTGGACCCCGCCGAGCTCACACGCCAGATCCACCCTTGGGCCACCCTGAGAGAAGCCCCGCCGCCACCCTCCCTGGAGCCTGACCGGGCTTTGCCGGCGGGCTCCTCAGGCGGCGGCGAAGTGCTGGGGCAGAGGGGGGGGGAGGAAATAGCCGGCGCCGGTGGTGTTCCCCCGTGTCGCCCGAGAGAGGCGACGCGGGGGTCCGAGACTAATGGTGTTGTGTCTTGTTATCAGTTTGTTGTTTTATGTTGCACTTAGAATGGCATGCACGTTAGCCTTCCTCTCATTTTTTGCTTGCACCTGCTACTCCCGAGCGCTCTTTGCCTGTTCCCGCCGGCGACGGCCAAAAGCGTCTCCTATCTCTCCCTTCACTAAAAAAGACACATCCATGACATTATGGCCTGAACGAAAACTATTTCTGTCATGGTTGTGACACTTCTATGACGATAATTGTGACAAAAACACGTATCATCGTAGATGTGGTGGGCTCCTACTTCTATGATAAAAAATCATGATAGAAATTGCGCTTTTTGCCCTGGGCGGGCCGGAGATGCACCTGTGTGACATTCTTTGGGTTCTCTGTGAAGTAAAAAATCATGGTTGAAGTGAGGGCGAGAAAAAATCCAGGGAGTTCCCGGTTATGGTGGATGGTCGGGCTCAAGCGATACAGTGCGGTTTGCGCATTTCTCCCGTACGTACACATGTGTGTGTGAGGCGCCCTCTAACTGAACCCGAGCAAGGCTACACACGCGGTTGATGAGTTTTAATTAAGTTAAGTGTCAAGTTCTCTGTAAAGCCCCGAGACCGATGTGCCAGGTGTTGTTCAGTTATTCGTTGTCATTGCCGTGTCATTCACTTGTGTGTTGCATCTTGCCATGTCATCATGTGCATTGCATCATCATGTTTTCAAAACTTGCATCCGTCCGGGTTTCCCCAGTGCCATCCGTTGTCCGTTCTGAACCCACACACACTTGCACGCGCCCGCGGCATGTCCGAAATATTATTTTATAAGTGACCGGAGTATGTTCTCGGATTGGGTTGAAATTTGGTGTGTGGTCTTGTTATAGTGTAGACAGGCCGCCTGTCAAGTTTCATCGTAATCGGAGTTCGTTTGACGCCCCAACGGATAAATATAGCGGCAATAGTAGCCGGTCAAAACGTCGGACGTTTTCGGTCTCCGGAAATAGTCGCAGGGCCTCCCTCTCTTCTCTTCTCTCAGCTCGAGACCGTCTACACAACCCACTACTCACCGCCAGGCCCTACCTAACCTCTCTCGTCAGCCCGCGACCCTCCTCGCGCGCACCCGAAAGCTGTCCCGGACCCGACTCGGACAGTCGTTACCGCTGTGTTCGGATCAACCCCAAACATCTGCAAAACGTCATCGTTTTCTTATTTGGGCTCACTAACTATTTTATTCGCGACCGTACGTTTACGATCATAGGGATGAGGTAGCCCCTAACCTAACCCACCTGCGTATATAATGGGCAACCCTAGAAATTAGGGATCTGTCCCATCCAATCCCTCTCAGCCGCCGCCGCCATTTCCTTTGTTCTCAACGCCAAGCCAACCAGTTTCCTTCCCCGTTCCAAAATCTCCGCAGCCAACCACATCTCCTCGAACCAAATCATCATCGCCTTCTCCACCCAACCAACCGCCAGCCGCAGCGCCCATCCTCTCGATCTAGGAGCCGAGCTCCCCTGCCAGGCCGACCTCGCCTCCATTTTTCTCTCCCTCGTTGCTCTCTCTCTCACCCGGTTCCCCCTCTCTCTGTTTCCTCGCGCAGGAGCCGCATCGCAGCATGGCCGGAGCTCCTTCCCCGACACTCGTCGCTGACCCCCCCTGTTTCTTCGGTCCCAGCAGGAGACAAGCCGCCGGATCTGACGCCTCACCAGGGAACGCCATGGCCGCCGCACCATGGAGCCACTTCGACTTGGACCCCGCCGGATCGACGCAGCCCGCCGCCGTCCTGCTTCGCTAGCTCGGGCACGAGCGCCCCGTCTTCCTCCTCGTCGCGCGGACCCAGGAAGGGCCCCCGCCAGCACCGCCGCTCCTCTGCGCCCTCGCTGCCCAAGTCGCCTGCATCCCCTGCTTCGTGAACGAGAAGACCGGCGCTGCACCTTCGTTGACTCGTCCCAGCGCCAGCGTGGACGAGATCCACGTCGCCCGCGCCTGGGTCTTCTCGCCCGAGGCCCAGCTCCTCCCGAGCCGGCCCCTCTCCACATCGCCCACTCCCTGGCGTCAAGCCAGATCCAGCAGGCCCAGCGCCTCCCCAAGGCCCAGATCGCGCCGGCCTCACCCGGCCTGCTACCTCCTCCTCCTCGCCGACTGGGCTTGGCCCATGGTGAGAACTCCCCCAGCGCCCATCTTTTCTTTTTTTCTGGTTGTTGGGCCAGCTAGTTTCGGCCCAGTGCAGTTTTATTTCCTAGTCCTGCGATTCTGCTATTTAACCGGGGAATTACAGTTTTACAGAAAAGACCCTTTTGTTCATGCATTTAATAACTCACTAACCGTGCATCGGATTAAAATGTTTTATATATGAAACTTGCTCAGAATTTTGTGTAGATTAATAATATCCAACTTTCATCTATGTTTAAAATATTTAAAATGTTGTTTGCATTAATTTGCTCCTATGCCTTGTTAAAATGATTTTATTCATAACTAAATAACCGTAACTCGGATTTTAATAATCTTTATATGTAAATGGGGTAGAATTTTGCCTAGTTTAACATGGTGCAATCATCTTGCATGTTTAACAACTCTAAAATTGTGTTTAGGGCAGAACAGTACTAAATCTATAATATGCTCATGGGGAGTTTCCGGAATTGTTGTTCGTTGCTTCCGGCCCCATTTAAATTGTTTAAATGGTATAGTTTTGTTATGTTTCACCTCTTGCCATGTTAACCAACATTTAATATTGTTGAGTACTTAAACGGGAGAGAACTAAATATTGATGTGGTGTTTTGTCAATATGCATCCCGTTGCATATTGAGCTCCACTTAATTTGTAGGATTGTTTGTGCATTTTGCCATGCCATGTATCATTAAACCGGACATGCATCATACTTGATTGTGCATCATGCCATGTTCATGTCGTGGTTGTTTACTATGTTGTGTGCTTTCTTTCCGGTGTTGCTTCTTCGGGTTGGTTCCGATAACGTCGAGTTTGTGAGGAACCGTTCGACTACGTCCGTTTGTCTTCTTCATGGACTTGTTCTTCTTCCTTGCGGGATCTCAGGCAAGATGATCATACCCTCGAAATCACTACTATCTTTGCTATGCTAGTTTGCTCGCTCTTTTGCTATGCCAATGCTACGATGCCTACCATTTGCTTGTCAGCCTCCCAAATTGCCATGTCAAACCTTTAACCCCCCATGTCCTAGCAAACCGTTGATTGGCTATGTTACCGCTTCGCTCAGCCCCTCTTATAGCGTTGCTAGTTGCAGGTGAAGATTGGCTATGTTACCGCTTCGCTCAGCCCCTCTTTTACGAAATGCCAAAAAATTAGTTGTACTTGCTGCTCATGGAGATGAGGAACCTCCTAAAACCCTCGATGCTCGTTATGTGACAGATATTATGTACTACTTTGATAATCCAGAGAAAACCCCATTCAATTTGATAATGGGAGACACGTTGGATCAACACTCAGAGGAGCACTGGCCTGGGGGTTTGAAATAAAGATGACCCTCAGGCTCACGAAAACCCAAGGGAAAAGGCTTAGGTGGCAAATGCTAAAACCAAGGTTGGGCCTTGCTGGAGGAGTTTTATTCAAAACGAACTGTCAAGGGGTTCCCATAACACCCAACCGCGTAAGGAACGCAAAATCAAGGAACATAACACCGGTATGACGAAAACTAAGGAGACAAGAGTGGAACAAAACACCAGGCAAAAGGCCGAGCCTTCCACCCTTTACCAAGTATATAGATGCGTTAAATTAAAATAAGAGATATTGTGATATCCCAACATATCCATGTTCCAACATGGAACAAACTTCAACTTCACCTGCAACTAGCAACACTATAAGAGGGGCTGAGCAAAAGCGGTAACATAGCCAAACAATGGTTTGCTAGGAAGGTGGGTTAGAGGCTTAACATGGCAATATGGGAGGCATGATATAACAAGTGGTAGGTAGCGCGACATAACGATAGAGTGAACAACTAGCAAGCAAAGATAGAAGTGATTTCGAGGGTATGGTCATCTTGCCTGCAAAGTTCTTAGAGTTGTCGAAAGCTTGATCCTCGTTGGCGTACTCAACAGGTTCCTCATTCACATACTAGTCTCCTGGCTCTACCCAGAACAAGAACACAAGAAATGGAACAACAATCAATTACGATGCAATGCACAAGCAACATGATCCAATACATGGCATGATATGCGAGATATGATATGCAATGCATATGCGTGCTCCGGAAGGGAAAGAATGATCAAGGCATCAACTTGGCAAACCAAGTATGCCGCTGGAAAGATGAGATGATTTCGGTTGAAATCGATATAAAGACCACCGGAAACGGATGCACGGTTTGCAAATGGCAAGCAAAACAAGAATGGTGCAAAACTGTGATTAACATCATGATGGCATTTAGAATGCAACAAGAAACTAAGCTACTGCACTCCAACATAACAACAAAGCATATGGAAGTGATGCACATGAGATGCTTGACAAAACATGAACACAGAGCTACGGCTAAATCACACTAGAACATGTTCAAACAAGCATGGAAAAAGTGCAAAAGATATCAGCTTCACAGACTTGGTGAAAATACTAACATGTCAAAAACAACATCAGGAAGCACTGTTTAGAGCTAGAAAACAACATGTTACAGGAAAATATCATAGCAAACAAAGCCATGGCATGATTCTAATAAAAGCATAGAGAAAAAGTGTCTTACTGAACATGAGCCAAAAAGGCACAGAAGATATGATGGCACCCATGTAAACATAGCAAGTTTTATTAACAGTTTCAGACAGTGAAAAACAGAGCATGGCATAAACAGATTCATGATAGCAAATTTATGAGCTCATGACACTAATCACAAAGCATTGCATGACAAAACAAGCATACCAACAACAAGACGACATGTTCATGAATCTAACCATGGCAAGATCAATCTCATAAGATGCATGGATCACTAGCAACAACCATGGCAATATTGATTAACATGTTAACAATCTGCCAGGAACATTTTATCGCAAAAGTAGAGCAAGAAAAAGACATTCTAGAGCACTCCATAATTTCAACCAGGGGCATGAATGGATAGAGCATAACCACATGTTCAAAACATCCTTAATGAAGTATCTCAAAATAAGCATGGATCTCAATGTAGCATCAAGTTTACATGGCATCCAAATAACAGCAGGAAAAAGACTTAGCAAAATCCTAAGTCCCTGAAAACAACAACATTGTGGAGCCTACGTTGCATGCTTGTGCTAGTCACCACATAGATCACAAAAATATAAGACTTGCACCTCTGTAAAGATGGCATGTTGTAGTTCAAAACACATGTAGACCTCATTCTAATATGATGCACACATCAAATGCAACAAAAATGACAAATCATCATGATCTGATAAGTACCAGTAGCTAACATTTTATAGCACTCTTGCAACAATGAAAATGGCATCATAATGGACATTAACATGCATGTATATGATGCTAACATGACGAGCTCAACGAGATGAACAATTTGACATATCATATGCAAGATTTGGAGCTACGGCCATCGAGATATAGCTTGATGAAGATGGCATAAAAATAATGCAGAAAAAGGACTTGGACGAAATATACCACTCCGGATGGATCTAGGGTTTGATGGCACGGTTCCCAAGGATGGCCGGAACTTCGCCGGGATGGAGGAACGCGGCGGCCGGAGCTCGGGGAAGGAGGGAGCCGGCGGATCTGGCTGGCGCCGGCGCTGGCGACGGGCGCGGGCTCCGCGGGTGCGGGCGAGGCGAGACGGCGGGCGAGGCGAGGCGCGTGGCCGGCGCGGGGATCCATGGCGGTCGGGTCAGCGAGGTCGGGGCACCACGGCGGCGGGGTCGGCAGCGAACGGCGGGTGGTGCGCGGGAGGAGAGTGGCTCGGGGGGCCCGATCCGGGCCTTGCCGGGGCGGCGGCCTGGGGCGGCAGCGGTGGACTGTGGCGAAGCCCAATTGGCTGCGGGGCGGCGGGCGAACGTGTCCGTCGTTGGGGAAGGTGTGTCCGGCGGCGGAGAGGGGAAAAAGCTAGGGTTTCATCCGCGAATTTTCGGGGAGGGGCACATATTTATAGGTAGAGGGAGTTTGGAGTGTCCAAATGAGGTGCGGTTTTCGCCCACACGATCGTGATCCGACGACGGAGGACATGGAGATGGTTTAGATGGGTTATTGGGCTGTTTCGGAGGGGTGTTGGGCTGCAACACACAAGGGGCTTTGCGGTTACCCGGTTAACTATTGGGGTATCAAACGACCCCAAATGGAACTAAATTTGACAGGCGGTCTACGGGTGGTGTACCAAGGCCACTTGACAAATCTCGACTCATTCTGAGAACGTTTAACTCCCGCTCACGAAAAAATACAAGAGGGGTGCGCCGGTGCATGTGGGAGTGTCGGATTGCGAAACGGACAACGGGGAAAATGCTCGGATGCATGAGACGAACACGAATGCAAATGCAATGCACATGATGACATGATATGAAATGCATGACATGAACAAAATGCAAAACGAAGACAAAACCCAACCATGAAGGGAAGCTCATAACTTAAAGCCGAAAATGGCAAGAGTCGGAGTTACAAATATGGCAAGTTACATCCGGGGTGTTACAGTGGACTGGGTGAAACAATAATGTAGCATTTATGCAACCCATTTATATATTTTGTTAGAATTTACAGTCAAGTTGCATATTTTGTAGAAATACACGAATTTGCTGGGCTAGTTGAAAATATCTTGTTGGGCCGGACGAAGAAATGTTATAAAAACATAAACATGTGATTACACGTCTAAAATCTTAGCAAGATTATATACGCAATCACTGGGGATTAACTTGCTAACTTACTGTTAACCAATTATTATTATTATTATTTTGTAAGAACTTATTGATTTATCAAATAAAAAATTGTTTTAAATTGATGAGTTAATAAGACATGGGGTATTATTATAGGCTAGACGTGGGACAGTTGAGTTGGTTCTAGGGAAAACTAGTGAGAGAAAAAACATACTACCTCAAAAAAGTGGGAGAAAAATCAGAAATAGGATTAAATACAAAAATAAAGGAAGTGGGAAGGTCTATACAAAGGTTGGATGAATGGCAGGTCAAACGGGAACCTTATGTTGTTTCTAATATATATATATATATATAATAAAATATAAATATAAATACTATTATAGAAGGGAAAACATAACTTCATTTTGGCGTTCTTATAGAAAAATAGACTGAGTTGTGCGTTGTCTTGAAAAAACAAACATAAGTTGGGCTATTGATGTCATAAAACAAGCTAGGCTGGGAGGCCCTGAGGCTGCTTGATACCTACTAGACCTAAAAAAAAGTTGAAATCTGTTGAATCAACTGCGTCTGCATGTCCTGGGTCATGCATGTTAACCAACAAAACCTAGGCTTTCGACCTCTGAAAATGACTTCTTGCTAGGTACCGATGACAGCCACCTGAAAAAGGTCCGCGATGACAGTCTTCCTTGTAAACTTCTCTCATGTATTGACTACATGGACAATTTCGTTTGCCCACATGTCAACATACCATAAGAAGGAAGCATTTTTTGCAATATATAAGAAGGCACTTGCTTGTGTACGGCCATGGACCTGGTGGGCCCGGACTGTCAACCTCTCCACGTACAGTCATCTCTCGATAACTCTCATTTGTTGACCATGTTGAGAACGACAGACGGCGGCGCCACGATAAGAGCACCAAGGCGGAAGACGATGTCGAGACCTCAGACCGAAACGAACCGGGGCCAGGGAAGACGCATGTATAGGGGGGTATGAGGGTTGACTTGTTCGGGTGCAGGGTGGGCCGGTGGAGCTGCCACCGCTGGAGAAAAAAATAGATGTGGGGGAGTAGAGGGATGGTCTGCCGCCACCGCTGTCGGAAGATGACCAAAAATTGAACAAAATAAAGAAATACAAATGGATAGGTGGTTGGTCCCAGATATTTTTGTGCGAGACCTACTAGGTCCACCTGAGAAGGGAAATATGTTGGGAGGAAGGAGATTCAAAGCGCACCAGCCGCTAGATTTGAATCTAATTGCCGCCGGAAGGACTGACGCAAGAGGTATCAAAATTAACTTGTTCTCATCGTTCGTGATCAAAGATGGCCACCCTGAGTGAAGTTCTGTGGTAATCTCAGCAAAACGAATGACTGTGCGAGCTACAGAAAACTGCACCCAGACTTCAAAAAGAAAAAACCGAACTAAAAATGATACACCTGCTGGATCCCCATAATCATGTTGTGGGCCACAAATGTCCTAAGAAAAGAAACCTACACTGGGCAGCCATGTGGGAACACGACAGCCCAGTGAACTAGTACTCTTATTACATACATAAGAAAATGCCACTCAGAAAAAAGCAAACATGTTAATGGGTTCTTAGACCAAATATTTCAGATAAAACAGATAACTACGACACATAGGCTAATGAATGAAACACTCCGATGATAAAGGTGCTTAAACAGAAAAAGTACACCATCTAGATCTTCATGCCATGCTTAATCATGACGTTGCGGATGTCCGCGTACTCCTCAGTTACAGGAAGTAGACACGACCTCATGTCCTAGATCTGCCTGTACATGTTGTAGCATACGTATGTGTTCTTGACCATGTAGGTGGTGTAGGCTAGACCCCAAGGTACCTCCCACGTGTTCAGGTCCTTCGTATCCATGTTTTCTTTCATGTTGGCATGGCATGGGCTGATGATGACCATGGCGAGGTCAACCATGGAGTCCTTCTCCTACCCGTTGCCGATGATCTTGTATTGCTTCTGGATGTCGATGAGCTTCTTGCACTAGATGGCCGAATCATAAAGCACAATGGCGTTCTTCCTGCTCTCCACCGTAGCGAAGGTGAAATCGGCAGTGCCGATGAAATGGTCGAATGCTCCAGAACCTCTGATGGCCCTATAGTTGTGGTAGACGAGAACCTCATTCCGCATGCATACCTAGGCGATAGTGATCCAGTTGTCCCTATGAGGAGACAGATGGATGGGCACAAGGTCTAGTCCTGTGACCTTGTGCTTCTCCTCCTGTAGGTACTGCTTGAACTTGGTGAGGCAGAGGTTCACCGAGTCCGGATCGTTGGTGTACATCACATTCAGCTTGGTGCTGCCAAGGGTCTAAACGACGAACTAAAAGGTGAACTCCTTGCTGAAGTCCATATCCAGCAGGTTCACCCCTCAGATTACCATTGGAGTCTCTTCTCACACAGAGTTGACGTGGCGGTTCTTGTTTTGTGCAGATTAGGGGCAGGGGGAAGATGAAGACGATGGGGAGATATGGATAGCGAAGGGCTCCTTATTTACACTAGGGATCAACAATTATGACCCCTCCTCCCTCGCCCGCTGCACGCCCGGTAGAACACGCCTCCTCTACACATTCAAACACCTCCATTAAACCCGCGTGGGAGCCGAGAAACCTATTCGGGCCATGCGTCCGTTCACACTGGATCGACATTGGCACTGTAATAACAATTTTTAGTGTAGTCACTTGATAACCCACAAGTATAGGGGATCAATTGTAGCCTCTTTCGAAAAGTAAGAGTGTCGAACCCAACGAGGAGCTAAAGGCAGAACAAATATTCCCTCAAGTTCTATCGACCACCGATACAACTCTACGCATGCTTGATGTTCGCTTTACCTAGAACAAGTATGAAACTAGAAGTACTTTGTAGGTGTTTTTGGATAGGTTTGCAAGATAATAAAGAGCACGTAAATAAAAAGTATGGGATGTTTATAAAGACACAACTAAGTTAGTTTTAGTAAAGAGCTTTTTGTTACGAGAAAGTTATTTGTCCCTAGGCAATCGATAACTAGACCGGTAATCATTATTGCAATTTTATTTGAGGGAGAGGCATAAGCTAACATACTTTCTCTACTTGGATCATATGCACTTATGATTGGAACTCTAGCAAGCATCCGCAACTACTAAAGATCATTAAGGTAAAACCCAACCATAGCATTACATCATCAAGTCCTCTTTATCCCATGCGCAACAACCCCCTTACTCGGGTTTGTGTTTCAGTCACTCACGCAACCCACTATAAGCGAATCATGAATGTATTGCAACACCCTACAGCGGAGATCCCTCACGCTTGCGCGACACGGAGAGGACCATAGGACAGCACCAATAATAAAACATGCAACCCAAACCAATCTTGATCATCGAATAACCCATAGGACAAAACAGATCTACTCAAACATCATAGGATAGCCATACATCATTGGGAAATAATATATAGCATTGAGCACCATGTTTAAGTAGAGATTACAGCGGGCAAGAGAGAGGTTACACCGCTGCATAGAGGGGGGAAGAGTTGGTGATGATGGCTGTGAAGTTGTTGGTGAAGATTGCGGTGATGATGATGGCCACGGCAGCGTTCCGGCGCCACCGGAAGAGAAGGGGAGAGGGGGCCCCTTCGTATTCTTCTTCCTTGACCTCCTCCCTAGATGGGAGAAGGTTTTCCCCTCTGGTCCTTGGCCTCCATGGCGTGGGAGGGGTGAGAGCCCCTCCGAGATTGGATCTGTCTCTCTGTCTCTCTCTGTTTCTGCGTTCCCAGATTCTACCATTTCACCGTTTCTTATATTCCTGAAGATCCGTAACTCTGATTGGGCTGAAATTTTAACACGATCTCTATCCAGATATTAGCTTTCTTGCGGCGAAAGAAGGGCATCAACCACCTTACGGGGTGGCCACAAGGGTCAGGGGCGCGCCTTGGGGGTTGGGGCGCGCCCCCTGCCTCGTGCCTCCCTCGGGCATCGTCTCGCGTGGATTTTTCTTCCCAAAAATCATATATATTCCAAAAAAAATCTCCGTCCGTTTTATCCCATTTGGACTCCGTTTGATATGGATATTCTACGAAACAAAAAACATGCAACAATCAGGAACTAGCACTGGGCACTGGATCAATATGTTAGTCCCAAAAATAGTACAAAAAGTTGCCAAAAGTATATGAAAGTTGTAGAATTTTGGCATGGAACTATTAAAAATTATAGATACGACGGAGACATATCATCACTTTACTTATAAATTTTATTTGTTTTACTTAAATTTTATTTTTAAAACAAGGAAAGCATTGGCTCGTTCCATCAGTGTCACATAATCAACATGCAAAACAATTTGAATTATTATTCTAAGGACGCACATGATCATCTCATTTGCCGCACTTTCACACATACAATACTACCAAGTTTGTACAGCTTGTTAGGGTTGTTGTCCTCTGTATCATCATGTCGTGTTTCCCATCTTGCAAGATTCACAACCAACCCATAAGATTCAAATAATAAGTACAACAAAGATGCCTACGCATCTCAATGATTCACACAACAGACCCAATAGTTACTGTACAACTAAAACGTTGTGAGAATGTGAACAAATAAAAAAATCGATCGATGCTTCATGTAAGAAATTTGATTCAAGGATTTACTGAAACATTGAAACAAGTCATGTTTATAGCCATGCATCTCAAACATTGGCAGATGAACATGTTCTGCATTGCTGCTACTTCCACATCCAATATCTTCCAAGAACTTGGCGAATGCTTTGACCATCCAAACATCTGTAGTTGAGTATTCTTGTTTGCACATATAAAGAAAGAACTTATTGTATCCCATATTTGATAATAGTGGAAGAGGATTGAGTGGCTTCGGCCCGTGGTTTTTTCCCCTCAAGTTAGGGGGTTTTCCACATAACAATTTGGTGCCTCTTTGTTGATGCTTACTGCTGTTTAGAAAGTTACTTCTACCACAAGACACTCATCAGAGGAGCGTGCTGCCTGTTGAGTAACATATTTACCTTCATATATGCTGCTGCATATGTTTGCTTCCATGCTAAGTAACAATCCTTGAGTTAGTACATGATGTGGTGTCGAGATTACCTTGTTTCTCCTACAGTTTTTAGTTCATCACAAGTGCATTTGTGTGCTAATTCCCAACAATTTTGAGCTTCAAGGCTTCGATAATGGCAGGAGCCCTGGGATAGGATCATTGTCACACGACTTCTCGTAAAACTATTTCAAACCCATCCCAACATACCATGAGGATTTTTTTTCCGAAGTTGCTCCCGGATGAGCAAAACATTGTTCTTGCGCATAGTGAATGTTCGGGTGTAATATGATCCTTACTTTAAGCTGATGAAGGATTGTTGCCGACAACTTTCTTTCTCTCCTACAGAAAAATACATAGTTGCTCCGAGGATGCTTGCATATGGTAAAGCCACAGATGTTGACTTGAGGCCACGGTGAACCCGCACCATGGTGAAGGTGTTTGGACTAGAGTACCTAAGAGAACTAACCATGGAGGACACATAAAAGTTATTGGCAATTGAAACAACAAAAGGTTTCCCAGGTATGCTTGGTTTAGTTAACTGCATGCATTTGGCAATGGATGAACTGACTGAAAGGTTTGCGCATGCAGTACTAAGGTCACACCAAAGAGGACACCATCATATTTGAAGTATTGGAATCAAATGACTCATGGATTTTGCATGTTTTGTTTGCCATATGCCTGGTTCTCACAACGACATCAATATGCTCCAGCAATCTCTGTTGTTTAAGAGACTTTTGTGATGGGGATGGTTTGCGTGCAACTACACCATCAACGGGCAAAACTATTACATGGGGTACTACCTTGCCGATGGTATCTATCCTAAATGGGCACTGTTTGTGAAGAAAATATTCAAGCCCAGACGTAACAGACAATGTCTATTTGCACAAATACAAGAAGATACTAGAAAGGATGTGAAGAGTGCATTCAGAGTGCTCCAAGCTCGTTGGGCTATTATTCATGGAGCTACAATGATGTGGGAATCGAAGATATTGTGACAGATGATGACATGTTTTGTAATCTTGCACAACATGATTGTGGAGGATGAGGGTGTGTAGCGACCCAACCCAAATGGATCAAGTCTCTGTGCATAAGTGTCATCCCTCGATCACTATGCTGACACACACAGTACTCGAGGACTTATAACAGAGTTCAATCACATGTAAAAAGTAACGTAAATACTATTACCTCAATCCATATAGCGGAAGTGACAACAAAGTTGTGGAGTCCCAACAACACCAACGACAAAGTTGAGTGTAGACATCGTAACCCTATCGTATCACTTACTCGTCGTAAAATTCCTGCAACATGAGACTTTCCAGCCATGTAGGTCAGTACATTGAATGTACTGGCAATTTCACACCATAGAATAATAATGAAAATATCTATCTCAATATGCATATTTGGCTGGTGGAGGCTCTAAGTTTTATTTTTGCATAAGCTAATTTTTCCCTACAACAAAGGAATAAATTTTATTCATTACCAAGTTTATGCCATTGTGGAGAAGGTTCCTCCAACTCAACCCCAAAATTCCCAAATCATTAATAACCCAATACATTAATTAAGTAACGTGATGAGATCAACCAATAATTCACTTCTAGATACTCAAATTGTCCATAATCGGGGACATGGCTAATCATGATTAGTTTGTACACTCTGCAGAGGTTTGCGCACTTTTCCCCACAAGACTCGATCTCCTCCATTGAATTCCTCGCACTGCTTGTTGTTTGAGAAGCTGATGATGGAGACACAGTCTTTTTGAAGAGGTCCCCTTAACTGATAGATAGGCCGGTACACCTACAATCCCCTACATCTGCTAGCCTATCATGGAAAGGTTTCCCACAACTTACTCAACTACGCCAAAGCCCATAATGGCTTGTGGCTACACACGTAAGTTTCTAGGCATGAAGTATCATATGATCCCTTTGAGCCTGGGTGGCATTCCATGGGGTAATCACACGGATACTCCGGGATTCCCTTGGGCAAGCACTTGTTTCTCCAGGTGCCCGGGCAAGCCACTGGTTTCTCCAGGGTCCCCCAACCATTCCACCTAGATGTGTGTTAATGTTGGCACCTTAAAGTTACCCTTAATTATTATCTCTCTCATAACTTGCATGAATCTCACATACAAATCCCCATCTATGAGCATGGCTAAGTAATTTATGAGCATAACGTATATTCCCAGGGTGATCAAAGGTAATAGGTTCCTAACTCATGAACTACATAGCAATAACCACATGGTCCCAATTGTACTCATGCAATCTTTGAGGGTGAAACTAATGCAAGTAAAACCAGGTATAGGAAGAATATGATCAAAGTGTGAACTTGCCTTGTACTGTTGATGAAGATTCTTCGCACTCATAATTCCTGATAATTCTACTCGTCACACTCCGATCAATCTATCGTAAGCAAGCAATTATAACCACACATAAGATATCACTCAAAGATCCAAAAGAACGTAGAAAATATTTCGGAAAACTTCAAAACCATCAAATAAAGCTTATAGACAAAAACATATTTTTAATAATAGCAAAATAATGTGATTTTGATCTTAACAGAAAGTACATGTCAAGAGCTTCGATTTGCAAAAAGAATCAATTAAATCGGAGTTATAAAACTCAAGTTATCACCAAAACAAGTTTAAATTTGAATCTGATCTAATTCAAAATTTTAAACTTCAAAAAGTTGATTTAATAAGTTCTCTAGATATTTGAGACCATGATGAAGAATTTTGCGTTGGTTTCGTTGAATTTGGACAAACGGTTTAAAAGTTGTGAGGGTTTGAAAACCAAGGGTTAAACTGTAAGAAAACTATTTGCATCTGGGTCCCTGACTACGAGACAAAAACTAACGGATGAACGTCCACTATAGAAGCTTATATGACGAATTCGTTCACTGCAAAGGTTTAACCATCAACCTCCGCTGAAAAAAGATACGGGTTGGAACTAAAAAAACAAATCTAATCTAATCCTATCCATCTAACCTAGATCGGATGGACAAGGAGCAGCGGCGGCTTACCATGGTGGTCGGCGTCGACGTCGCCGGAGAAGACGGCAGCGGCGGCGTTGGCTTCAAGCGGGCGGCGGCTCCGGTGGTCGGCGGCGGTGGTGGAGTCGTCGAGGAGGTCCGGCTCGGCGAGACAAAGACGACAGTGGCGGTCGAGGGTGGTCGCTGCGCGAGCGGGCGACGGTGCGGATCTCGTCGGAGCTCGCAACTCCGGCGAGGGCTGCATGAGGCGTGGAGAGGCGAGGGCGACTGGTTTGAGGGAAAACGGGGACGGGGCCTCGGCTTATAAAGGGGGGTGGCCTTGGGCGATGGGACAAGACAAGGAAGGAGTCCGGGTCGAGCACGGCAATGGCGGCGACTCGTGCGAGCGGCGGACTCCGGCGCGAGGTCGGGGACGGACCCGACAGGTGCAACCCACTTATCGGTGGCAGAGAGAGGTGGCGGCCGATCGGGGCGGCGAGCGGGCGAGCGAAGCGAAGGTGGTTCGGGCGCGGGGAGGCACGCCGCGACGCTGGGCTGGGCTGGCCTGACGGCTAGCTGGGTCGGCCTAGTTCGGCGGTTTCCCTTTTTTTCAAAACACAGACATAACTAAAGAAAATAAAACCAAATAAAATAAAAATATAATATAGGCATATTATATATCAAAATTTTCAGAAAAAGATTTTATAAAACATTAAACATGAACATATTTTTAGAGGCAAATAAATTCCACCATAAATTAAATAAACAAAATAGTGCTACTGGTTCATTTAAAAACCAAATAAAAATATTTTAAAATACCAAAATGATTTCAAACTCATTTTCTCCACTTTTCTACTATAGGGAATCATTTTACCCTATTTTCCATATAGTTTATTTTTGGAGAAAAATAATTTGAATAAAAACCAAATAACCCCAAATTGAAAGTGGGTTTCAAAATGACTACAAAAGGACTGTCAATTTGATTCTTTGAAACTTCCAACTCTCTTTCTTAGCATTTGAAGAAGTCATTTTATCTTCTCTCATGAAACTCATTGAGTTGCATAAAGTTTCTGAACTTGAAATATTTTCAAATGAAATTCAAATATTTTTAAAAACCCTTTTCATTTTAAGTGGAAGAAATCATGTCATCTTCACTCTTGGGTTTTGTATTTGAAAATAATTTGAATTCATGGAGATCAAAATGTAAAGTGGAAGTTTGGGAAAGTCATTTCATTCCCTCTCATTCAACTTTAAAAAAAATCAAATTTTACTCAATTTCACACAAGCAACCACACCACAATCAAACAAACAATCAAAACTATTTATTTAATATAACATTCCAAAATTTAGAATTTTGGGATGTTACAGGGTGTAGGAGCAGCACACACACATGATTTTGAGAAGCCCGGAGTACATGTCTACCTCCTAGAACAAGATGAAGCGCATATTGTGAACTTTGTAGAGATGCACCGACAACTTCAACATCAATAGATGGACTGTCACTACTTCAACGATCTTGTGGATCATAAGTTGATCATGTTTGAATTTTGCGCTCTATTTTTTTATGTTTGAACTATGTATTTTTCTCTATGAATAAATTGTATTTGTGTGTGGTATTCATTGTTACGTATATTTGTATCTTAAATGATTGATGGACATGCATGTAGTTGCATTTTGAGGTTTTGAAAGTGAAGGATGTGGTTGCACGGGCAGATATTTTTTAGAGGAAAAGGGCTTTTGGCCGCGGCTCCATTGCATACTAATGAAACTCGAACAAAGTCAGAGTACGGTTATTTTTATTACAAAGAACGCAACAAAGGGAAACTAGGGGGAAAGCTAAAGCTATAATAATAAACTCTCCCTAAACAAGTTTACCAAAAAGTAAACAAAGCAAAAGCTAGAGGAGGGAAAGCACCACGCGTGCCTCATCTAAAAACAAGTAGGAACAGGGAAGGACACGGGTGCAACCCCCCTTCAGCCGCACTCCTCCAGATTACTAATCAACGAGCCCCACACCTCCTGGAGAGAGGCCACATCTTCCAAGGATCAGTCTGGATCCGGCCACAAGATGAGCGCGAGGGGGGGTCTCTTGCTACCTGTTCTAGTCACCACACGCACTCTTTTATCTCCACCTTCACAGGATCTATGCAGAGCACCTCCCACATAGTAAGGATGCTGGCAACTTTTCCTCACGATCACCTGCATTCCAGACCAAACTGTCCAGTTGAAACAAATGTCATTTATACATTTCCAGAGAGCCCACGGGGTTAATGCTTGCACTATAACAGCAACAGTGTAGGGGCTATGTTCCCAATGGTCAAGCATAGCTAGCACCACTAGTAAGCTCACCGACAACTCTCCAAAGCTCTACAACAACAACACACTAAAAAATAGATGAAAAGAGGACTCAGGTTCAGTACGGAATAAAGATGTCAAATCCAGAACATTGTGTCTCTTGTGAAGATTATCTCTGGTTAGCAACTTATTCTTAGCTAGCAACCAAGGAAATATTTGGATCCACTGGGTATTTTCAACCTCCAAACAATAGGAATATTTCCCGGAAGAACCCCCCACCCTTAAAATTAATGTCTTATAGAAGGTTTAATAGTGTACAACCCTTTTGCCTCATATTTCCATATGACAGTGTCAGGTCTGTCACTCAAAGCAAGGTTTTTAACCTTGTGGAACATGTTGTTCCAATCCATCAACATCTTGGGATAGAAGCGTCTTCTAAAGTTAATTTTAAGGTTACTTCCATCCTAAACATCACTAATAGTGACCTGATGGTTCACTGCAATGGAATAAAGATGCCAATATTGGGTAGCAAGGTTAACCTCACCACACCAGATATCTTCCCAAAATCTAATACTTCTACCATCACCCACCTTCCATGAATATCCAAACTTAGAAGCTTTGATGGCCCATAAAACTCTTTCCAAAAGGGGGAGGCACCAATGCTAGAGCAAGTAAAAATATTAGGATTGTGGGTGTTATATTTGGCATCAATAATATTCTTCCAGATCTCACCATCATCCAGTAGGTATCTTTTACCCCAGGAAGCAAGCAAGCAAAGATTAAAATCAGACAAATTTGTAGTCCCCAGACCACCAAATTTCTTCCTGGTGGCTAAAGCACCCCAATTTGCAAGATGGTATTTATTATACCCCTCATAATCACCAAAAGTAATGAGCTAGCTGGGAATTTATCAGGGCAATGGCACACTTAGGGAAATTTATAATCCCCATTAGGTAGGAAGGAATCCTAGCAAGGCAAGATTGAACTAAACTAAGTCTCTTGCCAAAAGAAAGGAGTCTACCTCTCCAACCTGCCCTTCTTTTAATAATCTTATCAATCACAGGTTCGAGATCCTCTTTTCTAAGTTTGCTATAGTGTAGAGGAGCTCCAAGGAACTTAACTGGAAATCTACTATGTTTACAGCCCATCGCTTGAGCAAAAATATGAGCACTATCTCTATCAATATTGATAGGGACCAGATCACACTTATGAAAATTAATTATCATGCCTGAAATTTTTTCAAAGCAAGATAACAACCACTTCAGGTTCTTAGAATGGTCTAGATTATAATCCATAAATAGCAGAGTGTCATCCTATGGGAATATACCTCAACCCATGGCAGATCAGAGGTCTGTTGCACATTTAAATGTGTATTAGTATTCTCCTCCTCTCCGTCCTTGGCCTCAATGTTAATTGAATTAAATTCCTCACCAGTGATATCAATATCAGGAGAGGAAGAAATATTTCTGGATTATTATCTTGGAATTTTTTAGCCTACCTAACTCAATCTCTTTGATAACATCAACATTATGAGCATATGTAGGGCAATTATCTCCAAGGTTAATACCAGAGCAATCACCATTCTTAATTAAAAGCTCATTATCTAAGCAGGCAAAGGAAATTGTAGAGCCTTTGTATTTTTTACCTCTAAGAATCTCCAAAACCTTCTTTTGCTTCAATTCTTGAGCTTTCACCAGAGCAGGTTTCCCATCTCTAGTGATTTTGTCACTCATTCTAGTAGCCACCACACGTCCCCACTTCTTGTTCACAATAGTTTTTTCTTTCATCTTGAGGACAACAGTCTTGGCTATAGGTGGAGCTTTAGTAGCATCAAACATAGGCAACAAGTGCCCACCAATGTTTTTAGTAGGAATTCTCTTCACCACTTCCAGATAGCTTTTGGACAAAGGAGCCCCTTGAATTTTTAGATTTTTCCAAAGTACGTTTTTTCTTAGGAGTACATCAGATTTGCATACTTTTAGATGTGGAACCTCTAGGGACAGCAGAGGGCCTGGGAGTGTTAGTGTTCTTATCAACCACTTTCTGACTCTCAGTCTCCATTTCTTTCCCCAACAGGTCATCATCATCACTGTTGACAACTTTGTCCTCAATCAACTTGTTACTAGCAGGGCCAAAGGGATTTTCAGACTTGGATCTGTCATAAATATCTTTCTCAACTTCAAATCTCAGCAGGTATAGCTCATGATGTATTTCAACCACCATGTCAGCAGGTATCTTGCTTGGGTCTCTGACAACCACCTGGATCCTCAACTTCTCATAAAAGCTTCTAAAAATTAAATCATATGACAATCAACATTAACCAGCACACCCAAAATAGTAGCAACCCGAGCAATAACATTCTAGTTGTTTTGCTTTGGGGTAGCCCTTCTACAATCACCCAAGTCTTTGTCAAGGTATCATAAGTAGGCATTTCTCCTTCCTAGTTCATGAAAGAAATAGTAACCCCTTTCTTCTTCAGGTTTATGGAAGGGTACTCAACTAGCTCAGTAATTTTCTTATGTGTGTGAGGGGGGTGCTAACTAAGAACTGGTTTTTGACATATATACGGTCTTATCTGCCATGGCCAATTTGTTTTCCACATATCAGCAAAGCATTGTCCCAGTTCTTCATCAGTAATGTTTCCTTCCTCAACAATAACCAAGCCCACATTGCCAAAATTGAGCCACTCACTCTCATTGACCTTACCAGCTTCAATATGGAAGAAACCCAAGCCTGTATTAGTACTACCCTAGTAGTGCACGACAGGATATGGTTTATACCAAGTAGGGCAAATATCCATATGATGGCCAGGAGTCTTGCAGATGAAGCAAATTTTTGGTACGTAACACATTCCCAAAAAAATGCCCACGAAGACCACAGTTATAGTAGATAGCACCAATGAACTTGGGTCCCACATTGAAAGGTATATTTCCTTCCAAAGCATTGACATTTTGTCCCTGGCTGGTAGTAGCCTCCACAGGCACACTTGCTTACCAGGATTCTTCTACTTCTTTTTGTTTTTACTAGATCCATATGTTGGAAATATGCCCTAGAGGCAATAATAAATTAGTTATTATCATATTTCCCTATTCATGATAATCATTTATTATCCATGCTAGAATTGTATTGATCGGAAACTCAAATACATGTGTGGATACATAGACAACAACATGTCCCTAGTAAGCCTCTACCGGACAAGATCGTTGATCAAAGATGGCTATGGTTTCCAAGCCATGGACATGAGTTGTCATTTGATAACGGGATCACATCATTAGGAGAATGATGTGATGGACAAGGCCCAAACTATAAACGTAGCATATGATCGTGTCAAGTTTATTGCTATCGTTTTCTGCATGTCAAGTATATGTTCCCATGACCACGAGATCATGCAACTCACTGACACCGAAGGAATACCTTGTGTGTACCAAACATCGCAACGTAACTGGTTGACTATAAAGGTGCTCTACATGTATCTACGAGGGTGTCTATTGAGTTGGCATGGATCAAGACTGGGATTTGTCACTCCGAATGACAGAGAGGTATCTCTGGGCCCCCTCGGTAATACAACATCACAAGAAGCTTGCAAGCAATGTGACTAAGGAGTTAGTCGCGGGATCTTGTATTACGTAACAAGTAAAGAGACTTGCCGGTAATGAGATTGAACTAGGTATGGAGATACCGAGGATCGAATCTCAGGAAAGTAACATACCGATGGACAAAGGGAACTACATACGGGATTAGCTGAATCCTTGACATCGAGGTTCGACCGATAAAGATCTTTGTAGAATATGTAGGAACCATTATGGGCATCCAGGTCCCGCTATTGGTTATTGACCGTAGAGGTGTCTCGGTCATGTCTGCATAGTTCTCGAACTCGCAGGGTCTACACACTTAACGTTTGGTGACGATATAAGCATAGTTCTCGAACCCGCAGGGTCTACACACTTAATATGTTCAGAGAAAGACTAAGTTGAAAGATATTGTAAGCAATTATGCGGACTAGGGCCGTAGCGTGAGGATTTTCCTCACTGCTTCACAGAAGGCTTATGTCCTTGATGCACCGCTCGGTGTGCCAACCCCTCTAGCGTCGTCTGTGGATGTTGTGAACATCTGGCAGACACGTTTTGATGACTACTTGATAGTTTAATGCGCCATGTTTTACGGCTTAGAATCGGGGCTCCAAAGGCGTTTTTGAACGGAATGGAACATATGAGATGTTCTAAGAGATGAAATTGGTATTTCAGCCTCATGCCCGTGTTGATGGGTATAAGACCTCTGACAAGTTCTTTGCCTACAACATGGAGGAGAATAGCTCAGCCAGTGAGCATGTGCTCAGAATGTCTGAGTGCTACAATCGCTTGAATCAAGTGGGAGTTAATCTTACAGATAAGATAGTGATTGACAAAGTTCTCCAGTCACTATCACCAAGCTACTAGAACTTCATGATGAACTATAACATGCAAGAGATGGGGATGATCCCGGAGCTATTCGCGGTGCTTAAGGCCGCGAAGATAGAAATCAAGAAGGAGAATCAAGTGTTGATGGTTAACAAGACCACTGGTTTCAAGAAGGGCAAGGGCAAGAAGGGAAACTTCATGAATGGAAAGCCAGTTGCCACTTCAGTAAAGAAACCCAAGGTTGAACCCCCAAACTCGAGACTGAGTGCTTCTATTGTAAGGGGAATGGTCACTGGTAGCGGAACTACCCAAATAGATAAGAAGGCTCACAACTTCAACAAAAGTATATTTCATATACATGTTATTGATGTGTACCTTACTAGTACTCCTATTAGCACCTGGGTATTAGATACTGGTTCAGTTGCTAATATTGGTAACTCAAAACAAAAGCTGTGGAATAAACAGAGACTAGCTATGGGCGAGGTGACGATGTGTGTTGGAAGTTGTCGTGGAGTTGACACGCCAGATGTCCTAGAGCAAGGACTTAGTCGTAGGGCCATCGCACTAAGAAGCTTAAAGGGGTTAATCGGGACAAAGGACACACGAGAGAATTTTTATACTAGTTTGGCCCCTTACGATGAAGGCAAAAAGCCTACGTCTAGTTGGGATTGGTATTGCTGAAGTTTCGATCTCCAAGAGGCTTAACTCGTCGGCTTGGTTATCGACTTGGTTGTTTCTTGTCCTAAACCGCCACCGGGTCGTCCCCTTATATACACAGGTTGACGCCTGGTGGCCTACAGAGTCTCGGCCGGCTCATAATCGTGTCCGGCTCGGTGACTTCTTTTACATGCCTTTCTTTACAAGTCTTTCCTTACATACGGCGGTTTACAGTATCAGGCCTTAAGCCGGCCCCAGGCCTTTGGGCCTTCTATACGTTTAGTAAACTATCATCTTGAATGATTATTGGGCTTCTTATGTAACCTGCCATTAGGGGTGACCCGGACCCTCCTGGGCGGGTCATACTGGTAGTAATATCCCCAACATTAGGCCCCAGGTTGACTTTGAACTTTGTTCTTTGTCAATATTCAATACTTAGGTGGAATCCATCCTCTGTCTGAAAACTTCTGTAACCTGCCGTGACGTCATCTTCTGAAAACACAAAAACTTTCATGACGTCATCTTCCAACGGATCTTTCATTTTTTAATGTCTTCCGAGAATCGAGGCGTCCGTTTAGTTGGATAATCATTATTCGGGTCTCCTTGATTTTTGCGCCCGCCTGTTCGCGCACTCCCTTATAAATAGGTACAACCTAGGTCTTTTTCATTCTCCCCCTTCGGTCGTCTTCCTCCTCTCGCTGTTTCGCTGCCGCTCGAGCTCTTCCGCCGCCGCCGCAGATCTCCTCGTCTTCTTCACCTCAGGGCGCTGCATCGACCTGATTTGACTAGAGAAACACGACGAACCTCCACAGTAGCCCTGCATCTGTAAGTCCCTTTCCTCCTCTGCCTTAGATCTGCATTACGGCTTCTCGAGTTCGTCGGTGTTCGTCACAGACTCTTGGTAGATTTCACCTCCGATGCCCTTTCCTGATCGTCCGATAGTGTAGAATTGCCGCGGTAGATGTTTGGCATTCATTTTTTATATCGGTAGATCTCTTTCTCCTGTATAGATGCTTTGTTAGCTGATCAAATCATCTATACTGGAGTTTTAGGTCTAGAATATTTTCTTTTTGGGACAGCCATTTGATCCAAAATAGTAATGATAGCTTGGTGAAAATTGTTTATGCAAACACTTAGCTGAATCTGTTTTCTGAGAAAATCTGTAGTCATGGCGGCTTACCACTCCGGATTTCTTTTCCTTATATGTCATTAGCCCTTAGTTTAAGCCGCCGTTACTTGTTTTACAACTTCAATCTTTAACTGTAAATTGAACCGGCATGTTGTTTTTCCTTTTCAGTCCCTTACACGTCATGCCGTCAAAGACACCCACCATCTGCAATTGGGTCCCCTCAACCATAACCGAGGAGCGTTTAAAAGAGTTCTTCCTCAGTGGGTTTCTGCCCTCAAGAAGCATCATGTCTTATCGTGCTCCTGACCCGGAAGAAGAACGACCCAATCCAAAAGACGGCGAAGTGATCGTCTTTACTGACCACATGAACCGGGGCTTTTCACCGCCCGGTTCAAAGTTTTTCAGAGAAGTTCTTGACCTTTTCAAACTCCATCATCAGGATATTAGGCCCAATTCCATATCCAATACCTGTAACTTCCAAGTGCTCTGTGAGGTATATCTTCAGCAAGAGCCGACTATGGAACTATTTAGAGAGTACTTCTATCTGAACCGGCAGAACGAGTGCACCAATGGCCTTAGCTTAGAACTTGGAGGCATCTCAATTCAGCACCGGCAGGGTGCTGTCTTCCCTCTCATAGTTTTAACAAGTCACCCAAAGGACTGGAACCAAACTTGGTTTTATTGTCAGGACATCTCACCCGCCAACGAGAAGCCACTGCCGGGTTACCGCCCCGATCGTCTTCACCCCAAGTTCACCCTGCTAGATAAACTTACCGTTGCTGAATGCAAGAAGCTGCTTCCATCTATCAGAAGAATCAATGGTTTGTTGGGGAATGGTTTAACCGGAGTCGATCTAACCCGCTACTGGATCTCATGGCGGATTATTCCATTAAGCCGTCGTTCAAAATTGATGTATGAATATGGTGGAGAACCGGACGACTCTCTCCGTCATACCCCGGTTCAACTAACCGAGGAGGACATTGTCACAATGTCAAACCTTCTGGTGAATGCGAAGTATGAAGACTGCAGTGTTGTTGGGTTAAATCCTTTCTGTAAGCTTAACCTGGTACCAGAAGTAAGGACATTCTGATCTTTTTTCCTTCATATTTTTTCCAGCCGTATTGTTTATCACTGATCCTTCCTCTTGTCTTTGTAGGCCAACTCTAACGTTTGGAAAGTGAAATATGATCATGAAGCTGCCAAGAAGGCGAAACTTGCCGCCATGAACGCCAAGAAATCGACCCGGAGAACGAAGAAGAAGAAAACCACTGTTGAAGATTTAATGAAACTTGATGACACGTCTGACTCGGAGGTAGCCCTTGATTCCCTTGGCCAACTTTTTAACAATCTTATTGACACTGATCCTTATCAAGATGACACTGGGGCCAGTTAGGCTGGGGAAGCAGAGGTAACTATCATTTCCTCCGACTCAGAGCCCTTGCCAAGACACAAAATTCGACGAGTGATCCATAAAGTAAGGTTTTCTAACCCCTTAGCTCACTTGGATCTCAACTTTCATTTGAAAAAGCAGCAACATGAAAGCCACCGTGAAGTTGAGATTGAAGATGAACCGACTGTTGTCCTTCAACAAACCCCTCGGAAACGCCCGAACGAAGTTTACTTATTACTGTCCTTAACATGTTTTAATAAATCCTGCTCCTTGTATTTCTTTTAACTCCTTTCTTTTACCTTTTCAGGAGGTGTCTCGTTCCTCAGGTGAATCATCACAAACACAATTTCCGGCTTTCAAGACTGCTCCAGGGTAATTAGAAATCCTCTTTTCTTCCGGGTTGATCAATTGTATCTTGATGCTGACTACCCTGCAATATTTTTTCCTTAGTGGCCAGGCTAAATCCAAGAAGGCGAAGGCAGCAAAACCGGCGGAAGACCCGCCAGTACTAGCATCTGACCCGGCTAGGCCGCCTTCTCCATTAACTGACACCCCAGAAGACCTGCCTATTGTCAATGAAGCAAATCCTCCGGAGCCGTCCCTTGACAAAGCCACTATGAATCCTTCTACAGCTAGACCGTCAAGCTCAACCGACCCGCTGTCTCCACATGTTCAAGATGTTCAAATTACTGGGAGCCGCTTTGTTGAGCTAGGGAACCCAACGGTGTTGGCTCGGTGCACAGCAAAGCAAGAAGCATTGGAGAGGCAGAAGGTTCACTTTGATGTTGCCAATTATGACCGTCTCAATGCCAGTGATATCTTATCTGGCTATCTCAGTCATGTACACTCCAGTCGTGAGTCTGAGATCGAGATGGTCAAGCAGTTTCAGTTGAAGTATGAGGTACGTTGTTTCCGGTTTACTAATATTCCTTCAGCCCCCAAGTCTTCAGATTATGAGAGAAACAGAATAACCTGTAGACTTAAAGTGCAGTCCAAGACTTTTACCTCTGAATCTTTGCCTGATATTTGATAGAAACAAAAACTTCACTATAGTCCCCAAGGACCGGTTTATTTGACCATCAATGAATCGGTACTTTAGAATTTAAAACCATCTTCAAAATACTTAATCCTCCGATTTAACCTTGATAAATTTGTTGAACTGCGTACATTAGCCCCCAAGTGCCAAGTGTTGTTACTTTGTAAGGGACTTGGGACTTTAAATATGTTTGTAGAGTCGTAAAAATTTGATTTGGCATACAATAGCCCCCAAGTGTCAAGTGGTTTACTCATAAAGTACGTTGAGACTTGAATCTTGAATTTGAATATTTGAAACCAAGTCTTGACTTATCTGAACGTTTCACAGAATGCCTTGTCTGAATTGAACTCTCAATTGTCGGACGCAAAGACCCGGCTAGCAAGCCAGGAGTCCGAAATCAAATCTTCCACTTCCAAACTGCAAATGAGCCTTTCTGCAACGGAAAATTTGAAGACCAGCTTTGCTTCCAAGGAGAAGGTTTGGGAAAATGAGAAAACACTTCTGACCCGACGAGCTGAGACGACCGAAACAGCTCTGAAAGAAATTTCAACAGAGCTGAACGGTTTAAAGGGCCGGGTGTCTCAGATGGTCGCTGCTATCTTTGGTAAGCTGCCTGATTTGACCTTTCGCATAATTTTTGCCAAACCAGAGTATAATCCGCCAACTTACTCTGCTAAAAATATATGCAGGTCCACGAAGTAAAAATCTGAGCCAAGACCCGTTGATTAAATTGAAGGCAGTATACACCTTGGTTGAACAATTGTATATTGGTGCACAACGGGTTGTGGCCGCTATCTCTCCTGCAAATCAAGGACCCAACCGGCTTAGCGATGTCCTGAAGAAGCTGTCCATCCTTCCTGCTAGATTCCAAGAAGTAAAACGCTCCTGCGCGTGAGCCGGAGCTTTGACTGCCCTAAGCCGCTCCAAGGCTTGGGTGCCAGACCTAGACCCGGCGGACGTAGCAAGAGGTTACCCTACTGTGAAGGAGGACGGGTCTCCGTTTGATCAGGATGATTTCGTAGCGTGTGTACGTGAAGTCCGGCCTCAGGCGACTAGTCTTGGAGATGACACCAATGTTGACAAGTACCAACCGGGTTTTGATAGTGAAAATAAGAAGATGCCCACTCCTTCATACAAAGTAGCAGATCTGATCACACCGGTGAGAGAAGATACCTTTGCCCCGGAAATTGACCCGGTTGGCCTGATTGACGACGAAGCCGAATTTGTCGCCATGAACGGCTTTGATTGGTCAAAATCCAACTTCCAGCAAACAGAAGGTGGTGAACCGGCGAGGGAGGGACGATGATCATCTTCATAGGCTTATAAAGCCTTGTAATAACTTAGTTGCTAAAACACCGCATGTTTGCTTATGTCGTCGTGCATAAAATACTTCTATGTGAATCTGCTTCCAGATGTCAATGTATGCATCGGTTAATGTTTGTCTCTGCGATATTTGAACTCTGTTCCTGTGAATACAAGAAAAAGACTGGCAAGGCGGTTTAGAACCAAACGGGCTTAAACACCCTAATTTATAGCCAATATATTTATCTCAATAAAAAACAGAGACAAATATAAAGAAAGGATAAGGGTTAATACTAATTCTTGAGTTAACGCAGCGGGTAAGCGCGTATAAGTAAGAACCATACCTTGTCCTTGTTGATCCTTAGATCGCCGGTTTTAATAATCCGGTTGGTGAACTTGATAATTCAATATGTATGAAAAGTTAATACTTCTTGAATACTAAATGATCATCATATCTTAGTAGCTCGTACCTTTGGATCCTTGAGCCACCGGCTTGAATAACCCGGGCGGCTGTGTTGTTCAATAATTGAGCCGGTGAAGAAAACCAGGCTATCTTATTTGTAATATTGAAACAACAAAAGTTAAAAGGCAAGCAACAGATAATAAACATAATTTTAACTCTGTATTCAAAAGGCTGGGGGTTTCTGATTCGAATACGATCAGTAAACCAGACCAAAGGGGTTAAACTAAGGTTCGAATACGACCATATAGCCCCCGGTGGCTTTGGCATTGCGCCGATCAAGAGGGTACCGACAGCTATGTTCTCTTTGGTTCGAATACGACCTATGTTTGAACAGGAAGCCCCCAAATTACCTTGAGAGGTTTTAACGACCCTGATTCGAATACGATCCAAGTCGGACTCAAAAGGGGTTAAGCTATGAATCAGATACGATCAAGAAGCCCCCAAGTGAGTTTGGCCTTGAGCCGATCAAGAGGGTTACGACAGCTATGTTCTCTTTGGTTCGAATACGACCTATGTTTGAATAGGAAGCCCCCAAGTGACCTTGAGATTTGCAGCTAGATTCGGATACGATCATAAGCCGTACGAAAAAGGTTAAACTTGATTCAAATATGATCAGCTCCTTAATAGTCATTTGTAAGTAAGAAATAAAAAAGATGTATAGTCTGTGAAAAGAAAAGAGACCGGTGGTCTTACTTTATTGCTTATCATAGTATATACAACGTGAACATATGTCCATGTTGAGAGCCGGTGGCTCAGGTGTAATATGGCCGAAGTTGAGCAATGTTCCATGGCCGGCGGGTCTCCTCTTCCGACTTACGTGAGTCTGCATGCTCTCGAACGTCAATGAGGTAGTATGACCCATTGTTTAAATTTTTACTGACCACAAAGGGTCCCTCCCAAGGTGGGGATAACTTGTGTGCATCTGAAAGATCCTGGATGAGCCGGAGCACCAAGTCGCCTTCCCGGAAAGTCCTGGACTTAACCCGGCGGCTGTGATAACGACGCAGGTCCTGTTGATAAATTGCTGACCGTGCCACTGCTAAGTCCCTTTCTTCATCCAGCAAGTCAAGCGCATCCTATCTGGCTTTTTCATTATTAGCTTCAACATAAGCCGCCACATGGGGCGAGTCATGACGGATATCACTAGGCAACACTGCTTCTGCTCCGTAAACCATGAAGAAGGGTGTGCAACCCGTAGACCTGTTGGGCATAGTATTGATGCTCCATAACACTGAGGGTAATTCCTCTACCCAACAACCCGGTGTTCGCTATAAAGGAACCATAAGCCGGGGTTTTAGCCCTTTCAGAATTTCCTGATTGGCTCTCTCAGCTTGACCATTGGATTGAGGATGAGCTACAGAAGAAACATCAAGCCGGATGTGCTCTTGCTGACAAAACTCTTCCATAGCCCCTTGGGACAGATTAGTGCCATTATCTGTGATAATACTGTGTGGAAAACCGAAACAGAAGATTACTTTTTTCATGAACTAAACCGCCGTGGCTGCATCACACTTACTCACAGGCTCCGCCTCAACCCATTTGGTGAACTTGTCAACTGCCACCAAGAGATGTGTCTTTTTATCCTTAGACCTTTTGAAAGGTCCCACCATGTCAAGCCCCCAGACCGCAAACGGCCAAGTGATTGGAATCATCTAGAGTTCTTGAGCCGGCACATCCGCTCGTCGTGCAAATTTTTGACATCCATCACATCTACTGACCAGATCTTCTGCATCAGCATGAGCCGTCAACCAGTAAAAACCATGACGAAACGCTTTGGCCACTAAAGATTTTGACCCGTCGTGATGACCACAATCGCCTTCATGGATCTCACGAAGGATTTCTTGACCTTCTTCGGGGGAAACAAACCATTGAAACGCTCCAAAAACACTGCGATGAAACAACTCTCCATCCGAAATCGTCATGGACTTAGATCGCCGGGTTATCTGTCGAGCCAGGGTCTCATCCGCTGGCAACTCTCCCCGGGTCATGTAAGCCAAGAACGGCATCGTCCAATCTGGGATGACATGAAGAGCCGCTACCAACTGCGCCTCTGGGTCAGGAACATCTAAATCTTCTTCTGTGGGCAACTTGACAGAGGGGTTATGCAAAACATCCAAAAAGGTGTTGGGTGGCACCGGCTTACGCTGAGACCCTAGCCGGCTTAAAGCATCAGCCGCTTCGTTCTTTCGACGGTCAATGTGTTCCACCTGATAACCTTTAAAATATCCTGCAACAGCATCGACCTCTCGGCGATAAGCCGCCATGAGAGGGTCTTTGGAATCCCACTTGCCAGATACCTGTTGAGCCACTAGATCTGAGTCACCAAGAGATCTGACCCGGCTCAAGCTCATCTCCTTTGCCACTCGAAGACCATGGAGCAAGGCTTCATACTCTGCTGCGTTGTTAGTGCATGGAAACATCAACCGTAACACATAACAAAATTTATCACCTCGTGGCGAAGTTAACATGACTCCAGCCCCCGAGCCTTCCAATTGCCTGGGTCCATCAAATGAATAGTCCAATATGTGTTGTCCGGCTTCTCTTCCGGCATCTGCATCTCTGTCCAGTCATTGATGAAGTCAACTAGGGCTTGAGATTTAATTGCAGTACGTGGAACATACTTCAACCCATGAGACCCAAGCTCAATTGCCCACTTGGCAACTCGCCCCGTGGCTTCTCTATTTTGAATAATGTATCCCAAAGGAGCAGAGCTAACCACAGTGATTCGATGTCCCTGAAAGTAATGCTTAAGCTTCTGGATCGCCATGAACACCCCATAAACAAGCTTCTGCCAATGTGGATATCGTTGTTTAGACTCAATTAGCACTTCACTAACATAATAAACCGGCCGCTGAACCGGATGCTCTTTGCCAGCCTCCTGGGGCTCTACCAAAATAGCCACACTAACAGCCCATGAGTTGGCAACTACATATAACAATGGCGACTCTTTCTCAATTGGAGCAGCCAGGACCGACGGCTCAGCCAGTTGTGCCTTCAGATCCTCAAAAGCAGTGTTCGCAGCATCGCTCCAAACAAAAACATCCGTTTTCTTCATCAACTGATACAGAGGAATGGCCTTTTCCCCTAATCGGCTTATGAACCGGCTCAAAGCAGCCACATGACCCGCCAGTCACTGAACATCATTGACGCATGTTGGTTTGGCTAGAGATGTGATTGCCTTGATTTTCTTCGGGTTAGCTTCAATACCTCGGTTAGACACCAAAAAACCCAAAAGCTTGCTGGCTGGCACTCCAAAAACACACTTGGCCGGGTTAAGCATCATCTTGTAAACCCGAAGATTATCAAAAGTCTCTTTCAGGTCTGTGACCAAGGTTTCCTCTTCCCTGGATTTCACCACTATATCATCCACATATGAACATTGCGCCCAATTTGATCGTGAAGACAATTCTGCACACACCGCTGGTAAGTCGCCTAGGCACTCTTAAGCCCAAAAGGCATAGACACATAGCAGAAAGCTCCAAAAGGAGTTATAAAAGTTGTCTTCTCTTGATCCTTGACTGCCATCTTAATCTGATGATAACCGGAATAAGCATTTAAGAAACTCAACCGTGTGCAACCCGCCGTAGCATCAATGATCTGATCAATACGGGGGAGAGCGAAAGGATCAGCCGGACAAGCCTTGTTCAAATCTGTGTAATCCACACACATACGCCAGGTGCCATTCTTTTTTAGTACAAGCACCGGGTTAGCTAACCATTCTGGGTGAAAGACCTCCACAATGAACCCGGCTGCCAAGAGCCGGGCCACCTCTTCTCCGATGGCCTTGCGCCTTTCTTCATTGAACCGTCGAAGAAAGTGTCTGACAGGTTTGAACTATGGATCGATATTAAGAGTGTGCTCAGCGAGTTCCCTCAGGACACCCGGCATGTCTGAAGGTTTCCATGCAAAGATGTCCCGGTTCTCACGGATGAACTCGATGAGCGCGCTTTCCTATTTCGGATCCAAGTTTGCGCTGATGATGAATTGTTTGGATGAGTCGCCAGGTACAAAGTCAACCATCTTAGTGTCATCAGCTGATTTGAATTTCAACTCCGGCTCATGCTCTGTTGTTGGTTTCTTTAATGACATCATGTCCGCCGGGTCAACATGATCCTTGTAGAATTTTAACTCCTCTGTTGCACAAACAGATTCAGCATAGGCGGCATCACCTTCTTCACATTCCAATGCTATCTTCCGGCTCCCATGTACTGTAATGGTGCCCTTATGACCCGGCATCTTGAGCTGCAAATATACGTAAAACGGTCAAGCCATGAACTTGGCATAAGCCGGCCGCCCAAACAGAGCATGATATGGGCTTTTGATCTTAACCACTTCAAAGGTTAATTTTTCTGCTCTGGAGTCATACTCATCCCCAAAGGCTACTTCCAGCTCAATCTTCCCAACTGGGGTATGCCGACTTACCAGGTACCACACCGTGAAAAATAGTGTTGGATTGTTTAAGATTTTTATCCGTCAATCCCATCCGGCGGAACGTCTCATAGTAGAGGATGTTGATGCTGCCACCTCCATCCATGAGTACCTTAGTAAACTTGTACCCACCAACCTGAGGTGCCACTACCAAAGCCAAGTGACCCGGACTATCAACCCGGGGCGGGTGATCCTCTCTGCTCCACACAATAGGCTGCTCCGACCAACATAGATAACGTGGAATTGCCGGCTCAACGGCATTGACGGCCCTCTTGTGGAGTTTCTGGTCCCTCTTACATAAACTGGTAGTAAAGACATGATATTGTCCGCTACTCAACTACTTCGGGTTGCTCTGATAGCCGGATTGCTGCTGCTGCTGATTCCCTTGGCCGTGTTGCTAATTATATCCTCCTTGGTGACCAGGATAACCCTGACCGTGAAAACCTCCTCCGCTTGAACCGGCGCCCGGGCCCTGAAAGCCGCCTCCACCTGAGCCGCCACCTGGGCCGTGACCCCCATCAAATGCATTTGAATTTTTAAATGCCTTCATGATCGTGCAATCCTTCCACAAGTGGGTGGCTGGTTTCTCCCGGGTGTCGTGTTTTCGACAAGGTTCATTTAACAACTGCTCAAGGGTGGGGCCTGACCCGCCCGATCGAGGGGGTTGTCTGCCCTTGCACCGCTGATTACCACCCTGCGCATTAGTATTAGCAACAAACTCATTGGCCTTACGTTTATTACCTCCCTGATTCACTGGGTTATGCTGGTGACCCTTGCCATTGCCGTTTTCTTTCCCTTCGTTGCCTTTTCTTCGTCAGACACCGGGTCCTTGGTGGTATCAGAATCGACATACTTGACAAGAGCTGCCATCAACGTTCCCATGTCATTACAGTCACGTTTAAGCCGCCCCAACTTCTACTTCAGAGGTTCAAAGCGGCAGTTTTTCTCCAACATCAAAACTGCTGAGCCGGCATCCATCTTATCAGATGAATGTATTATCTCCTTGACCCGGCGCACCCAATGGGTTGTAGATTTCCCATCCTCTTGCTTGCAATTGGTAAAGTCCACAATTGACATTGGCTGCTTACACGTGTCCTTAAAGTTCTAGATGAACCGTGCTTTCAACTCTGCCCATGAGCCGATAGAATTGGGTGGCAATCCTTTCAACCAGGTCCGAGCCGTTCCATCCAACATCATGGTAAAATACTTGGCCATCGCAGCATTGCTAACCTCCAACAGCTCCATAGCCATCTCATAACTCTCAATCCAAGCCCCCGGCTATAGGTCAGTCGTGTAATGAGGCACCTTACGAGGCCCCTTGAAATCCTTGGGAAACCGTTCATTTCGTATGGCTGGGACCAGGCAAGGCACGCCTCCGGTTCTTGTGGCCACTCCTGTCTCAACCGAGGTTGCTGGATAAGCCGAAAAGGTCTGGTGAGCCGCCTGCTCTACCGCTATCTGAGCCGCCCATTCCGCCTCTTCACGAATCCTCTCCTGATCCGCCAAGTTAAGGGCTCCAGCCCGCACCGGCTCATGCCTATATGGCCGGTTGTGGCGTTGAGCATTACTTGACATCTCTGCGGACTCCATGTGCCTACTGTAACTCAGGCTCCGGCTTGGGCGAGGAGTTGAATGAATCATGTCTCGACTGTAGGAGTATGCATCCTGCTGGGCCAAAGCTGTCTGAAGTAGTTCTCTTACCCTCCGGGTTTCAATTGCTGCTGGCGAGTCGCCTTCCATTGGGAGAGCTACCAAACGAGCCGACGCTGCAATGAGATTTTCCATAGGGTTAGAGAAGTGACCCGGAGGTGTTGATACATAACAAGGAGGAGCTGTATTCAGGCGGGGTGGCTCCATGGTGCGTGGCTGATCTGGTGCACCGGGTGTCGTGACCCGGTTCGCCTCCGGCG
Source organism: Triticum urartu (assembly GCF_056163025.1). NCBI lineage: Eukaryota > Viridiplantae > Streptophyta > Magnoliopsida > Poales > Poaceae > Triticum > Triticum urartu. The sequence continues at coordinate 433,772,292 of NC_141877.1, read as the reverse complement.
GGTTGCTCCCCCCAGCCCCGGGTGTATGGAACAGGTTCCTCGGATCCAGCGTTAGAGGCAGACGCGATTGAGTTTTCTGATGCCTCCTCCTCATGACCTCGTTTGACGCATTAAGATCCACCGAGAGCCAGAAAGTTTCTGCTTGAAGCTGCTGAGCACGAGCATCCAGAGCTGCTCGTTCCGCTGCCATCCGGGTTTCCTCCGCGGCTAGATTTTCCTTAGCTTGCACCATCTCCTCCCACACGCGTGCCACTTCTGCATCATGCTGGTCTTTATCCGCCGGTTCTACCACAGCGGTTAACAGAGTCGCCAGTCTATCCATGAGGTCCATTAGAACCTGAGCCGGGGGCGCGCGGGGTCTCCTGACCCGGCTGCTGCCGACCCGGTAGCTGCTGCTGCTGTGGCGGAGTTCTGCCTGAGTTGCGTCCCCACCATGAAGACTCCGGGCAGCTCAAGCGGGTCGGGAATACTGCTGCCATCGGAACAGTCCCCGAGCATACCGTCTTGCAGCTGGTACAACGAGTCTGTCTCACATGTTGATGATGCAGTATCAGAGCAGATGGCCGTCTCCCCGCCTTCCATCGATCCTTCGGAGTATTCACCGCCATGGACGCAGCCTATGAAGGCATGTTTCACGATAAATTGAACACGGGCGGACCCGGCACACTGAGCCATTTCGATGAGGTTGGTGTGGACGTCCGGCTCAGGGCCTGACTCACCGATCCGGCCGATGAAGACGTGAATTCCGCTGAAGGGGACCCGGTACCCGTACTCGATCGAGCCGGCCTCGGGGCCCTAGCCTTCGTCGTCGATGTAGAGTTTTCCGCGATGACTCTTGGTCATCCGGCCCACAGCGTATCCCTTAAGCCCTTCGAAGTTGCCCTTCAAGAACTCAATCCACCGTGCGCAGGCCCCAAGGTGGGCGCCAACTGTCGTGGAGTTGACACGGCAGATGTCCTAGAGCAAGGACTTAGTCGTAGGGCCATTGCACTAAGAAGCTTAAAGGGGTTAATCAAGACAAAGGACACACGAGAGAGTTTTTATACTAGTTCGGCCCCTTACGATGAAGGTAAAAGCCTACGTCTAGTTGGGATTGGTATTGCTGAAGTTTCGATCTCCAAGAGGCTTAACTCGCCGGCTTGGTTATCGACTTGGTTGTTTCTTGTCCTAAACCGCCACCGGGTCGTCCCCTTATATACACGGGTTGACGCCTGGTGGCCTACAGAGTCCCGGCCGGCTCATAATCGTGTCCGGCTCAGTGAGTTCTTTTACATGCCTTTCTTTACAAGTCTTTCCTTACATACGGCGGTTTACAGTATCAGGCCTTAAGCCGGCCCCAGGCCTTTGGGCCTTCTATACATTTAGTAAACTATCATCTTGAATGTTTATCGGGCTTCTTATGTAACCTGCCATTAGGGCTGACCCGGCCCCTCCTGGGCGGGTCATACTGGTAGTAATATCCCCAACAGAAGTGTTTCCAAGGTTGATGTGATCACCATCGCACGCTCCCTCTACCTTCGAGATTATTGTTGAACCTAGATAAATGTTATTTGGTGTCTGCGTTTAGCATGGACATGATGAAATCGTGTTTATTGTAATGCAGTTATTCATTTAAGTTGGAGAATAATGGTTATTCTATTTATATGAATAATACCTTCTATGGTCATCCACCCAATGTAAATGGTTTATTGAATCTCGATCGTAGTGATACACATGTTCATAATATTGATGCCAAAAGATGTGAAGTTATTAATGATAGTACCACATACTTGTGGCACTGCTGCCTAAGTCATATTGGTGTAAAGCGCATGAAGAAACTCCATGCTCATGGACTTTTTGAGTCACTTGATACATGTGAGCCATGCCTTATGGGCAAGATGACTAAAACCCATTTTCCGGTACAATGGAACGGGCAAGTGACTTGTTCGAAATCATACATACTGATGTGTGCGGTCCGATGAGTGTCGACGTGCGGTGGATATCGTTATTTCCTCACCTTCACCGAATATTTGAGTAGATATGGGTATATTTACTTAATAAAGCATAAGTCTGAAACATTTGAAAAGTTCAAGCAATTTCAGAGTGAAGTTGAGAATCATCGTAACAAAAAGATTAAATTCCTACGATCCGATCGAGGGGAAGAATACCAAAGTTATGAGTTTGGCAATCACTTAAGACAATGTGGAATTGTTTCGCAGTTGACGCCACCTGGAACACCACAACATAATGGTGTGTCCGAACATCGTAATCGTTCCTTATTGGATATGGTGCGTTCTATGATGTCTCTTGCCGATCTACCACTATTGTTTTGGGGTTATGCATTAGAGACAACTACATTCACTTTAAATAGGGCACAATCTAAGTACGTGGAGACGACACCGTATGAACTGTGGTTTGGCAAGAAACCTAAGTTGTCATTTTTTAAGGTTTGGGGCTGCGATGCTTATGTCAAAAGGCTTCGGCCAAAAAAGCTTGAACACAAAGCGGAAAAATGTGTCTTCATAGGATACCCAAAGAGACAGTTGGGTATACCTTCTATCTCAGATCCGAGGGCAAAGTGTTGTCACTAAGAACGGGTCCTTTCTCGAGAAAGAGTTGGTCTCGAAAGAATTGAGTGGGAGGAAGATAGAACTTGATGAGGTTGTTGAACCTTTACTTCAACCAGAGAGTAGCGGAGCACAGAAGAATGTTTCTGTGGCACCTACGTCAGTTGAAGAGGAAGCTAATGATGATGATCGTGAAGCTTCGGATCAAGTTACTATCGGACCTCGTAGGTCGACAAGGGTACGTACAGCTCCTGAGTGGTACGTTAACCCTGCCTTAGAGGTCATGTTGTTGGACAAGGGTGAACCTACGAGCTATGGAGAAGTGATGGTGGGTCCGAATTCCGACAAATGGTTAGAGGCCATGAAATCTAAGATGGGATCCATGTATGAAAAAAAAGTATGGACTTTGGAAGTATTACTAATACGTCTCCGTCGTATCTAATTTTCCAAACACTTTTGCCCTTGTTTTGGACTCTAACTTGCATGATTTGAATGGAACTAACCCGGACTGACACTGTTTTCAGCAGAATTGCCATGGTGTTATTTATGTGCAGAAAGAAAAGTTCTCGGAATGACCTAAAACTCCGCGGAGATTATTTTTGGAAATAATAAAAAATATTGGCAAAGAATCAAGGCCAGGGGGCCCACACCCTAGCCACGAGGGTGGGGGTGCGCCTGCCCCCCTAGGCGCGCCCCCTGCCTCGTGGGCCCCCTGGAGCTCCACCAACCTCAACTCCAACTCCATATATTCGTGTTCGGGGAGAAAAAAATCAGAGAGAAGGATTCATCGCGTTTTACGATGTGAAGCCGCCGCCAAGCCCTAAACTCTCTCGGGAGGGCTGATCTGGAGTCTGTTCGGCGCTCCGGAAGAGGGGAATCCGTCGCCGTTGTCATCATCAACCATCCTCCATCACCAATTTCATGATGCTCACCGCCGTGCATGAGTAATTCCAACGTAGGCTTGCTAGATGGTGATGGGTTGGACGAGATTTATCATGTAATCGAGTTAGTTTTGTTAGGGTTTGATCCCTAGTATCCACTATGTTCTGAGATTGATGTTGCTATGACTTTGCTATGCTTAATGCTTGTCACTAGGGCCCGAGTGCCATGATTTTAGATCTGAACCTATTATTTTTTCATGAATATATATGTATTCGTGATCCTATCTTGCAAGTCTATAGTCACCTACTATGTGTTATGATCCGGCAACCCCGAAGTGACAATAATCGGGACCACTCCCGGTGATGACCATAGTTTGAGGAGTTCATGTATTCACCATGTGTTAATTCTTTGGTCTAGTACTCTATTAAAAGTAGGCCTTAATATCCCTTAGTTTCTGCTAGGACCCCGCTGCCATGGGAGGGTAGGACAAAAGATGTCATGCAAGTTCTTTTCCATAAGCATGTATGACTATATTCGGAATACATGCCTACATTATACTGATGAATTGGAGCTAGTTCTGTGTCACCCTATGTTATGACTGTTACATGATGAACCACATCCGGCATAATTCTCTATCACCAATCCAATGCCTACGAGCTTTCCATATATTGTTCTTCGCTTATTGTTACATGATGCATCAAACATGGTTCAGATTTTAGTTGCGTGTCTGATGCAGGGCATACGGTTCAGTTCAATTACTGTTTGCGATGAGGAGGAACAAAAGAAACAGGCAGCCAGATGAAGGTGTGTGAGATATACAGCATACGCTTCACTTGGATGAACTTTTTGTGATTAGGAAACACAAAAGAAACGGGCGGCCAGATGAAGGTGTGTGCGATGTACAGTGAACATTCAATACGAGGGTCTTGTGTTTGCTGCCACCACTCATGGCATTGTTTTTGCATGGAATCCTGATGCTTTCGGTACGTTTGTCTTCCACCGTAATTATAATTGTTTCATCCACATGCATGCAGGTTAGCTAGTTTCCCTTTACTAATTAACCTTCTTGTGTTTCCAAGGTCCTGTGAACATTCCACCACCTATACTTGAAAAAATTTATAACCAAGGGGGAGATGACGATGCTGATGATCACGACCATGAGGACGAGCAGGACCCATATACTCAGTGGCGCCTGGCAACTTATTCCGATGGATCACCTCTTCTTGTCTGTATACAGGGCACTGCTGATGTTACTAAGGAAGCAGGTGTTGTCTCGCATGGTCGCACTCTCCGGACCTATTCAAACATCCGTTGCAAGGTATTCGGGATGGATACTAGTGAAGGAAATATACCCTAGAGGCAATAATAAAGTTATTATTTATTTCCTTATATCATGATAAATGTTTATTATTCATGCTAGAATTGTATTAACCGGAAACATAATACATGTGTGAATACATAGACAAATATAGTGTCACTAGTATGCCTCTACTTGACTAGCTCGTTGATCAAAGATGGTTGAGTTTCCTAGCCATAGATATGATTTGTCATTTGATTAATGGAATCACATCATTAGGAGAATGATGTGATTGACATGACTCATTCCGTTAGCTTAGCACTTGATCATTTAGTTTGGTGCTATTGCTTTCTTCATAACTTATACATGTTCCTATGACTATGAGATTATGCAACTCCCGATTACCGAAGGAACACTTTGTGTGCTACCAAACGTCACAATGTAACTGGGTGATTATAAAGGTGCTCTATAGGTGTCTCCGATGGTACTTGTTGAGTTGGCATAGATCGAGATTAGGATTTGTCACTCCGATAGTCGGAGAGGTATCTCTGGGCCCTCTCGGTAATGCACATCACTATAAGCCTTGCAAGCAATGCAACTAATGAGTTAGTTGCGGGATGATGTATTACGGAACGAGTAAAGAGACTTCCCGGTAACGAAATTGAGCTAGGTATTGAGATATCGACGATCAAATCTCGGGCAAGTAACGTACCAATGACAAAGGGAACAACGTATGTTGTTAGGCGGTTTGACCGATAAAGATCTTCGTAGAATATGTAGGAACCAACATGAGCATCCAGGTTCCGCTATTGGTTATTGACCGGAGACGTGTCTCGGTCATGTCTACATAGTTCTCGAACCCGTAGGGTCCGCACGCTTAAGGTTCTGTGACGATCGGTATTATGAGTTTTTGTGTTTTGATGTACTGAAGGTAGTTTGGAGTCCCGGATATGATCACAGACATGACGAGGAGTCTCGAAATGGTCGAGACGTAAAGACTGATATATTGGACGACTATGTTCGGGCACCGGAAGTGTTTCAGGAGGTTTCAGACATATACCGGAGTACTAGGGGGTTACCGGAACCCCCCCCCCCCCGGGGAGTATAGTGGGCCTAATGGGCCTTAGTGGGATAATAGGAGGGGCGGCCAGGGCAGCCGCGCGCCCCCTCCCCCTCTAGTCTGAATTGTACAAGGAGGGGGGCGGCACCCCCCTTTCCTTCTCTTCTTCTCTCCCTTCCTTCTCCTCTCCTACTCCTACTTGGAAGGGGGGAGTCCTACTCCCGGTGGACCGGAAGTAGGACTCCTCATGGGGCGCGCCATAGGAGGCCGGGCCCCTCCCCCTCCTCCACTCCTTTATATACGGGGAGGGGGCAACCCTTGGAGACACAACAATTGATCATTGATCGTTTAGCCGTGTGCGGTGCCCCCCTCCACCATAATCCACCTCAGTCATATCGTAGCGGTGCTTAGGCAAAGCCCTGCGTCGGTAGCTTCATCAATATCGTCACCACGCCGTCGTGCTGACGAAGCTCTTCCTGGAAGCTCTACTGGATCGTGAGTTCGCGGGACGTCACCGAGCTGAACGTGTGCTGAACGTGGAGGTGTCGTACGTTCGGTACTGAGGATCGGTCGATCGTGAAGACGTACGACTACATCAACCGCGTTGTCATAATGCTTCCGCTTACAGTCTACGAGGGTACGTAGACGACACTCTCCCCTCTCGTTGCTATGCATCACCATGATCTTGTGTGTGCGTAGGAATTTTTTTGAAATTACTATGTTCCCCAAAAAACTAGTGTACTAGCGCCAACACCTTTTTCATGGTTCAGTATTGAAAGTCTTGGAGGAAACTCGCTCTTCCTTGGAAAAAACTATCCAATGATGCTACCATTTATGAGAAGCAACTGTATTTATACCTTAGACATTGCTATGCTTCCCTACCATCCCAATATGGGTCCTGACATAGGCCGCTTCAGCCTGGATGATCAGTCCTGCGTTGGTCTCGAGATTGACAGTAGCTGGCCCTTTCCAGAGAATCACTTCTGGTTCAAAGCAAGCGTTTCCAATGCCGACGAGTGGTTGAGTTGAAGTTCATTTCATTGCTTTGTTATTTGTTGTGTGAGAAAAACTTTACTTTACTGGAATGTTTTGTTGGAAATGATCTATAATCCAATGTGTATCCTCGTTATCGTTGTGGGTTGATGAATTGTTGTATGTAATCAATGGTACATTTTTATATGCGTCCATCAACTCACGCCTGCTAGTGGTGTCCATATGAACAGTGCTAGTGATTTTAGTTGCAAAAATTAGATAGTGCTAGTGATTTTTAGCTGCATATTTTGACAAATCGCGGTGTTACAAGGTTGACAAATGGCAATGTTACTAGATAAACAAATGTTAATCTTTCCAGTTTGACAAATGGCAACATACCCAAAATGACAGATGCAAATCTTACCCAATTATTTCTACATGGTTGCACACGGGTCATGCAAAACAACCGTTTGCGTTGAATGGATGCACAAATCATGCACTACGAGGGAAGACCATAGCTCTCACTTTTCATATGGGTGTTCTATCTAAAACGTTTGCGATCAAGAGCTGCAGAAATCCTGCTCGGCACATTTTCCCTTGGCTTCCCGGGGAAGCTATCGGTTTGCATATGGGTGTTCTAACTAAAACGTTTGCGATGAGTGTTTTATATTTAAATACCATTGACATTTTTTCCAAAAGAAAATCATTTGATAAGTCTATACATTAAGAGATAAAAATGCAAGTTCGTTCAAACCATATCTTTCATTTAGTCACACTGCGAATTTATATTCATATGATCGAGAATTCGGGATATAGTATTGAACCCCAAAAAAACTATTTCCGGCGGCGGCGGAGGCGGCGTGCCGCGCCGTCGCTGTCATTGTCGTCCTCTGGGATGCCATTTTTGAAGTCTTCAAGGCAGCACAAAATGTTCTTCACTTGTAAATCAAACATCATGTCGTCGCACGATCGACGGGCGGGGCGCAAGAGGACAGCAACCGGCGCCGCTGAGAGGTAGCGGTCGACGGCAGCGTCCCATGCCGCTGAGGAGGGCGCGCGCACGGGCACGGGTGTGGCAGGTGCAGCCAAACGCACAGGGACCGGCGCCGCAGTGGGTGTAGGTGCGCGCATGGGAAGGGGCACGGGCGCGGCGGGTGCATCCAACCGCACGGGGGCCGGTGCCACGATGGGTGGAGGGGCACGCATGGGCACGGGCACTAGCGCTGGCATGTACACGAGCTTGCGCGGGTCCACACAGACCTTGCTGACGCCCGCGGCTTCCAGCTCTGCAATAGTGCTTGGCGGCTAGCCCATCAATGCTACGGGGATAGTCGCAGGCGCGGGCGCGGGGATGGGAGCTAGGACGGGAGCGGGGGCAGCAACCGCCGCGGCCAGCTCGTTCTGGGCCATGTCCATGAGGCCCCATTCCTCCTTATTTTCTATCTCCTCCGGCTCGGAGTCGACTTCACCAAACTTGAAGACTGGTGGCAGATGATCATTCCGTGCCATGGCGTTGGTGGAGGTCTGCGGGAGGGAGGGGAATGTGTGGCAAACAGTAAGGCCGCCCGTATTAAACAGCGGCTTGGGCGCCATTAATGGAGAGGAAGGCGGGCGGCCATGGAAGTCAAAGGGCTCATTTCCCAGTGAGCCTGCATAGCATACAACTCGCACGCTTCTCGGTGAGCCTGCGCATTGGAGGACAGCTTGCACGCCTCTCGGTCAGCCTGCGCACCGGACTCCGCTCGCACGCCTCCCGTTCAGTCAAGGTCAAGCAATTGTCCGCACAGCACCTCCTATAGCCATTAAAATGAAGACATGTGGCGTCACGTGAATGGTTAACAGAACGCACACGATTTGAATTACACAAACGTTTGAGATATTAAAATGGCAGCTATTTTTTCAAAATGCCCTTGTTGGATGTTATTCGAGTGCGCCTTCTCTCAAAATGGACACGAAAAATACGACAAAATGTCGGGTGCCATTCCATGATAGCATGCCAAGTTTCATGAATTTCAGACGAGTTTTGGATTTACTAGAATTTAAAAACAAAGTATCACAATTGCCGGCAATCAACGGTTCCCTGGTGTTTGAAATTCATTCTCATTTCCCGCATGGGACCTAAGCATGCACCCAAGGACACATATTTGATTTTTCAACCAATTTATATGCATTAGAGCATGTGCATGTAGTTCAAATTTGAATTATGCACATAAATGCATTGAAAACTCAATTAATGCATAAAAATGTCCAAATGAACCCCGAAAAATCCCAAAAATTGATACAAAACTCCTGTTATTCTATGTTGACATGAGAAAAAATTTGAAAGCAATAAGAGGCAATGTATATCGTTTCGTCCCCAAAGGTGGGACGTTCCCTACCGAAACCATCAGGCTTGTTGTGAGAAGCTCTGGTTTGTGAGAAGCATATCCCCAAACCTGCCCCAAATGGGACAAAAAATTTACCATGGCATGTTGATGACGCTCCGTGATAGCATGCCAAGTTTCATGAATTTTAGACGAGCTTTGAATATACTAGAATTTAAAAACCGGGTATCTCAATGTTTGCAGCCGAGTGACCGTGGCAGGGTGTTTGACATTCATTCCCATTTCTTGCATGGGACCTAAGCATGCAACCAAGGGCACAAATTTGAATTTTCAACCAATATATATGCATTAGAGCATGTGCATGTAGTTCAAATTTGAATTATGCACATAAATGCATTGAAAACTCAATTAATGCATAAAAATGTCCAAACGAACCTCAAAAAATCCCAAATATTGACACAACACTCCTATTGTTCTATGTTGACACCAGAAATTTTTTGAAAGCAATAAGAGGCAATGGATATCGTTTCGTCCCCAAAGGTGGGACATTCCCTACAGAAACCATCAGGCTTGTTGTGAGAAGCTCTGGTTTGTGTGAAGCATATCCCCAAACCTGCCCCAAATGAGAAAAAAATTACCATGGCATGTTGATGCCGCTCCATGATAGCATGACAAGTTTCATGAATTTCAGACTAGCTTTGGATTTGCTAGAATTTAAAAATCAGGTATCTCAATGTTTGCGGCCGAGTGACCGTGGCAGAGTGTTTGACATTCATTCCCATTTCTTGCATGGGGCCTAAGCATGCAACCAAGGGCACAAATATGAATTTTTCAACCAATTTATATGCATTAGAGCATGTGCATGTAGTTCAAATTTGAATTATGCACATAAATGCATTGAAAACTCAATTAATGCATAAAAATGTTCAAACAAACCCCGAAAAATCCCAAAAATTGACACAACACTCCTGTTGTTCTATGTTGACACGAGATTTTTTTTGAAACCAATAAGAAGCAATGGATATCGTTTCGTCCCCAAAGGTGGGATGTTCCCTACCAAAACGATCAGGCTTGTTGTGAGAAGCTCTGGCTTATGAGAAGCATATCCCCAAACCTGCCCCAAATGGGACACGCATTGTTCCCTCTCGAAACCACGAGCCTTCTAGTGAGTTACTCCGGTTTGTGAGGGGTGTGTGTCCAAACTTTCGTCAAACATGCCAATTTTTTGGAATTAAAATGCCATGTCACTCCATGCTTAATTGTGTCATAGTTGTTAGACCAATATGTTTGAAAATTCCATCCAATTTACTGCACATGGAGTTAAATCACACACAAGTACACAAAATATGAGTTTTGAAACCGTTATGGTTAGCTGTTGCATGTACATGTAGTTCAAATTTCAATTACGGTCATTAAATGGCTGGAAAATCACTTAAATGTCTGAAAAGGTCAAATGACCCCTGAAATATTCCAAAATTTGACATGACGGTTGTATTAGTACTACAAAATTTCCCATACATTTAAAACACCATCCGTTGCCACTTTACTCAAAATTTGTCTTTCACAGCTAATAAAAAACATCTACAACATCACACACGGTTGTTTTCTATTAACCATTTGCGATGAAAATATCTGGGTCTATTTAAGTCTCCCTCCTTAAGCTTCGCCGGCTCGTCTGCTCTAGTGCCGGCAACCCCTGAATCCACGAATCCCGATCCCCATTCCCGCACCCCCTTCTTACAAAGATGATACCGTGGAAATGCTTCGTCAAGGCACCTACGATGGCCGCGTCCCCCCGAGCGTTGCCGCCTGCGTCGAGAGCACGTCCACCTACGCTGGGAGAGCCGCCGCATCCGGATTGAGCGCGACCGCTTCAACCAAGAGGGCATCTGCGGCAGCCGACAGGGCAGCTGCAGCAGCCGAGACGACTGCAGCTGCTGCTGCGACGGAGGGTGCAAACGCTGAGAGCGCTCGAGCTGCTGTCTATGCCGCTGATGTTGCCCTGGCCCGGGTCGAGGCCATCCATGCCAAGATCGAGGATCCACATGCCAAGATATTCCTGACCACCTCGGAGTCCAGCATGCAACCCATGTCTGAAAAGGCGACGGTGGCCATGGAGCACCTGCTTTCTCATGAGGTTGCCGAGCAGGAGTTGGAGATGCAGGAGGCAGCAGATAGCGAGGAGCGCCGGGAGGAGGAGTTGCGCATGGCTGAGGTTGAGGTAGAGAAGAGTCTGTCCGTCGAGAAATCAGCGGTGGAGTACCAACGCGAGCTCTAGCGCAGCCACTACTACGAGTACTACAACCTTGAGGGCGGCGCCGAGGACGAGGACGAGGACGCGGTCGACTTCAGCACGGGGGACACAGAGTCCACCAACGGCGGCATGTCGCCAGGACAAGTCATCGACATCTCATCTCACACCAGCGATACATAAGCCGGCGCGGCTGCGGATTTTTTAAAATTATGTGTACTTAGGCTTTGTTTTTAATGCTAGTCTTTTGTTAGAGAAATATTTAGGTTAACTGGCTCTATTTAATTAGTAAAATTGCTCGATTCAGTAAGTGTGGTCTGTCTACTGTACGCTCTTTTGTGTGCCCAAATTAGCAAGCGATGTTAAATTATGCAATGACATGCCCGGGAAAATTTCCACCAAAATTTGAATTATCAAACTCATCCCATGCGCGTAAAGCAGAAGAATCGTTTGCGATGCACACAGTTGTTCAAAGTGAATAGTCTGGCAGCACCGCGCGCAAAGTTTCCCTCCACATTTCCAAAATTTTGGCCTGCCACCAAAATATCTACCCCCGCCCCCTCCCCCCTTCCCCATCCCCTTTTCTTCCCGACCACAAGTCACATTTCCCATGTTTCCTCCTTCCCAAGCTATAGCCGCTTCCTCGCTCTCGCCGTCTCGCATCCTACCGTCGGGGTCGCCATGGTCATCTTCAAAGACCTCTCCAACGGTTCCTCCTCTGGCGACGACTCCATCACCACCCGGGTATGCCTCACTTCTCTCTCTCTCTCTCTATCTCTCGGGCTATGACTTGGAATGAATGATTTTTACCCGGTGGTCGATTTGAGTCATTTCTACCTCTTGTAGCTCCCTAGGACCATCAATGGCAACGAATGGAGCAGGGTGGCTGAAGATCTATCTGCTCGTTGTCACCATCAATCTCCATGAGTGAAGCTAGTTGTGTTTGAATCTGTGGACAGTGGGAGGAAGTTTTTGGCATGTGCAGAGAAGGTTAGACCCTCTTTCGTTGCTACAAATCATTTGTTAGATGTAATTCAGACACTATCGCGGTCCCAACCCATTCATACCACACCTTCAACCAAACGCATCCTAAGACAGTGTCACAATTTGTACCTAGTATCTTAAATTGTTGCCATCTCATCAGCGGTGCCATTAGAAAATTATTTGGCACCGCTTCAGCTGTTTGTGCAGCCAACTTTGGTCCACACATCCGAGCAGCCAATCAGTAAAATACTAAATATTTATGGCACGAAGGAACTGGGCATCGAAGCAACTACGTGCTCCGGAGTCCGGGTACCTGATTTTTTTCCGCTGCATCGGCACACCAGTGCAGGGCACCAATGCGAGATGTAGCAACAGTTGTCTTTACCCCAGTTTTGGCATACATAGTGGACGACCTTAGTGCTATTAGTTTTATGTTACTAAATTTGTGCATGTACACACCTGTTAGTATCAATTTGCTGTCATCCAAACACTATCACTATGTTGTTGCAATTATATTTACCTTCCTCATAAAATGTTCAATTTTTTATTTATTGTACATGAGTTAGAACTTGTAGCGTCGTTGTAGTTACTTATAGCTTTTGATGTTCTAGAATTTGGTTGTTGTCTCAGTAGCAATTAATTCATTTGCACATTGATCTTTTTGAGAAGATATGTCATAATTAACATGTTTCTTCTGTTTTTCAAAATAAGCATTGGTGATTTTCTATGGTGCTATAAACCCATTTCCCCTACAATTGTTACTGATCTAGTTTAAAATATTATCGGATGAACGGATGTGTTCTTACTTGGAGTGGGTTGATCAAGAGTGGCCACAGTCTTTGAAGATGTTCCTAGCGAAGATCTGGAGCATGTATGAGGAAGAGAACAGACGTAGGCTTAGAGAAACTGTTGTCAACGTTGAAGAATATTTGCAGATGCGGGATAAAAAGAGGAAGGTGGAGAATGATCTCAGATTTTTTAAATCAGACTTTGCTAAGATGGTGTTGGCGAAGGAGGAGGCACTTTCCCAATTGGCCAGTGCAAAACAGGTTCTTACTGAACTGAAAGCAGAGGTGGATAAGACGAGCCTGGATGATCTCAATTAGGGAAATGAATATATTGTTCTTATGAAGTTGAACTAGCTATATGTTGTACTGTGTTGTTTTCATGTAGCTATCGTACTGTGTTGTTATAATATATTTATGTGCCTCATATGAAATTGGCAAACGGTTGTTTGATATGAAATATGAATTTGCGTAATACTGGAATTATTAATTGTAAACTAATAAACCTGCGAAATGTGTCATGGACCTTTGCAAATGGTTCTAGCAGTAAAAGCGCTTGCGATGGATAGCCCAATGCCACACAGTTTTCTTCATCAAATCGTGTGTGATGTTGTTGATAAAAGCAAACAGTTAACCAAGGCAGACCGTGTGTGATAGTTACACCTTTCACACACGAGTCTACACATAAAACTGTGTGGGATGTACATATGAACGGAAATGTTTGCCCTGGATTGACTGTGTGGGATGTACATAAGAACAGAAACGTATTCCTTGGATTGACTGTGTGTGATATACATACCTACGGAAATGTTTTCTAGGATTCACTGTGTGGTATGTACATACCTACGGAAATGTTTTTCTGGGATTCACCGTGTGGGATGTACATACCTATGGAAATGTTTTTCTGGGATTCACCGTGTGGGATGTACATACCTACGGAAATGTTTTTCTAGGATTCACTTTGAAGGATGTACATACCTACGGAAATGATTGGGTTTCGATGCCTTGCCCGATCGCACACGGCCCCAGCCTGTGTCCCAAGAGGGCCTATCCCCGACGATTTATGGGTCGTGTGGGAAGGACCCCCCTATCACCCACACTCACTTGGCAACGGTTCAAAATGCCATCGCGGAAAGGGGTTAAAAACCGTTTGTATAGCACCGACGCATACTAGTGATATGCTTTGATGAGGTGATCAAAGCTTTTGGGTTTATACAAAGTTTGGAAGAAACTTGTATTTACAAGAAAGTGAGTGTGAGCAGTGCAACATTTCTGATAAGTATATGTGGTTGACATATTGTTGATCGTAAATGATGTAGAATTTCTGGAAAGCATAAAGGGTTGTTTGAAAGGAGTTTTTCAAAGGAAGACCTGGGTAAAGCTCATACCTTGACATATTGGGCATCAAGATCTATAGAGATAGATCAAGACGCCTAACAAGACTTTCACAAAGCACATACCTTGACATGATTTTGAAGGAGTTCAAAATGGATCAGTCAAAGAAGGAGTTCTTGCCTGAGTTGTAAGGTGTGAAGTTGAGTAAGACTCAAAGCTTGACCACGACAGAAGAAAGAGAAAGGACGAAGGTCATCCCTTATGCCTTAGCCATAGAGTCTATAAGATATGAAATGTTGTGTACCACACCTGATGTGTTCCTTGCCACGTGTCTGGCAAGAGGGGTACAAGAGTGATCCAGGAGTGGATCACTAGACAGCGGTCAAAATTATCCTTAGAGGAATAAGGAAATGTTTCTCGGTTATGGAGGTGTAAAGAGTCCAGCATAAAGGGTTACGTCGATGCAAGCTTTAACACCAATTCGAATGACTCTGAATAGAGTTTCTCAGTTATGGAGTAAATAAAGAGTTCGACGTAAAGGATTACGTCGATGCAAGCTTTAACACCAATCCGGATGACTCTGAGTAGCAAATCGGATACGTATAGTGGAGCAGCCGTTTGGACTAGCTCCAAGTGGAGCATGGTAGCAGCATCTACAGTATGACATAAAAACTTGTGAGGTACACGCGGATCTTAATGTTGCAAACCCGTTGACTAAAACCTCTCTCACAAGCAAAACACGATCAAACCCCAGAACTAATCGGGTGTTAATCACATGGTGATGTGAACTAGATTGTTGACTCTAGCGCAAGTGGGAGACTATTGGAAATATGCCCCAGAGGCAATAATAAATTAGTTATTATCATATTTACCTGTTCATGATAATCGTTTATTATGCATGCTAGAATTGTATTGATCGAAAACTCAAATACATGTGTGGATACATAGAAACAACATGTCCCTAGTAAGCCTCTACCGGACTAGATCGTTGATCAAAGATGGCTATGGTTTCCTAGCCATGGACATGAGTTGTCATTTGATAACGGGATCACATCATTAGGAGAATGATGTTATGGACAAGGCCCAAACCATAAATGTAGCATATGATCGTGTCAAGTTTATTGCTATCATTTTCTGCATGTCAAGTATATGTTCACATGACCATGAGATCATGCAACTCACTGACACCGAAGGAAAACCTTGTGTGTACCAAACGTCGCAACGTAACTGGTTGACGATAAAGGTGCTCTATAGGTATCTCCAAGGGTGTCTGTTGAGTTGGCATGGATCAAGACTGGGATTTGTCACTCCGTATGACGGAGAGGTATCTCCGAGCCCTCTCGGTAATACAACATCACAAGAAGCTTGCAAGCAATGTGACTAACACTACTGCAGGATGCTACTAATGCGACACTACGATCAGAGACCCTCGACGAAACTGTGTGCGATGCAATAATCGCAAACGGTGGTGTAAAAACCCCGTCAAAAAAGGTGCAAAACATTTGTGATCACGGATGCGTCAAACACGGTTCAGATTTTAGTTGCGTGTGCGATGCAGGGCATACGGTTCAGTTCAATGAACTGCTTGCAATGAGGGGGGGCAAAAGAAACGGGCAGCCATATGAAGGTGTGTGGGATATACAGCATACAGTTCACTGGGATGAACTATTTCTGATTAGGCAACACACAAAAACGGTCAACCAAATCAAGGTGTGTGCGAGATACGATATGCGGTTCACTCGAATGAACTGTTTCTGTTAAGACAAGAGAACAGAAATGGTTCAATATATCAAGATGTGTGTGCTACGCGGCAAATAGGTCTGTAATCAGAAATGTGTGCGAAGACCGATAATAACACAGATGATTGCTGCTAATAAGCCGTATGTGATATGCTCTGTCTACACAACATCTATTGGCCATTGGGGGATGGACGGTCATCCAGATACGCCATAAGGATGCGAAGAGGCATCCTATATCAGCAAGGACTAGTTGTTCCACTAGTAGCTCATGTAAGAGAACTCTCAAGTTAAGTGTGCTCAGGCTGGAGCAGCCATCAGATGGGTGACTGGATGAGAAGTTGTGTTGATGTTAAATTAACTGATAGGATGGGTCGTATTTGTTAAATTAAATGACTGATACGACCCATCCCATGAGTTAATTTAACCTCAAGGTCCTTGTTTTTTATTTTATTATTTTTAACACATGTTAAAGAAGGTCTACCGCATTATTTTTTGACAATGTGCAATACGTGCCATACAGTTGATCCATCCAACCTGTTTGTGATGGAATAAGCAGTGTGTGTTGTGGGCGAACGCTTGCTAGTATTCAACCGTTTGCGATTAATGAATTCATCACCAACGGGTTCTATAGTGTGGTTCGTATTCATATGATCATTATCTACTTCTTGTGCTAGCTTGATGTTCCTACTATGCTAAGTTTCCATTAATTTGATGGCGTTTTATGAACACGCCACCGTTTCCCGCCATTTCCTCACCCGTTTCCCGTCACCCAGCGATATTGCGCATAAACCTATGCGGCGCGCGATGCACGGAGGTGACAAGCGCAGCCTGTAGCACATCCACCTTTCCAATCATGCCAACCGACCAAAGCGCCGCCTCTTCCATCAACCTCGTCGACGAGGAAAACAAGCAGGCGCAACGGCCCGTCGAGGCCGAAGCGCTCCCCGACAACGCAATGGACGACGCCGTGATGCGCGTCATCGCCAGGGTTAAGCAAACCTTTAGCGCATGGCGCTTGAGCACCGCGGATCAAGATAGGCATGTCAGCGTCGACAGGCTGCAGCTCTCCGCACAACATGATTGATGGCACGCTACAGAGCAAGCTAGGCGTGTCCGCGCCGATAGGCTATGGCTTGTCGCACGGCGAGACCGTTGGAGCGCCGCAGAGCGAGAGGCGCAGCGTGCCGCACAGCAAGAGCGGTTCCATCAGCGCTTGCCTGCTATCGACACGGCGTCGTAGCTGGGTTGGCATCATGTCAGTACCCCCATTCCTCGCTAGGAGTGGGCAGAGGCCCTCTGCGCCGAACTTGCACTAGAGGCCGGTTGCGTCGTACTTGCACCGGACGCCCGCCGCGCCGTTCGCATGGGTCGCGCCGTTCGCCTTGTCTGTGGCCCGCTCGATGCCAACGCACTGGTCGGTAGGCTGACAACCCCCTTGGCCCAGGTGTCCACCTGGGCGCAATAGAGGAACATGGCCGTCGCATCCTCGAGCTAGTGATCTCCGACGAAATAGCCAACTTGGAGCTCGAGATTGCGCTCCAGATGTATCGTGAGCGTGTCGACCGCTTGGACGAACGCCTGTACGAGTTCAGGTAGAGCCAAGAGCTACCGTAGGCAAGGTCTGCTGGTCATGGTCTCATGGACGCGTTTTATTTTGTTGAGTCATTTCGACATGGATAGCTATGTATTCAAACCAATCATAGTATTGCTATGTTTATTCCTCTGTTTCAATGTGTGTACTTTGTTTTCCGTTCTTATATGTTATGTATCAATGTGTCACTACAGGAATCAGGAACTTTGCCGTCAACCATGGCGGGCGGCAAAGGCACACATGGCGGACGGCAAAGACCTTTGCCGTCGGCCAGCTGACGACAACACGTCCAGCTAAACAGGCTACGACAAAGGCTTCTTTTCCGTCTGCTGGCGGACGGCAAAGATACAAAGGTCTTTGTCGTCCGCCAGCCGACAACAAAGAGACTGGACGACGCACATGTCAGCTTAGGTCTGTTAAGGGGCGGCTGGGACGGGGCGGCGGTGCGGGGTTGGGATGAGGGGAGAGGGAGAGAGGGGCGGGGCGCGAGGGCGTTGTGATGGCCTGGCTTATTAGGGATGATAGACTACTCATATCAATAAGGAATTCCTTCTTTTCCGGGAGCCCATTCGGACAGAACTCCAAAGTTAAGCGTGCTCAGCTTGGAGTAGTGTCAGGATG
This sequence comes from Triticum urartu, assembly GCF_056163025.1. Lineage (NCBI taxonomy): Eukaryota > Viridiplantae > Streptophyta > Magnoliopsida > Poales > Poaceae > Triticum > Triticum urartu. The sequence continues at coordinate 433,753,905 of NC_141877.1, read as the reverse complement.
GGTGACCGACCGGGAAGTTGCTCCCGGGTGCACATGAGTGAGGACAAAGTGCGCAGAAAAGACTAGTATTGATCTCGCGGTTACACGGATGGTTGCGGACAGGTGCGTGGTCATGTTGTTCATGACGTTTGTGACCCGTCGTGGCACACGGCATGACACATGTACTGGACTGGAAGCACAGACGTGTGTGCCAAGAGGGAACGTTCCTGTGGCCCGACGAGGACGTCGGTTCCTCTGAGTGGAGGGTGTATGTGATGGCCTGGCTTATTAGGGATGATAGACTACTCATATCAATAAGGAATTCCTTCTTTTCTGAGAGCCCATTCGGACAGAACTCCAAAGTTAAGCATGCTCAGCTTGGAGTAGTGTCAGGATGGGTGACCGATCGGGAAGTTGCTCCCGGGTGCGCATGAGTGAGGACAAAGTACTCAAAAAAGACTAGTATTGATCTATGGGGCCAGTCTAGATCCCGCCAAGAGTAACGACCGCCGGCGGGTGTGTCCGGGGCGTTACAAGCGTTTTGATACATATAGGGCTCTTTGTCGTCCGCTAGCTGACGGCAAAGAGCCTAGCTAATGGACGTTACAACGGCCACTTTCTTTCCCATCTGCTAGTGGACGGCAAAGTTTCTTTGCCATAAGCTAGCGGACGGCAAAGAAAGTGGCTGTTAGCTGCCCCTCATTATCGGCCCACCCTGCCTCTTTGTCGTCAGCTAGCGGACGGCAAAGGTTCTATGCCGTCAGCTAGATGACGGCAAACAAGCTCTTTGTCGTCCGCTTGTTCTTTGCCGTCAGGTTTCTTCAAGCTGATGGCAAAGACCCTCTTTGCCATCAGCTAGCTGACGGCAAAGAAACGGCTGATGACAAAGTTTCTGATTCCAGTAGTGTGTGTATATACGCTTTCTATTCTGTATATGTGGATGATAACAGCTAGATTCAAATTAGTATATGAAAACATATAGAAAATAGAATTCACAATATATATATATATATATATTAATTGTTCATTAGTTCATCACAGAATATATATATATATATATATATCGTCACATATACGTGATCATACTTAACTACTAGGTACAATGCATAAAATTGAAAACGAACAATACTAAAACTAATAATCCCTTCTAGGACCAGTATTCCGGCAGCACCTCGCCAGCAGCTCCCTGGTGCGCGGCGTTTTCCGAGTGCGGAGGCAGTACTCCGCTTCGCAGAGCTTTACGTACCGCTATGCCTCTTGCTGGCGGACACGCGCGAACGATCTTGCCATTTCGTTGGGCGCCCACCGGAGCTCCTCGTCGGTGGCACGCTGGAGCTTATCGGCCCACCTCCACGCAGCGACAAGGCGCCCAGTGCCTTTGACCTTCCTCGCGAAGTACCCCTCTTCGTACACCTCCTCCGCACGACGACGCCCCCGCCCCCAAAGCTTCTCCTCCTCCTTTTTACATGTGGCATCACAGGCTTCACAGGCCGCCTGGTACCTAGCTTCCTCCTCCGACATCTCCTTCTTGAACGCCACTTGCCTAGCTTTCTCAGCCGGCGGCAGGGACTTTCACAGACAAAGATTGTACTGGCCCCAAAACCAATCTAAAGTTGGGGTCCAGCGCAACCTCGTCGCAGCTATTCGAGTGAGTGTCCTCGCGGGGCGGTGACTCCTCGTTGACGCATGGGCAGACCGGCGGCGCCATGGCAGAGATTTGAGAGAGAGAGAGGGAGAGCGAGGGGAGGATGCAGATGAGAATGCAGGTGGGAGGACGTGAGCAAGGTAGTATTTATTGGCGGCCGGAATCTAGATCGACGAGAACAATACACACGCCGGTCGCTGGAATTTACGAGTACTATAGTTTGAATTACACATGATTCCCGCAGCAAAATCTGTGTGTGAACATAATAGCTGGCGGTTTCTAATACAAAATCGTGTCTGATTAATGATCCCCGCCACTCACCTACCAAACATCGAGCTGCGAGATAGAGTGCCAATCGTGTGGGGGGCGGTTATCTTCCAGATCTTTACATTTTCTTTTTTGATCACCAGATATTTACATCGTCTGATGATTTTTTAACTCGCACATAAATACACAAAAATATGATTTTTCAAACCATTATGGTTAGCCATTGCATGTACATGTAGTTCAAATTTGAATTACGGTCATTAAATGGCTAGAAAATCACTTAAATGTCTTTAAAAGGTCAAATGACCGCTAGAATTTTCCAAATTTTCACAGTACAGTTGTATTAGTGCACATTAAACGTAGAAAAAAAATTAAAGGCCATAAGAGGAAGCTATCTCCTGTTCGTCATCAAACATACATTGTTCCCTTGTAACCACGAGCCTTCTAGTGAGTTGCTCCGGTTTGTGAGGGGTGTGTGTCCAAACTTTCGTCAAACATGCTAATTTTTTTATTACATCATCTTGGTGGCATGACATTACATCAAGCAAGGTTTCAAGTTTTTCTGATCATTTTTTAATTTTATGGAATTAAATGCAATGGCACTCCATGCATACATATGCATCTGTCCATGCCGTGAGACCAATATGTTTGAAAATTTCCTCTAATTTACTGCACATAGAATTAACTCGCACACAAATACACAAATATAATTTTCCAAACCGTTATGGTTAGCCGTTGCATGTAGATATAGTTAAAATTTGAATTACGGTCATTAAATGGCTAGAAATCTATTAAATGTCTTTAAAAGGTCAAATGACAAATAGAATTTTCCAAATTTTCATAGTACAGTTGTATTAGTGCACATTAAATATAGAAAAAAAATTGAAGGTCGTAAAAGGAAGCTATCTCCTGTTTGTCATCAAATATGTATTGTTCCCTCTCGGAACCATGAGCCTTCTAGTGAGTTGCTCCGGTTTGTGAGGGGTGTGTGTCCAAACTTTCGTCAAACATGTCAATTTATTTACCACATCATCTTGGTGACATGACATTATATCAAGCAAGGTTTCATGTTTTTCTGATCATTTTTTAATTTCTTGGAATTAAAATGCCATGGCACTCCATGAATACATATGTATGTGTCCATGTCGTGAGACCAATACGTTTGAAAATTCCATCTAATTTACTGCACATGGAATTAGCTCGCACATAAGTATACAAATATGATTTTTCAAACTGCTATGGTTAGCCATTGCATGTAGATGTAGTTCAAATTTGAATTACGGTCATTAAATGACTAGAAAATCATTTAAATGTCTTTAAAAGATAAAATGGCCCATAGAAATTTTCACATTACAATTATAGTAGTGCACGTTAAACGTAAAAAAAATTAAAGGCCGTAAGAGAAAGCTATCTTCCGTTCGCCATCAAACATGCATTGTTCCCTATCGAAACCACGAGCCTTCTAGTGAGTTGCTCCGGTTTATGAGGAGGGTGTGTCCAAACTTTCGTCAAACATGTCAATTTTTGACCACATCATTTTGGTGGCATGACATTACATCAAGCAACGCTTCATGTGTTTCTATTTTTTTGATTTTTTGGAATTAAAATGCCATGTCACTCCATGCATACATATGCATGTGTCCATGTCGTGAGACAAATATATTTGAAAATTCCTTCTAATTTACTGCACATGGAATTAACTCACACACAAGTACACAAATATGATTTTTCAAATCGTTATGGTTAGGCGTTGCATGTAGATGTAGTTCAAATTTGAATTACGGTCATTAAATCGCTAGAAAATCACTTCAATGTATTTAAAAGATCAAATGACCCCTAAAATTTTCCAAATTTTCACATTACGGTCGTAGTAGTGCACCTTAAACGTAGGAAAAAAAATTAAAGGCCGTAAGAGGAAACTATCTCCCGTTCGTCATCAAACATGCATTGTTCCCTCTCAGAACCACGAGCCTTATAATGAGTTGCTCCGGTTTGTGAGGGGTGTGTGTCCAAACTTTCGTCATACATGCCAAATTTTTACCACATCATCTTGATGGCATGACATTACATCAACCAAGGTTTCATGTGTTTCTGATATTTTTTAAATGTATTGAAATTTAAATGCCATGGCACTCCATGCTTAATTATGTCATAGCCGTTAGACCAATATGTTTGAAAAATCCTTCCAATTTACCGCACATGGAATTAAATCGCACACAAGTACACAACATATGACTTTTCAAACCGTTATGGTTAGCTGTTGCATGTACATGTAGTTCAAATTTCAATTACGGTCATTAAATGACTAGAAAATCATTTTAAATGTCTTAAAAGTTCAAATGACCCCTAAAATTTTCCAAAATTTGACATGACAATTGTATTAGTACTACAAAATTTCTCGTTCATTTAAAACACCATCCATTGCCACTTTACTCCAAATTCGTCTTTCACAGCTAATAAAAAATATCTACAACATCACACACGGTTATTTTCTGGGAACCGTTTGCGATGAAAATATCTGGGTCTATTTAAGTCTACCTCCTTAAGCTTCGCCGGCTCGTCTTCTCCAGAGCCGGCAACCCCCGAATCCACGAATCCCGATCCCCATTCCCACACCCCCTTCTTGCAAAGATGACGCCGTGGAAACACTTCATGAAGGCTCGTACGATGGCCCCGTTCCCCCGTCCCCCCCGAGCGCCGCCGCCTGCGCCGAGAGCGCCGCCGCCTACGCCAAGAGTGTCGTCGCTTCCACATTGAGCACGGCCACTTCCGCCGAGAGGGCGTCTGCGGCAGCCGACAGGGCAGCTGCAGCAGCCAAGACGGCTGCAGCTGCTGCTGCGACGGCGGCTGCAAACACCGAGAGCGCTCGAGTTGCCATCCGTCCCGCCGATGTAGCCCTGGCCCGGGTCGAGGCCATCCATGCCAAGATCGAGGATGCACACGCCAAGATATTCCAAGCCACCTCGGACTCCAGCATGCAACCCACGTCCGAGAAGGCGGCGGTGGCCATGGAGCACCTGCTTCCTCATGAGGTCACCGAGCGGGAGCTGGAGATGCAGGAGGCGGCGAGGATCGAGGGGCGCTAGGAGGAGTTGCGCGTGGCCGAGGTCGAGGTAGAGAAGAGTCTGTCCATAGAGGAATCGGCGGTGGAGTACCGGTGCGAGCTATGGCGCAGCCACTACTATGAGTACTACAACCTTGAGGCCGACGCTGAGGACGCGCTCGACTTCAGCAGGGGGCGCAGAGTCCACCAACGGCGGCATGTCGCTAGGACAAGTCATCGACATCTCGTCTCACACCGATGATGCATAGGCTGGCGCGACGGCGGATTTGTCAAAATTATGTGTACTTAGGCTTTGTTTTTAATGTTGGTCTTTCGTTAGAGCAATGTTTAGGTCAGCTAGCTTTGTTTAATTACTAAAATTGCTCGACTCAGTAAGTGTGGTCTATCTGCTCTACGCTCTTTTGTGTGCCCAAATTAGCAAGCGATGTTAAATTATGCAATGACGTACCCGGGGAAATTTCCACCAAAATTTGAATTATCAAACTCATCTCATGTGCGTAAAGCGGAAAAATCGTTTGTGATGCACACAATCGTTCAAAGTGAATGATCCGGCGGCACCGCACGCAAAGTTACCCTCCATATTTCCAAAATTTTGGCCTACCGCCAAAATATCTACCCCGCCCCCTCCCCCCTTCCCCACCCCTTTTCTCCTCGGCCACAAGTCACATTTTCCATGTTTCCTCCTTCCTTCCTTCCTTCCTTCCTAAGCCATAGCCGCTTCCTTGCTCTCGTCGTCTCGCATCTATCGCCAGGGTCGCCATGGTCTTCTTCAAAGACCACTCCAACGGTTCCTCCTCCGGCGACGACTCCTTCACCACCCGGGTATGCCTCTCTCTTCTCTCTCTCTCTCTCAGGCTATGACTTGGAATGAAGGATTTTTACCCGGCAGTCGATTTGAGTCATTTCTTCCTCTTATAGCTCCCTAGGACCATCAGTGGCAACGAATGGAGCAGGGTGGCTGAAGATCTATCTGGTCATTGTCACCATCAATCTCCATGCGTGAAACTAATCGCGTTTGAATCTGTGGACAGTGGGAGGAAGTTTCTGCCATGTGCAGAGAAGGTTAGACCCTCTTTCATTGTTACAAATCATTTGTTAGATGTGATTCAGACACTATCGCGGTCCCAACCCATTCATACCACACCTTCAACCAAACACATCCTAAGACAGTGTCACAGTTTGTACCTAGTATCCTAAATTTTTGCAATCTCATCAGCGGTGCCATTAGAAAAATATTTGGCACCGCTTCAGCAGTTTGTGCAACCAACTTTGGTCCACACATCCGAGCAGTCAAGCAGTAAAATACTAAATATTTATGGCACGAAGGAACTGGGCATCGAAGCAACTATGTGCTCCGGAGTCCGGGTACCTGATTTTTTCCACTGCATCAGCTCGCCAGTGCAGGGCATCGGTGCGAGATGTAGCAACAGTTGTCTTTAACCCAGTGTTGGCATACATAGTGGATGGCCTTAGTGCTATTAGTTCTATGTTACTAAATTTGTGCATGTACACACCTGTTAATATCAATTTGTTGTCATCTAAACACTGTCGCTATGTTGTTGCAGTTATATTTACCTTCCTCATAAAATGTTCAATTTGTTATTTATTGTACATGAGTAAGAACTTGTAGCGTTCTTGGAGTTAATTATAGCTTCTCATGTTCCAGAATTTGGTTGTTGTCTCGGTAGAAATTAATTCATTTGCACATTGATCTTTTTAAGAAGATATGTCATAATTAACATGTTTCTTCAGCTTTTTAAAATAAACATTAGTGATTTTCTATGTTGTTATAAACCCATTTTTTCTACAATTGTTACTGATCTAATTTTAAATATTATAAAATGAACGGAAGTGTTTTTACTTGGAGTGGGTTGATTAAGAGTGGCCAGAGTATTTGAAGATGTGCCTAGCGAAGCTCTGGAGCATGTATGAGGAAGAGAATAGACGCAGGCTTAAAGAAACTGTTGTCAAAGCTGAAGATTATTTGAAGATGCGGGGTAAAAAGAGGAAGGTGGGGAATGAGCTTAGATTTTTTTAATCAAACTTTGCTAAGATGATGTTGGCGAAGGAGGAGGCACTTTCCCAGTTGGTCAGTGCAAAACAAGTTCTTACTGAACTGAAAATAGAGGTGGATAAGACGAGCCTGGATGATCTCAATTAGGGAAATGAATATATTGTTCTTATGAAGTTGAACTAGCTATATGCTGTATTGTGTTGTTTTCATATAACTATCGTACTGTGTTGTTATAATATATTTATGTGCCTGATATGAAATTGGAAAAACAGTTGTTCCATATGAAATGTGAATTTGCGTAATACTGAAATTATTAATTATAAAATAATAAACCTGCTAAATGTGTCATGGACCTTTGCAAACGATTCTAGTAGTAAAAGCGCTTGCGATGGATAGCCCAATGCCACACAGTTTTCTTTATTAAATCGTGTGTGATGTAGTTGATAAAAGCAAACACTTAACCAAGGTAGACCATGTGTAATAGTTACACCTTTCACACATGAGCCTACACATAAAAACTGTGTGGGATGTACATATGAACGGAAACATATTCCCTGGATTGACTGTGTGGGATGTACATAAGAACAGAAATGTATTCCTTGGATTGACTGTGTGTGATATACATACCTACGGAAATGTTTTTCTGGGATTCATCGTGTGGGACCTACATACTTACGAAAATGTTTTTTGGGATTCATCGTGTGGGATGTACATACCTATGAAAATGATTAGGTTTCGATGCCTCGCCCGATCGCACATGAGCTCATTTGGTGTCCCAAGAGGGCCTATCCCCGACGATTTCTGGGTCGTGTGGGAAGGACCCCCTATCGCCCACACTCACTTGGCGACGGTTCCAAATGTCGTCGTGAAAAGGGGTTAAAAATCATTTGTATAGCACCGAAGCGTACCAGTGTAAGGAGTTAGTCGCAGGACCTTGTATTACGAACGAAGTAAAGAGACTTTTCGATAACGAAATTGAACTAGGTATGAAGATACCGACGATCGAATCTTGGGCTGAATTCTTGACATCGAGGTTCGACCGATAAAGATCTTCATAGAATATGTAGGAATCATTATGGGCATCCAGGTCTCCCTATTGGTTATTGACCGTAGAGGTGTCTCGATCATGTCTGCATAGTTCTCGAACCTGTGGGGTCTACACACTTAATGTTTGGTGACAATATAAGTATAGTTGAGTCATTATGGTGGTTACCGAAGGTTGTACGGAGTCCCGGATGAGATCCCGGACATGACGAGGAACTCCGGAATGATCCGAGGGTGAAGATTGATATATTCGACGAAGGGTATTGGAGTCCAGAAGTATTCCGGGGGTACCGGGTGATGACCAGGATGACCGAAAGGGGTTTCGGGGAGGGGGGCAAGTGTTGGGGCCCCATGGGCCAGGGGGGCAAACCAACCCACTAAGAAGCTATATGCGCCCCCTCACCCCATCCCACATAACCAGGAGAGGTGGGTCCTCCCCTAGGGTTCCCTCACCACCCTAGGGTTTCCCTAGGGGGCGCCCCATCTGCCTTGGCCACCGCCCCCAAGATGAGATTTAGGGCGCCCCCTCCTCCTCCCTTCCCCCTATATATATAGAGATAGGTAGAGAGAGGGCAGCCGCACCCTTGAGCACATCTCCACACCACGGTGATGCCCTTCCTCTCCCTCGTAGTCCATCTTCTTCTCCTAGTGCTTAGTGAAGCTCCGCTGAGATTTTTCCACCACCACCGCCATCACGTCATCGTGCTATCGGAGGACTCGAACTACTACTTCACCATCGCTTGCTGGATCGAGGAGGTGAAGGCGTCATCAAGCCGTATGTGTGTTGAACGCAGAGGTGTCGTCCATTCGGCACTAGATTGGAGTTCGTGGGACGAATCATGATTGGATCGTAAAGACGTTCGACTACATCAACCACGTGTCCTAACGCTTCCGCTTAGCAATCTACAAGGGTGTGTAGATCCAATCTCTCCTGTCGTAGATGGTCATCTCTTAGATTGATCTTGGTGAGTGTAGGAAATTTTTTGTTTCCCATGCAACGTTCCCCAACACCAGATTGCAAAGATTGCCCACTCCCTCTAGAGATATCTCCGCCGTTATATGGAGCCTGCTGCTGGTAAGGCACCAAACCTGGCTGAACAGGCATAAACTGATAAAGGTATTATTGTTGTTGTGGCCACTGTCCCATAGCTTGGAACTGACTGTTCTGCCCTCATGATGGGTAGCTTGCAAACATCTGGCCCGAGGGCATCATATGAGCAGGCTATGCCATGAGAACAATTGGAGGCCTAGAGTAGATAGAGATGGGAGACCGCTGCGGGATCCCAGGAGGACGAGCAGGCCGATTCTGGACCTCCCCCCCCCCCCCCCCCCCCATATTGGTTTGTGATTGGTTGTCCCAACTCGTCATGTCTCATTACGCCCCCTGCCCGTAGCATATCTTCCTCCTCCACGAGAACTCTGATCTCTCCCACCCCCAGCCATCCATTTGACAACAACAGCAAATGGAATTTTCACAGTTCTCCTAACCCAACAATCTGAAGAAACTAAATTGCTTTGGGATAGGTAGATGATCTGAAAACCCTGTTGGATAGTAGTCTCTAGTAGTAAATTCACCACTAACAAACAGATCCTTCCTAATCCACACCAGCGAATCAAGGATATCTTTGCAACAACAACGAACCCTATCTCGGGATTGATTTGCGAGCCTGTCCACTATGCTATTATATTCGGCAGAAGGCGTCTTCTACATAGGCGCCACTACCCGATGCTCGGGGGAGATACTGGCCAACCAGGACAAGCCAGGTGTCACCTGGTCAGCCCGCCCTGCTGTATAGCCCCCGACAAGTAGGGCCCTCCTGGCAGAGACACGTTGCCCTTCGTTGACCTTCCTCTCAGGAGACGTCGTCACCAACACCAGCGGCCACGCTGCTCATCAACCTTCACTACCGCGCACTGCTCGAACCGGAGAATCTGGAGGCGTGGATTGAGCATCAGATCGGACCAATCCCACACCACAAATCGACAAACTCAATCCAAATTCTCCCTGAACAATCTCCATCTCCTCCTCTGTTCTCTAGATTGCGATCCCGCCTCCCTTGCAGCCCAGTATAGGATTCTCTCCACTGTCAGCTCTCCTCCCGCAAAAGTTCTCTGCCGGTCCTGCTCGGATGTCCGCGACATGGCCCTGAGCGCCAGAGTACGGCGAGCATTTGTAACTGCTCTCGCCGCACGCTGCGCCTCCCTCTCGAACATGTCTAACTCCGCCGGCAAACCAATAATCTCCCAATCCGGAGCAGCTCCCCAGCTCGACCCCAACCGCGGATCTCAGCTCGACCTCGCACTGGGGGGAGGCCAGAGATATAGATCTCAGCACCTCCACAGGACGTCGCACAGCGCTCGCCTGCGCCGAGATGGAGAGCCACGCCTGGCGGGTTGTCTCGCTGGATTTAGGTGGGCTAATCAGATCTAGGTTGTGGTGGAGGGGAGGGGTGGCCGACAGGGAGGCAGGCGGTGGCGGGGTTGCGGACGCGAGAGCAGCGGACACGGGCAGATATTTGAGGGGCGGACGGGCGCTGTTGATGAACATACAGAGGGTCACACTTTGCAGCGTGTGTAGAGATAGTATGATCTACTACTTTATTGCATGCCCTTTTTTCTGTCAAATATTACATGGCCTTGGCTGTGACAAATATTAAAACGAGCAAGGTTCAATCAAGCAAAATCCTTGATTTCCCTAAAGACGACTCCATTGATTGACCGGCCATGCTCATATCATTCCCTTCGATGGCCTGCAGCACCAGCAGCGAACCCGTCTGCACCGTCACCAGCAGCAGTGAAATGCTTTGAATCGCTATCGTTTTTGCTCCGGTGTGTAGGGTCGACTGATTCCTCCATCTTGCAACAAGGAGAAAAAGTTCGACTGTTGAGCCCACCACAGCACAGAGAATAAAGAAAAAGGGAGAAACACTGCATGTTTTCTTCTTCCTTGCGTTCCTTCTCTCCTTCCCGACTCCTCTTGCTGTCCACCCAAATCTATAGAAAGCCATGGTGGATCTCGCCTCTGGTCACCAAAAATGGAATCCTTACGCTAGCCAGCGGTCACATGTTCTACTTGCCCCCATTTAATTAAGCCATAATACTATCTAATTTAATTTCTGAACCCTAACCTGCAATCTTGTTGTGCAACAATGGAGGAGAGAGAAGAATAAACTTGAAGTGAGACGCTAAGCGCGGACTACAGGAGAGAAGGAGCATGCCCTCCATTCATTACAGTTGGCTTTGGTTCGACACAAGGAATCATTTACTTTAGTTCGCTTTCTCCAGTGTATATCGAATCGAATCGGTCCGAGAGGGACTTTGAACCGCTTTACAGCGTCGAGTGCACTTATCCATTGTTGCTTTCAGAACTTTGTTCATTGTCGGTAGCCTCAAACTGGCTGGTCTTCTTTTCGAGACAAACTGAGGAAGTTATTGTTGCTTACATAATTAGTGCCTGATGTGTAGCTCCAGCCGGTTCCTTTGCTCCTAGCTTTGCTCTGTGAGCCACGAGGTGGACAAACGGTCCTCTGCCCTGCGCTGCATCATCCCCATCCAATTGTTGGCTCCAGTAGAAGCTTCTTGATTTTGGATGGAGAAGAAAGAAGCAGCCATGGCCCAAGCCATTGTCCAAAGCTTATGCACGAAGCTCAGATCCACCATCGCCGTTGGAGACAAGGCCACCGGCGATTTGCAGGAAATAATGGAGATGCTGGAGGCCATACATCCGCTGCTGGAGGACGCAGAGAGGCGGTGTCTTTGTTTTAAGGATGATGTCCCCAAAGAGGGATCGAAGGAAATAATGGGGACACCGGAAGCCATACAGCCGCTGCTAGAAGATGCCCCCCAGCAAATGGAGGTATGTTACTTCACCATCCTTAAACATTTTGAAGAAAAGCTCAGATCCTGTCATAGGCTACGAGATCCATAGGTCACAAAATACACAAACTTGACCTGCAGGGGAAGAAGGTGCGGGACTGGCTGAGGCGGGTCGTTAAGGCCGCCTATGATATCTTGGACGTGTTGCAAGACACCATGACACCGTCTGCGCGTAAGGTATGTATAAGAGTATTCATGTTTCGTCGACCGTGTGAGTATTCTTAGCTCCTTGCATACCTCAAGGTGTATGTACCTTCTAACTGGTTAAGAACTGATTCATTGCAGTTGACGAAGATGATACCGCGTGCCAATGCCCCTGAGAAGAAGAATCTCATGGCTGGTAAGATGGAGAAGATAAAAGAAGAAGTCTGCAAGCTATGAGTCGACATGGATGAATTCAATCTTATGTCATCTGATTCCGATGCAACCATCGAGCCACAAGTTATTGATGTAAAAGAGTTTGAAGAACCAACGATTGTAGGAAGGGATAAAGAAATGCAGATGATAATGGAAAGTATATTTATGAAAAAAGGGCACCACATCATAGTTCAAATTGGTTGGCGTGAGGATGGCAGCGGCAAGACAACATTAGCGCAAATGGTTTTCAGCCATAGCCGATTCAAAGACTACTCCCGAGTGTGGTTCCAATGCTCAGGGAATTTTCCCTTGCAGGAGATGGGGAAGGCCATAATTTCTCAGGTATCAGGGGAAGAGATCAGCGGTGATTCAAATGACAACATGGAGTATGTAAGGAAGCGCCTTCATCAGCTATTTGATAATGGTATTAAGGTACTTGTTGTTTTAGATAACACACAGCTATCATCGGATGAGAGCGAAAAGTTGGGAGGTATGCTAAGGGAATGGGACAATCATAGTGAGGTAATCTTGATAGCAACAGGCGAAAATATCTATATTCGGATATATGAAACAAACATAGATAATGTATGTGCCTTTTAGTGATTGAGTGATGACATGTGCTGGACAATAATCAAACAACGAAGTCGCTTTGAAGGTAGATCGTTTGACAAGCAAGGGTTGGAGCAAATTGGTGCCGAGATTGCAAAAAAGTGTAAGGGTTCACCGTTAGCAGCTGCGGTGCTTGGGGGCATGCTACTATACAAAGATGCTACAGGATGGGCAGAAGTATTGAACAGTGATGTATGGGCATATGACTGCATCAGCAAGCCATTCCTCGTGTTAGCATACACTAGTATGCCGTCGAGCTTACGGCTATGCTTTACCTACTTTATGATGTTCCAATATGGTCACACCATAGCTAAAGATGATCTGATCTATCAATGGAATTCTCTCGGTCTTATTGAGCAATCCGACAGATTCTCTGTGAAACAACTTGGTGAACAGTATATTACGATGCTTCTGGGTATGTCACTTCTTCAAACAACAATGCCAGTTTCGGTGAGTTACTCCACGCTATGTTCAAAAGACTTTGGGCTTAATTGGTTTGCTTCCAATGTTTGCTATGCCAAAGTATGGATAGGCCAACACAAATTTTACGCTCAATTCTTTTATTATTAAATTTTTAGCATGCTCATAATTTGGCTTGGCAGAATGGTTCGTTAGGTCTTATTTTACCTTTTTCCAAAATGTTGGCATGAAAAAAAAATTACCTCTGAATTTTGTAAGGCAACTGATAAAACATAAATTCTCTAACACGCTTTATGCGTTTGTTGCAGACTAGTGGAAATAGTGATAAGAGTACAATCTTGTTCACTATTAACCGTATGGTGCATGGCCTTGCAAAAAATGTTATGCGTACCATACATTATACAGCGGAGACATCTTATCAGCAGGAATTATGCTCTAATAAGGACTGCTGCTATGTACTGGTTACTGATTTGAAGTTATCCAATAAATTGTCTGCCCACACAAGGGCGCTACGTTATGTGGGCTCTGGCAAAATGGAACTCAGTGATGATTCGTTTGCATATTCCAGGTGCCTGCGTGTCTTGGATTTGAATGACAGATCGATGCTGAACTTACCAAATTCTATCTGTCAGTTGAGGCATTTGGAATATCTTAATTTATCAGGCTGCTCTGGACTAGTTATTATACCGGACTCACTTGGAGATCTACTAAATTTGTTGTATATTAATTTGTCAGGCTGCTCTGGACTAATACATCTACCTGAATCATTTGGGAAGCTAATAAGTTTGGCGTATATCGACTTATCGGGTTGCTCTGGACTAGTAAATCTATCGGAATCATTTGGGAAGCTGACAAATTTGTTGCATATTGACTTATCAAGATGCTATGGACTTGTAAATTTGCCAGATTCATTTGGGAAGCTGACTAGTTTGAAGCATACCGATTTATCAGGCTGCTCTGGATTAGAAAAACTGCCACAATCATTATGTAAGCTAATAAATTTGGTGCACATCAACTTATCATGGTGCTCTGGATTAGTTAGTCTGCCTCTCTCGTTTGGGAAGCTAATATGTTTGCTGCACATGAACCTATCAGGCTGCTCTGGATTGGTAAACTTACCGGAATCAATTGGCAATCTCAAAATTTTGGTCCACATCAACTTGTCAGGTTGCTGCGGGCTATTAAATCTGCCTGAGTCATTTGGGAATTTAATAAATTTGTTGCACATTGACTTATCATGTTGCCATGGACTAGGTAACCTGCCAGAATCATTTGGGAAGCTAGAGAATTTGGCACACCTAGATTTATCATTCTGGTCTTGTTTTGAAGGGGTCGAGAAAGCTCTTGGCGGGCTTACCAATCTCCAGCACTTGAACTTGTCAAACCGTTGCTGTTATCTTGCTCAACAGCAGTCGTGTCTCGAAGGGCTAAAAGATGTTTTGGGCCAGCTCACCAAAATAAAGTATTTGAACCTATCCATGTTCCTGAATCCTATCTTTTACTCACAGTCAGTAGAGCGAACTCATGAATTTATGGAATGCATCAGTGGCTTTTCCAGTTTCGAGCATTTGGATTTATCTCATAATAGATTTCTCAGTGATCTTCCTGAAAGTTTAGGTGAACTCAACAATCTGCAAACACTGGACCTCTCAGGTTGCATTAGACTGAAGAGCATACCCAAAAGGATAGGTGAAATCAGGCCTCTTAAGTCAATAAATGTGAGGAACTGCCGCAGTTTGAAAAGTTGTCAGCTTGTGGTTAAAGCTGATAATGGAGAATATAATATCAGAAACATTGCTCAGCTCGAGGATGCAAACTTGGAAGAGCTTGAGATAAGCTGTCCTGAAAACGTGAAGACTCGAAAAGATGCGGGGCAAATAAGAATGGCACTGGAAGGAAGGACTCAAAAGTTGAAACTTTGCTGGACTGTGGGCTCCCAAGTATCCATGGAGGACAATACCCTGTTAGGAAAATTATTGCCAGCACATCTGCAGTGCCTTGAGTTACATGGTGAAAGTGCAACTATCCCTAGGTGGTTCTGGTAATTCATAACAACATATAGCTCATTGAGCTAATGCTATTCCAAGATGATTATTTCAGGAAAGCTCAATGATTGGCATGGCATGGATGTAAAAGTGGAACCCTCAAAATGCTAAGGACAAAGGATTGGCTCAAGCTCAAAAGCTCAAGACTCTTCATTTTATATTTTAGTGATCCAAGATCACATTGAGTCTTTAGGAAAAGCCAATACTATTAAGGAGGGATGAGGTGTTGCTTAATGAGCCTCTTGCTTCATGTGCTTAGTGATATGCTCCAAAACCCTCAACTACTTTCCCATATCCACATATGACCTAAACTCTAAGCCAAACTCGGTCCTACCGATTCTTCCTATCCGGCGCCACCGAATTTCACTTGTCATTAGCCACTACCAAACCCTAGCAATTCGGTTCTACCGATAAGGATCTCGGTCTCACCGAGATGGGGTTGCAAACTCTCTGTTTCCCTTTCTTAACTTTTCGGTCTTACCGAAAGAGCGAATCGGTCCCACCGACATTGCAATGTAAACTCAGTGTTTCCCCTTTGTAACTTTTCGGTCTCACCGAGTTCCACTCGGTCTCACCGAAAGAGCAAATCGGTCCCACCGAGTTTGCCTGACCAACTCTCTGGTTAGCTAATTACCAAATTCGGTCTCATCGAGTTTGTGTAATCGGTCTCACCGAGATTACGTTATGCCCGAACCCTAACCATATCGGTCCTACCGAGTTGCATGTCAGTCCCACCGAAAATCACTAACGGTCACTAGGTTTACATTTTCGGTCCGACCGAGCTTATTGATTCGGTCCCATCGAGATTGGAAAACTGTGTAACGGTTGGATTTTGTGTGGAGGCTATATATACCCCTCCACCTCCTTCTCATTCGATGAGAAAGCTATCAGAACACACACACCATTCCAACTCATATGTTCTGAGAGAGAACCACCTACTCATGTGTTGAGACCAAGACATTCCATTCTTACCATATGAATCTTGATCTCTAGCCTTTCCAAGTTGCTTTCCACTCAAACCTTCTTTTCACCAAATCCAAATCCTATGAGAGAGAGTTGAGTGTTGGGGAGACTATCATTTGAAGCACAAGAGCAAGGAGTTCATTACCTACACACCATTTGTTACTTCTTGGAGAGTGGTGTCTCCTAGATTGGCTAGGTGTCACTTGGGAGCCTCCGACAAGATTGTGAAGTTGAACCAAGGAGTTTGTAAGGGCAAGGAGATCGCCTACTTCGTGAAGATCTACCGCTAGTGAGGCAAGTCCTATGTGGGCGATGGCCATGGTAGGATAGACAAGGTTGCTTCTTCGTGGACCCTTTGTGGGTGGTTGCTTCTTCGTGGACCCTTCGTGGGTGGAGCCCTGTGTGGACTCGCGCAACCGTTACCCTTGGGTGGAGCCCTGTGTGGACTCGCGCAACCGTTACCCTTCGTGGGTTGAAGTCTCCATCAACGTGGATGTAGGATAGCACCACCTATCCAAACCATGGGAAAAACATTCGTGTCTCCAATTGCGTTTGAATTCTCCAAACCCTTCCCTTTACATTCTTGCAAGTTGTATGCTTTACTTTCCGCTGCCTATATACTCTTTGCATGCTTGCTTAAATTATGTGATGATTGCTTGACTTGTCCTAAAATAGCTAAAATCTGCCAAGAACTAAAATTGGGAAAAGTTAAGTTTTTATTTGGTCAAGTAGTCTAATCACCCCCCCCCCTCTAGACATACTTTCGATCCTACAAGTGGTATCAGAGCTTTGGTCTCCATTTGCTTGATCTCCATAGCTTTTGGTGGTCATAGCCTTGGTTTCACAACCTAGGAGAGTATGGCGTCTAGCGAGGGAAATTATCACCGTAGAGGTCCTTACTTTGATGGTACTAATTTTGCTAGTTGGAAGCATAAAATGAAAATGCATATTCTTGGACATAACCCCGCCGTTTGGGCTATTGTGTGTGTTGGTTTGCAAGGTGACTTCTTTGATGGGAGAGAACCGAACCGTGAAGCTACCGCGGATGAGTTGAAGATGTTGCAATACAATGCTCAAGCTTGTGATATTCTCTTCAACGGATTGTGCCCCGAAGAATTCAAGAAAATCAGCCGCCTTGAGAATGCAAAGGAAATTTGGGACACTTTGATTGATATGCACGAAGGTACCGACTCTGTCAAAGAATCCAAGTTGGATGTGCTTCAAAGCCAACTTGACAAGTTCAAGATGAAGGATGGTGAAGGTGTCGCCGAAATGTACTCTAGGCTTGCTCTCATCACAAATGAGATTGCCGGCTTAGAAAGTGAAGAGATGACCGATAGATTCATCATCAAGAAGATTCTAAGAGCCTTAGATGGAAAATATGATACCGTGTGCACATTGATCCAAATGATGCCCAATTACAAAGATCTCAAGCCAACGGAGGTGATTGGAAGAATTGTTGCTCATGAGATGTCACTTAGGATAAAGAGGAACTTCATAACAAATCAAGTGGTGCCTATAAAGCCTCATGTGAAGCCCCTACATCATCAAGTGAGAAACAAGACTTCAATGAAGAATTGAGCTTAATGGTGAAGAACTTCAACAAGTTCTACAAGAGTAGAAGCAAAGATAGAAGTTTCAAGTCAAGGTCCTACAATGACAAAAGATCTTCTAGTCGAGAGCGAAACTGCTACAATTGTGGAAGACCCGGACACTATTCCAATGAGTGTATGGCTCCCTACAAGAGAAGAGAAGATTCTCCAAGAAGAAGAAGCAAAGAATCACCATCAAGAGAGAGAAGGAGTAGAGATGATCGTTATGAACGAAGATACTCACGGAAAAGTAAGGATTCGGAAAGGAAGGAAAAATCATCAAGGAGCTACACAAGAAGAAGACATCAAGCTCATGTTGGTGAATGGGTATCCGGCTCCGACTCCGACAGCCACTCCGAGAGAAGTTATCACTCCAGCTCCGAAGATACTCAAGATGAAGGTGTTGCCGGTCTAGCACTTGTGTCAACCAACTCCTACGACATATTTGACTCACCAAATGAAGGAATTGGAAGATGCTTCATGGTCAAAGGTTCTAAGGTAACACACCCCGAGTATGTTGATTTCAATAGTGATGAAGATGACTTGTTAGGTGACGATTTGCTTGTTGACAACTCTAGTGATGAATACTATGATGAAAGACCAATTAATCATGCTAATCAAGATAAAATGAATGACAATGATAAGGAGAAGATTGAGGCTCTAACTAAAGAACTAAAAATTCTTAAGTTAGCTCATGACACTATCTTCGAAGATCATCGAGAGCTTTTAAGAGCTCATGAGAAATTACGCTTTGAAAAGCTCAATCTTGAGCAAGAGCATGAGTTCTTAAAGGCAATCAATGATGATCTCCGCAAGAAAAGTTCTTCTTACATTGCCAAGCATTTACTCTTATCCACTTACATGCCTCAAGTCAAATCTAGTAATAAGAAAGATTCTTCCTCTAGCAGTAACAATGATCATGTTAAATCCAATATTATTACTTCTAGTAGCTCTCTTGATTCCACTAATGATTCTCTTAGCCAAGTTACACTTGAGCAAGAAAATAGTTTATTGAAGGGAATTATAGAGAAAGGAGTGTACAAAAGCCTTGCCGGGAGTAAGCAATTCGAGGAAATTGTGCGCAAGCAAGGAATGCACCAGAAGAATCAAGGTGTTGGTTTTGAGCGAAAGTTCAATGCCAATGGAGTTGAGTGGGAAGAAGATCAATACCCCAAGACAAAGTTTGTCCCTCGACAAGAGAAGTATACTTCTTTCAAGGGGACACAAGTTCAAGATGATCTTCCACCACAAGACTACAAGCAAAAAGGCAAGGACAAGCTTCAAGAGGAAATTGATGCATTTGAAGAAGCTCCAAATACCTTAGTCAAGTGGATTCCCAAGACTACTTCAAGCTCCACTTCATCAAGTATGACTACAACTCCACGGATTCCCATCAAGATGATGTGGATCCAAAAGAAGAAGAACTAGAGAGTTCTTGAGGGTGACTCCGCCAACATACTTCACTCTTATCATTTTGGCAAGAACAAGTGCAATCAACTTCCACATCTTGCACTAGTTCAAGGAGTCACAAACCCTCTTGTTGGTAAGACAAGGGACAAGGTAACCTAAAAGTTTTCATGGACATCATCTTTTGTGTGCATCACTCTATGTCTATGGATATCCTTATTTGTTCCTTGTGGGACTAACCCATGTAGGTATTGGAAGTGCAATTCACTCAAATGGATAGCTCCAAGAGATCTACATCAACATTGAGCATCCACATCTTCAATATCTACATGAAGTCATCATCGACAAAACCCAAGGTTAGTTCATCCCCCTTAGGGGGGATATCACATCTAGGGGGAGCTTTACTCTAAGACTTGAGCTAAAGCAACTCTAAAGATGTGAACACAATAATGCTTTATGTAAAAGTGGTAACCCCACTTGAGCTTAAACGATGAGTATGACCTATGATCAAGTGATCTCACTTGACTCCTAAGTCAATATACTCATATATAGATGACCTAGTCATCACAAATTGCTTGATAGATGCTAGAATTGGTTGTGCATGCCTTGTCACATATTTCATTTGCCATCTTATTGTGTGAGCATGCTGGTTGCATATTTTACTCATTCGAGGACATCCACTTGTTGTTTTGATTGTTTGGTTTTATCTTCTTTTGCCAAGTGGATGGACAAGAATGCCTAAGAACCTCCTCTAGCTATCTATACTTTTCTCGTCTCAAACTCTATTCATGCTGCATCACAAAATTTGATTAAGTCAGATTCGAACCACTCTGTGTGAGGAGCGCTCGGAGTCCCCGATTCGTCATAGACTTAAACTTCCAAAACCTCTTTATGATTCTCGGTCTGACCGACACTCCACTTTCGGTCCTACCGAGATCATTAAGTTGATCTAGGCTTTCGATCTCGGTGCAACCGATTTGAACCTTTCGGTCACACCGAGTTTCAGTAACTGCACGCAGTTATGAATCTCGGTGCCACCGAGTCGTTCCACTCGGTCACACCGACAGGGTCGGGCTATATATAGTCATGGGCAAAATTTGGAAATTTCTCCGAACCCCTTCGCCCGCGCGATAGCCTGCTCTGCCCTCGTGGTCTCCGGATCATCTTCTCGCCGCCAGCCGCCTCCAGTCGCTGGTCTCCGTCGCCGTCAACGGGAATTCTGCCCCGCCGTTGCCGCCGTAGCAAGTCCCCGCCGAACTAGGGTATGGACTTGATCTTTGTGCTATTCCTCAATCTGATTCCTAGCACATTGTGATCATATTGATTCTAGCCACGTTTGATAAACTTCTATCCAGTCAAAACGCCCGTAGTTTAGGTTTGATTCGAAAATTCTAGGTTTAGGTTTTCGCCGAAACCATCTCGGACCCACCGAGTTGAAAAACTCGGTCCCACCGATTTGGCTTATGCCATTGCACAAGTGAGACTCGGTCTGACCGAGAATTACTTATCGGTGTGATCGATTTTGGAACTCTGTGAAACCCTAGCAGTCTCGGTGCCACCGAACTGTGACTCGGTCCTACCGAGTTCACTAGTTTAGGTTCCAAAAACTGCTTCGGTATCACCGAGTTTGAAAATCGATAGATCCGAGATGATTTCGGTAGGAAACTAAAACTAAGTTTTTGGATCATTCTTTTTGCAAAAATCTCTGCATTTTGTGATGCTCATCTTTTCTACCTCATCTATAATCTGTTCACAGGGTCAGCAGTCAGAGCTTACAGCATGTCAGACCAAAGTGATAGCCAGAATGTGTCAGAACAGCAAGTGGTGATGAGTGAGGGCACTAGTCCCTCCAGCTCTTCTGATGAAGGCAGCAGGAGCACTCCTAACAACTTGCCAAAAACTGCCACGAGACAGAGAAAGAAGAGGACTTCTGATTCCGAAGATGAAGACTATGTGGTAGAGGAAGAGGCCACTTCCAAGAGAGTTGAGACAGCTCAAGGCACTAAGCCAGGCCTGAAAATCAAAAGGCCAGTAGGCAGGCAGCCAATGTCAAAGGCCAGAATGTCAACTGAGAAGCCCATAGAGTCAGTTGCAGCTGAGAGCAAGAAAAGAAAGGAAAGGGTGAAGAAGACTGTGGCTAGAGTGCTTGGCAAAGTTTCCATCATGGAAGAGGAAGAAGAAGAAGAAGTAGCTGCACCAGCACCCAAGGCACCCAAGCTAATGGGAGATGCCATAAAATCAGGGGGAGCTGCTTCCAAGGTCAAGCCAGCTCCAAAGCCAAAGCCAAAGAGAAACACAAGAAGCATTCCTGCAGCTGAAAAGAATAAGGCCCCAGTGCCTGAGACTGTTGCTGAAGAAGAGGAAGAGAATGTCCTAAGGAAGCTAAAGCCCAAGATCCCAGACCACAACGATGCTCATCCTGTGGCTGAGGACATGAAGCTCAGGAGAGATTCAGGACTGAGAAAGTGGAGAGAAGCAGACCCATATGCTTCAAGGAGAAGGACTGCCGTGGACTACAGGTTTCACACCAAGGAGCAGCAGGATTTTTATGAGACAGTGCTGCTAGATAAGAAGCCCATTGTCTGTGATATGCGATGGGTTGATTGGACATACATCAAGGACAATGAGGAGCACTATCCTGGAGTGCAAGACAGCTTCATAGCTTGTGGAGTAGCTGACTTTGTTGGGCAGAAGCTCACAAAGTGGAATGAGGAACTCATCATGCAGTTCTACTCCACAGCTCACTTTTATCCAGATGGGAGGATCACATGGATGTCTGAGGGTACAAGGTACCAATCCACAGTTGCTGAGTGGGCACAGATCATTAATGCCTCAGAGGAGCAAGATGATGACTTGGATATCTATGCCAAGAAGAAGATGGACCACAACTCAATGTCAAATATGTACAAGGAGATCCCAAATGAAGGACTTGATACCTTCAAGTTTGGCTCAGTACATTACCTTCTGTCAGGGCTCCCGACGATCAATTGGATACTAAGGCACACCTTACTGCCCAAGTCTGGAGATCACAAGATGATCAGAGGCCATGCTATCAACTTGCTACATGTGTTTGATGTGCCTCAGAAGTTCAAGGTGGTTAGCTAATTACCAAATTCGGTCTCATCGAGTTTGTGTAATCGGTCTCACCGAGATTACGTTATGCCCAAACCCTAACCATATCGGTCCTACCGAGTTGCATGTCAGTCCCACCGAAAATCACTAACGGTCACTAGGTTTACATTTTCGGTCCGACCGAGCTTATTGATTCGGTCCCACCGAGATTGGAAAACTGTGTAACGGTTGGATTTTGTGTGGAGGCTATATATACCCCTCCACCTCCTTCTCATTCGATGAGAGAGCTATCAGAACACACACACCATTCCAACTTATATGTTCTGAGAGAGAACCACCTACTCATGTGTTGAGACCAAGACATTCTATTCTTACCATATGAATCTTGATCTCTAGCCTTCCCAAGTTGCTTTCCACTCAAACCTTCTTTCCACCAAATCCAAATCCTATGAGAGAGAGTTGAGTGTTGGGGAGACTATCATTTGAAGCACAAGAGCAAGGAGTTCATTACCTACACACCATTTGTTACTTCTTGGAGAGTGGTGTCTCCTAGATTGGCTAGGTGTCACTTGGGAGCCTCCGACAAGATTGTGGAGTTGAACCAAGGAGTTTGTAAGGGCAAGGAGATCGCCTACTTCGTGAAGATCTACCGCTAGTGAGGCAAGTCCTGTGTGGGCGATGGCCATGGTGGGATAGACAAGGTTGCTTCTTCGTGGACCCTTTGTGGATGGTTGCTTCTTCGTGGACCCTTCGTGGGTGGAGCCCTGTGTGGACTCGCGCAACCGTTACCCTTGGGTGGAGCCCTGTGTGGACTCGCGCAACCGTTACCCTTCGTGGGTTGAAGTCTCCATCAACGTGGATGTAGGATAGCACCACCTATCCGAACCACAGGAAAAATATCCGTGTCTCCAATTGCGTTTGAATTCTCCAAACCCTTTCCTTTACATTTTTGCAAGTTGCATGCTTTACTTTCCGCTGCCTATATACTCTTTGCATGCTTGCTTAAATTATGTGATGATTGCTTGACTTGTCCTAAAATAGCTAAAATCTGCCAAAAATTAAAATTGGGAAAAGATTAAGTTTTTATTTGGTCAGGTAGTCTAATCACCCCCCTCTAGACATACTTTTGATCCTACACATGGTTATAGTGACGAGACCCGCCTTTCAGCCTGGTTGACAGCAACCATATTTTATCATTTTGATACTCTTGTAGAGGTTACCATTGAGGACTTCCTGAGGTGCAGCCAGCCACCACCACTATTATTGTTATATAACCTCCGACGAGCAGTTTTCAGAAGGATGGCTAGCATCACAAGATTTGACATCAATGACCTCACCGGTGAATACCGAACAACACTCAATCAACTCCCCAAGTTGACCCTAGAGTTGGATGATATGGAAAGCCTGGAAGAGTTCAAGACAACATACGACAGAAATGGTAAGGAGTGTATGCTCCCGTCCATTGGTGAACTGGTGATTACGAAATGTAACAAGGTGTGCTTCATACCTTTCACGCCTAGAGCTTGGAAATTGGTGAAACTAATGGTCCATTCCAGAGGAGGGCACCCTTGTACCTCTGTTTCAGTAAATGAACTGGTGGTGAAGAACTGCAAGAAAACTCTATATAAGTGGCATTTGCTTCACAGCCTCCCAGGCCTCCGTAGTTTAACTGTCAAAGATTGCGACAATCTGTGGACTATACCAGATACTATTGAGGCCCTATCCTCCCTCCAATCTCTATGCTTGTCCAATTGCCGGGTGGACAAAGTACAACACTTGGCTGACCTCACCTGTCTCCGGGAACTGAAGATTGTGTCCTGCGAAGGGATCGATGGGTTCATGCAGAGTTTGCAAGGACTCACCTCCCATGGGTCGATGCATCTTAGTGACTGCGACAGTATCACATCACTGCCGGAATGGTTAGGAGATCTCACCAATCTTGAGAAGCTTGCCATCCACAGATGCCCTGCCATGGAATCCTTGCCGGGCAGCATAAATAAACTAACCAACCTGAAGGATCTGCGTATTTTGGATTGTCCAAAATTGAAGAGCTGGTGTGGAAGGAGGGAGAACAAGAAAAGAATGGCTCACATCCGACCAGACTATGAGTATGTACCACATTGCTCTTACTTTCACTTCTTTCAGTCCTTACTGTTCCTAACTATTCCAGTCGTATCCTAGGTTACGCATTCTTTGTGTTGATTCATGCTTTTTATCTTTTGCGTGGTCTTGCAGAATTCCTTCACGGTAATAGAAGGCCCATTTCTAATCTGAACTTCAAGAGTAGCTAACCAAGGTGTGTGTGCATTGTTTATTCTGCAGAGAACAAGGTACTAGCAGGCCAGGCAGCAACGACGAGGGCAATGTGGAGGGTGAATTGGAGAAGGACTGGCCGGACGTCGTGGAGGAGGAGGACTGGCCGGACGTCGTGGAGGACTGGTCGGACGTGGTGGAGGAGGAGGAGCCAGAGGCAGTATCGACGGATGCAGTGGAGAATTCAGTGATGACAGACAACACAGGTGTTGTAGAGGAGGTGACGAGGGATGTGGACGCAGCAGTGGCAGCTGATGTATGCTTGGAGTTGCGATTGGGACTGCCCATAAATGAAGAAGCGGTCCGTATCGAAGAAGAAGAAGATGAAATTTCTCTACGACTGTATTTATAACATGGGAAAAGCTTATCGCCATCCGGCGGATCATAGTGGCCGTGTCCGCCACCTCCACTGCATGACACGCGTCCAATTGAAGGCTTGCATTGCCGTTCTTTGTCGAACGCGCTTCCGAAATAGAGGCTATGTTTCAGAAAAATATGCGGTGTTGCAATGGTCTATGACGGGTCTAATTTTTGCAACAAAACCTCTGTTGCGGAAATTTTCTGCAACAAGACCTATGTTGCAAAAATAATTCTGCAACAAGACCTGTGTTGCAGTTCTGAGGCACGCTCGGCTCACCTGATGCGGCAATCTGACGGCTCGCGAGCCGGCTGGTCTTTCAAAAATATCAGCCGGCGGACGCGTAGCAGGCCCCTTATAACATTGTGTTCTTCTTTCTTTCTACTGTACTACTTTTTGGTCACACATATGCACATTTTTCTTAGATGGACACGCACAGTTACATTGGTTTGGTTATGCTTTGATCGTGTTTACTGGCCCGCAGAACTTCTCTTGTATTCACATCTATTATCTATTACTACAGTACTAAATAATTACGGCTGATGATCATAGTAATCTATAATGAAGTACTGTAGTTCTATGTGTAGTGTGTAGTTACGTCATGGATGGCCGGTAACGGCTATGGACGCCCAGTGGCCGCCATAGGCTATGGCTACTCTCCCAAGCTGTTTGGTTCAGACAAGCGAAGCAGAACGCGGGAGAGCAGATGAGAAGAACGTCATGTCGATTCGAAGGAGCGGTACCTCATGCCGAGAGTGGGATCGGCGGCCGCCGCTGCTGCGCTGCTCGTGAAAGTAGCGTTGAAGGAGGGAGAGGTCGACGCTCTCTGTCGCCGCCGGCGCCGCCGCACGGCTCGATGTAGAAGATTTGGGGGCGGAGGGATCGACAGCAGAGGAGCAGAGGCGTCGATCTGAACGGAGCCTTCCGGACCGGAAGACGAAGCCGGTACCGCAATCTTTTTCCTTTTCTTTTTTTTTTGATTGAGGGGTTGCTTTTTCTTTTCTTGGAGGGGGGAATAGCCTGAAGTGTTGGAAAGGTGACATGCACCCGCACCCATGTGTGCAACGATACAGCCCGAGTCCTACGGCGCCCACGCTCCCGCGCACGTCGTCTCCGCCCACGTAGCCACGCACGGCGTGATCTTCGATTCTGTTGTAACAGTAGGCCACTACTCCTCATAAGCATCAGTATATATAAACACTTGTAACCTGCGATGATGAATGTACATAATTCATCTATCTTACTTGATATTAGAGCCCACCACTGTCACCACACCTGGCCCCTCCCCCGTCGTTGTCTCACCTCCCACCCCGCCTCGATCCTCCTCGGATCATGCGCCCGAGTCGTCACCTGGCGCGACCCCACCACTTCCCTCCCCATCCTGCGCTTCTGCCACTCCCATAGCGCCAGTTCAGCCACGCCTACCCCCGCGCGCCGTCCGGATACAGCCACTCACGAACCTGCATCCCATGCATACGCGCTTTAAGTCCGGGTTTTCCCTTCCAAAAACACAAGTCAGCCTCTCTGTCACCATGCCGATTAGCGCCATTCCTTCATCCTACCGCGCTGCATTTAAGGATTTGAACTGGGCGGCTGCTATGCATGATGAATATAATGCGTTGTTGCGGAATGACACTTGGTCATTGGTCTCTCATCCTGCAGGTGCTAATATGGTGAGCGGGAAATGGATATCCCGATACAAGTACAACACGGACGGCTCCTTAGCTCGGTACAAGGCGCGATGGGTGCTCCGCGGCTTCACCCAACAAGCCGAGGTTGACTACGGTGAGACGTTCAGTCCCGTCGTCAAGCCCGCCACTGTCCGCGTCGTCCTCAGCCTCGCCACCAGCAGCTCGTGGCCCATACATCAACTCGACGTCAAGAATGCCTTCCTCCGTAGGCATCTCGCCGAGACGGTGTACAACATGCAGCCCGCTGGCTTCGTTGACGCGGCGTGCCCTCGGGACGTGTGTCGTCTCAACCGGCCGCTCTACGGGCTCAAGCAAGCTCCGCGGGCGTGGTTCTCGCAGTTCACTTCGTACCTCTACACCCTCGACTTCCAGGGCTCCAAAGCAGACTCCTCCCTATTTTCGCTTCATCGCGGTGCTGCCACGACTTACCTACTTCTCTACGTAGATGATATTATCCTCATCGCCAGCACACCCGCCTTCCTCCAGTCCATCATCGCCTCTCTCCACCGTGAGTTCTCTATGACAGATATGGGCTCTCTCCACCATTTTCCTTGGCATAAACGTCCACCACACATCCAGCGGTCTCCATCTCTCCCAGGAGCAGTATGCGCTCGAGCTCTTAGATCACGCCGGCATGCTTAACTGCAAACCTGTTTCCACCCCCGTCGACACCACATCCAAACTCTCCGCCACCGATGAACCCGCATTCCACTATCCATCGCCGTATCGTAGTCTCGCCGGTGCCCCCCAGTATCTTACTCTCACTCGGCCGGATCTGTCTTATGCCATGCAGCAGTGTTGTTTGTTTATGCATGATCCCAGGGACGCTCATTATCAGATGGTGAAGAGGATCCTTTGTTATGTTCGAGGGACAACTCATCTCGGCTTACACTTCTTCCGCTCCGCCTCCACCGACCTGACCGCCTACTCGGAAGCGGACTGGGAAGGGTGCCCGGGCACCCGCAAGTCTACGTCCGGCTTTGCGGTGTACCTCGGCTCCAACCTCGTCAACTGGTCCTTGAAGCGCCAGACCACTGTCTTCCGCTCGAGCGCGGAGGCTGAGTACAGGGGCATCGCCAGCGCCGTCGCCGAGGCATCTTGGCTCCGTCAGCTCCTCGCCGAACTTCGCTGCCCGTCGTCGCGCGCCACCGTCGTCTACTGCGACAACACCCCCACCATGTACATGTCGAGCAATCCCATTCAGCACCAGCAGACGAAGCACAACGAGATCGACCTCCACTTCGTGCGAGAGCGCGTCTCTCTCGGTGAGGTGCGTGTCCTGCATGTGCCGACCACGTCGCAGTTCACCATTGTCTTCACCAAGGGGCTACCTACGAGCGTGTTCGTCGACTTTTGCTCCGGCCTCAACGTTGGCGAGCACCACGCTTCCGTTGGGGGGGTGTTGGAAACATGACATCCACCCGCACCCATGTGTGCAGCGAGGCAGCCCGACTCCTACGGCGCCCACGCTCCCGCGCACGTCGCCTTCGCCCACGTAGCTGCACATGGCGTGATCTCCGATTCTGTTGTAACAGTAGGCCACTACTCCTCGTGAGCATCAGTGTATATAAACAATTGTAACCTGCGATGATGAATATATAGAGAGTTCATCTATCTTACTTGCGATGATGAATATACAGAGAGTTCATCTATCTTACTTGCAACAATGGGCCGGCCCAGCGCGCAGGAGGTCCACATGCCTTAAGCCAGTTTTTTTTGCTGTCATGCCTTATAAGCCAGTTAAGCACTTGTTTTTTCATATTTTATTTTTTCTTTTACTTTAGAATTTGTTTATTTTTATATTACGAAATATTCTAAACATATTTTATAAAAATTAGTTTACAATTTTGAATAAATGTTAGTCATACATTTGAAAAATAGTAAACGTGTATAAAAATGTTTCTGATGTATACGAAAAGTACAACGTCTATGAAAAAAAGTAGACATCAAAACATATATATGAAAAATGTTAAACGTGTATAAAAAATGTTTATTATGCATACAAAAATATACATAGTGTATGGAAAAATAGACATCAAAATAAATATTAAAAAAGAGATAACCATTTATTTAAAAAATGTTGAGCATCTATAAAAAATGTTTCTCATGTATCACAATTATAATATGTACGAAAAAAAGTTGACATCAAAATATATGTTTGAAAACATGTCAACCACGTACTTAAAAAATGTTAAACATGTATAAGTATAAGAAAAAATATTTCGTATGTATATATCAGTATAAGAAAAAAATTTCTTATGTCTACAAAAAATGTACAATATGTATTAAAAAGTAGACATCAACACATATATCCAAAAAATGTTAATCATGTATTTAAAAATCTCAAATATTGAAAGGGTCGATACAATCGACTAGAGAGGGTTGTATAGGAGACTACAAATTTTAAGTTTAATTACCAATTTTAATGATATATGCGGATAAAGTATGTTCCCTATAAATGCAACTAGGCGAACATAACCTATATGATAAGCAAGTTTAAGGCAAGGTATCCTAGGCAACAATCTAGTTAGCAAGCTAATAAGCATACAAAACAAAGTAAAGTGTGGGCAAGAATTAACCACAAGTGTGTCGATGACGCAAATTTATCCCGAAGTTCACACTTCGTTGAGGAAGTGCTAATCTCCGTTGGAGCGGTGCCAGAACCAAAACTTCTGAAGTGCCACACAAGGCCCACCTTATTCTCCTCAAGTCATCCCCAACGGATGAGCCTCCAATCACTCAGGGTTGGTGTTGAAGGCGACCATCGCACTTTTACATACGTCTCCGAAGCACATCACAGGCAAGGAAGTTTATGGAGAACTTCTAACCATCTAGGAGCCCAAGCTCCAAAACTAACAAGTTAGTGGAGATCAATAAGCTCAAAAAACACAAATCAGTTTGGTAGGAATGTAGATAGGGTGAATATCCTCCAATCCCATTAAATCAAAGTGTTTTTTGGTGGATGAGGACAGAAATCTCAAGCTTTCAAGGTTTGAAATGGGGGATGAAAGCTTGCACAAGATTGAGGTTGAAGGTGGAAGGAGAGGGGGTATTTATAACCCCAAGGCTAAGGTAGTCGTTGCCCAGCCAGCAATCTCAGGCACTCGGATCAAAAGGGTTCGGCTACTCGGACTAGTCACTAGCAATCACGGAGGCCCGAGCACCCGGAGGTCAAGGATCTTGGGCACCCGGAGTATATATACATGGGTGGGTAGCAGAGAGCATCGGGAACCCGAGGGTCCAGTACCCCAGGCACTCGGACCACCAGAGGTCCAAGCCCTCCTCCAGGAACCCATGGGTCCGGGGACCCCTAGCACTGGACCACATAGAGGCAGGTGTTGGCTTCCCAATGCCTCTGGGCACCCGGAGGTCCATGAGCCCGGGCACCCGACAACAAAAACCAAAAGTAACAAAAAAATCATTAAGAACAAACTAAAAACCAAGCCTAATAAAAACGGTGGGATCCTTATAGAAGGTTCCGAAAATAGTGGAGGGGAGAGAATGGGTCAGCGACCAACCCAAGACTAGTGAACAAGCGGGAGGGTGATACCCATACAGTTTGCCCTATATTTGGCGTCTTAAGCACCAAATAGGGTTCCGATTAGAAGATCGATGGGCGCCGGTTTTAGGTAGTTTGTTGAACCTTCTGCTCGGTTTGAGAAGGTCTCTGAAGTTTTATTTCTTCTATTTTTCTGCATTGATTTTTCCAAAGTTTTCTTTTTCATCTGTTTTTTACATCTATTTTTTTCTGGTTATTTTTCTTTACATTTTTCATTAAATTATTTTTTAAAACTAAAAAAAAATCCAAATCCACAAAAAAATTCAAACACACGAACTTTCTAAATTAATGAATATTATTATAAATTCCTGAACATTTTTTAATTCATACATTCTATTTGCATTTGTCATCAATTTTGAATTTGCGAACAATTTTGAAATTCATGAATATTTCTTTAAAAAATTGAATTTGGTAAGAAATTTTGAAATTCACGGAGTTCTTTTAATTTCATGAATATTTTTTTGGAATGCACTAATTATTTTAGAAATTCACGGATTTGTTTTTGAAATTCTGAACAGGAATTCGTGTTTTTTTAATTCATGAACAATTTTCAAAAATCATTTGCATTTTTGAATTCGTGAAATGTTTAGTTAGCAGTTTTAAAATTTGTAACATTTTTTCTAAGAAAAAGGAAAAAAAATAGGCGTGTGATTCTCTCGCTACATCTGCTTGCGCTTGCTGAGCCAGGTGCATGTCGCGCTGGCGCGTGAGCGACGCGAGTTGCTCGCTGAGAGCGGCCCATGCCGGGCTGCACCGAGACCGCGGTCCGCGGCCTGGATGTGCATACATCATAATGCTATCTCCGTGTATCGAAAAGGAAAGATAAACGTTTGGGCACGATGCGCTGGCCGAATTTTTGACCGGCTCGCACGCCATGCTGGCAAACGCGCACCGCGTAGTGGCCTCGCGTGCCCCGTCTCCTTCCTTATGCGCCTCCATTCCCTATTTTCAGACTTATGCGCGCGCATTCCTCCCCCTTCCCTTCCCTCGGGCTGCGACTAAGCTACCATAAGCTCCATCGCCGACGGCCAGGCGCTCCCTCGCCGGCCGTCATGGCTGCCTGCTGCTATGGCCAGATCCATCCCCTACCTACAGCCTTCACGCGCGCATCCCCTCCCCCTCCCTCCCGGGCTGCGACCGGGCCACCGCAACCTCCATTGTTGGCGGCCAGGCTCTCCCTTGCCAGCCGCCATGGCTGCCTGCCACCATGTCCGAATCTACCCGCGTATACAAGTGTTGCAACCATCACCTAGAAAAGCTTCAACAACCGTTGAAAAAAGCTTCAACCATAGACATAGAAAGCTTCAATGTCACTGCACAACAAGGGGAAGCTGCAATCATAGTTGGATTTTGCTACTGCCGGTGAAGCTTTTTGCTACATCCATCAGGCGGAGCTGCGACCTGGCGACGACGACGACGTTTTGTTGCAACCGTAGCAGGATTTTGCTACTATCGTTGGAGGTTTTGCTACATCCATGTAAGGCGGAGTTGCGACCTTACGAAGGCGGCGACGGCGTTTTTGCTGCACCCGTAGTTTGATTTTACTACCACCGGTGAAGTTTTTTACTACATCCATTGAAATGGTGTTGATTGACTTGCGGCCGTCGTCGACGTGATTCGCTGCAGCGAGCATCAATGGCGAGGGGCGGCGACGGAGCTACAACCGTCGTCGTCATGATCTGCAACCGCGGGTAGAGCTGTTGCATGGGTCGAGGCGACAACGAGGCCGAAAGGGTGAGGACCGATGACGAGAACGGCCGGCGAGGGCAGGGTCCGGCGAGCGACGAGGAAGACCGGCGAGGATGGGAACTGACGACGGAGACGGCCATCGAAGGAGACAGGAGACGCGGCGCCGCACTCCCCGAGCAGGACATGCGGATCCAGCCCGACCGCCCGAGAAAGAAGAAGCTAGGGGTAATCTTTTTTTTGTCTAGATCCAACGGCCATGCTGCTTACATTCAACGGCCTGAGCTCGACCGGCCGAAACTTTGGACGCCGGCGCCTATAAGAGCAATTCCAATGGGGCGACCCATTTCGTCCGCCCGCGCCCGTTTGGGTCGGCGTGGACAAAAGTGGCGGCACAACGCGCCGACCCAAACAGACGCGCGTCCGTTTTTCGTCCGCGGGCGACCCATTCCAAGCCCATTTTTGAGCTGGATTTGCGTCGGCGCGGACACGAGACGGACGCGCGCGCGCTCGCCCTCTTTCCTCACCGGGCCCGCTGGTCGGTGGCACATTGGATTCACACCCTCGCCCGCCTGCTACGTCGCCGACGCCGCCGGTCATTTTTTCAGATAAAAAGGGATACATAGATAATTCTAACGTATACAGATAAAAAGAAAAGACCACTACTCGTCGATTTCTGAATCCGACTCGGTAATGTCCTCCTCCGATGTCTGAATGTAGGCGTCAGCATACGCCTCGTCTTCAAAGTCCCAACCCACCGTTTCTCGTAGCTTCAATTTCAATTGAGCTGCCTGCTTCCGCGAACGCTTGTCCTCCCGATAGGCGGCTCGCTCCCTCCTCCTCGCGTCCCTCTCCGATCTCAATTGCTTGTAAAACTGGCGCTCGTCGACGATGTCCTGCGGGTAGCCTCCACGCCACAACGCCAAGGCTTCCACGTCCTTCTCTGCGATGGCGAGGCGACGCTGCCGCCTCCGGTGGACACGACGATCCTCGTCGGTGAAAAGCCGCGGGAGAGGCGCCAGATCCTGCGCTCACTGGCTCAACATGTTGGGAAGATTCATATTCCGACGAGGCCTCAGGAGGCGCCACGCCGCCGTGTCGTGCGCGCGGGCCGCCTCCTCTGCGGTGTCGAAGGTGCCGAGGGCGAGACGTTTCTCGCGAAACCAGATCTCGGCGGAGAAGGCGCCGGAGCGTTCCTCGCGGACTCCGCAAAAATCCGAAGCACGTAGGCGGCGGATCGACATGGTGGCGCAGAGGCGGCGAGAGTGGGCGGCCGACAGAGTGTGGAGAGAGCGCATTCTTTTATAGCGAGCGCCGGCCACGGCGAGGTTCGCGCGCTCGCTGGAGCGCCAAAACCAGCGCGCGCGAACCTTTCCCGCGTGCTGGAGCGTCAAAATCAGGGCGACAGCATGATGTTAAACGCGCGCGATCATAAAAATGGGTCGACCCGTCGAGCGCACTGCCTAGCCAAAACTAAAAAAGAACGGACGGCGGGCGAGCGACCGACCCAAACAAATAAAAAGCGGATAAAAACACCATCCATTTAGGTTAGCCCGTTGGAGTTGCTCTAAACAACCATATCGGAATGCTCGGCCGGGCACAGCCGGACAAACGAGACCCATAGAGAGTAGTGTGCAAGCGCCCAGCCGGGGCCGACCCATTCGCAAGCGTCCGTCCATGTCGCTCAGTCTCGGTGGATGCTCTGACGTAAAAACATCTTTGACTTTGTAAAGCAGGCCGACTGATCAACATACTCCTGTCCTGTCAAATATGCTGCGCCTGTCGTTTTCTCTGAAGTTGCCACGTAGCAGTGCCTCCATGGTGCCGCACGAACGAGAGTGACGTCCCTTTGGATCGCTACAATCACTTGCAATGTCGTTGTTGTTTTCACACTCACATTAGTGAGTACTCTTATATTAACTACTCCCTTCGTAAATTAATATAAGATCACTATTTTACTAATCTAAACGCTTTTATATTACTTTATAGAGGGAATAATTTAATTGGCGTTTCCATCAAGAATCTATGTTTCTATCTATCCTCTATACGGTCCTCCAATGTTGTTGTTGTTTTCAGATTCACATTGATGACTTTCTTTTTTCAAATTGAGGGGTGTGTCTCCGATTTTGTTTCATTATTGAAAAGAAACCAATGAACTGAGCATATCTTAGATGGTTAGGCTCCTTGTGGTGTAATCTGCCCACAAAAGTTTAAGTCTTACACTTGGACTGGTGCTCGCATTTTTCTGGATTAGTTCAGATTTTTTGACGAGGTACGTTTAGTGGGTAGAGGATGTTTCCATCGACTACGAATATGCTTGTAATGACTTTATCAATCTTAAAATGTTGTGCTGAGTAGATTGTGCATGCATGCATTCAAGGATGAGTGTGTGTGCGCGTATGTAAATATATGCGTTGTACTGTGTTCAAAAAATTGAAAAGAAACCAATAATAAACAATATAAAGTACATTGGTGGGTATATTAACTAATTTAACCGGACGTTTTCATCAAGAATCTATGTATCCACCTATCCTTTGTGCCTTCCTTTTTGACATTTCTCCCACAACAACGGAGGCGGAGCTGCGGAAGCACTAGTGAGGTAAGCAGTGTGGTCCATGGAAGCCCTCATGAGCAACCGAGTGTGGACCGTATTATCTTTGTTCTGATTTATTAGTCTTCATTTTAATTTGGGTTAAAATTTGATCACATATTTAACTAGCAAAATATTAATGCATGTTATAAGTAAAATAATGTTCGATTCGTATTTGTATATAGTTTTGGTACATATAACTTTTCTTTTGCTAAAATGAAGATTAAAATATGACCCAACATATAAAAGGAACTAGTGCATCATGTCGGGGACTGACCACGTGTCTATACTAAATTCTTTCATGCAACAATGATTCAAGTACATTATTCTTTTACCAAGTCAAATTGTATGCATATTTAATCCAATATGTAATTGGCTATTAACTTTGCAATGTCTATACTATTTCATATTGGTTTTCCAACAATAAGCTCATTCTACTTTTTTTGTGCAACCAGAGATTTTTGCACTCGACCTTCCAGGGTTTTGTTCACACATTGTTGCTATTGTGACCTTTTAGTGCACTGCACAAAACACTTTTTTGGTAAGAGTGTCTTGCAGTGCAACTAAAATGTCACATCGGTGGCATCGCTCTAGTTTAGTTGCACTGCACAAAAAGAGTCCAATGTAGGCGTACCACGATGACGGTACAAGTGCATCATTTGTAAGTTTGCAATTTGTTAAAACCGTATGAACAACATGTTGGGAAACGTAGTAGAAAACAAAAAAAAATCACCCTACGATCACCAAGAACAATATGAAGATGCATATAGGGTTTGGATCAACGATTGTTATCAACTCTGGAGTGCAGCAGAAGTAGATGAGTCGATGTATATCGTACTTGGAGTCCCTCGAACTGTTGATGAAGATCCCACGAACCGCTCTCGAATGATCCCTCGAATGGAACACCGAAAGCATGGCCTCTCTACTTGGTTGCAAGTGTATGGTCTTCACAATCTGGCAGTGCTTCGCTGTCCAGAGCTAATCATCGCCAGATAATTAGAAAGAGGAGATTAGAACCACACATGGCTTCTAATTATGAGGATTAAATGAACTAAACTAAACTCTAATTAGTCAGTTAGGTCCAAGTAGAACTGGAACTAGACAAACTATAGGAGGCTCCAGAACTAGTATGTTGAAAAGGTGCAAAAACCTATAGCATATATGGGTTGGGAGCAGAGGAGGGGGCACCACACAGGGGAGGAAAGTTCTTCCCCTTGCGCCGGCCATGGGGAGGGGGAATTCCTCCCCAATTCGGCCTCCCTCCCTCCTTTCCAATAGAGGAGGGGGGACCACCTATATTGGGCCCTTGTGGCCCAATATGCCTTCCACCGTTTGGCCTTTTAATGCCCGTTGATATTAAATTAAATATAAAAGCCCTCTAACAATTACTAGAGCGTACTATATATAATTTAACACCTCCGGAAATATTTTTCACACATATATTAATTATCGTAATACCCGGTATTACCCGATACTCTCTGAAACCCTTTCGGTGACCCTGAAACATTTTCGGTTCCTCTTGGAACTATTCTGAATATTAACAAAACTATTTCACAAACAAATCATCGATACTCTCATCCTACTAACACTCAATAGATCGTGATTACCTTAACCTTGTGACCCCGTAGGTTCCGTAAGTTATAGACATGAACGAATCCCCTTCGTTCAATGACCAATAGTGGAACTGTGGACGTCCATATCGATCCCTGTGATTACATGGATGACATTCAAGTGAACCTTTGGTTATCATAGGACGTTCCCTTTGCTTGGCATACTTTACAAGGGTGCATCGGTATCCTCCCGAGTCATCACCATGCTCATTGCCTTCGATACCAGTTTTGTTCTTCTTTCTCGTTGAAGTGTTCTGGCATCCTCGTGACATAGTCACCTATGTCTGGCCAGATGATGATGGATGTCGTCACACCAAGAGGACCCTAATAATATCTCTCCATCGTCGGAGCATCAAATCCCACTCTCAAGCTATCTCTTGTCAAACTTTCTGATGAACCTATAAGTTATCGTTATGATCACCTTATTGCAGATGACGTTTGAGCAACCCCAAAGTCCATCATACGATAGGAAGTGACTATGATATTCTCATGGTCCGAGGAAATAAACACATGCTAACATTGTGTTATAAAAATTAATTTCAGACAATATTATCTCAAAGTATAAATAACAAGTTTTGGGTTGATTCAATATGATCGTTCTTCTAAAGTCATACTCTCAATGTTGTTTTAGGACTATCTTACACTTAACGATATCCTAAGACCCAGAGAACGTGATTACCAACACTTGAGCCAGTCTTAGAGGCAAGACTAGGAACCTATTCTTTACCATTTATCATCCAACACATGCATGTGAGTTTTCCATTAAATCGCATATTCCAGAATCATAGCAGTTATAGCATGAAATATAAACTCTTAATTATGAAAATGGAAATATAGTAATATGATATTATTGCCTCTAGGGCATATTTCCACCACTACATACTACATTCTTATGCAAATCCATGTATATTGTAGGTCCAATCACTTTTTACCAATAACATCAGTAGATGGCGCTCTTTCCAGTAAGTTGAAGGACTCTTTAGAATGACAAATATGCAGCGTCACCGAGCTCATTATCTTAGGAATATTACATATGTTGACCCAAGACACAGTGTAGATTTTAGCACTTTGTTGTATATGTTGCCCCTAGACTATTGGATGTGTATGAATCTATTTATGAAATGCAATGCCAATGTGATATGAATGTGGAAGTGTATTTTGAATGTTGTTTAAACATGAAAAAATATTTAAAAATAAAATAAAAGCATCACAGACGGTTCTGCTTTACAAACCGCATGTAATTATAGAGAATATGAGGTGGTTCCAAATGTATAGTCGCCTCAAGGCATCCAGGCATGGAGGCGGCTGTATACGTAAACCGTCTAAGGTGGGAGTACCGCCGCAAGCTGTTCTGGAGCCTACAATCTCCCGACTATTAATGACACCGACTTTGTGGCGGAATGGGGAACCGCCGCGACCCATGTACCGAAACCGCCTCTAGTGTCTAATTCTGTATTAGTGAATAATCACAATATGTAATAAAAAGAAACATCGTAAATGGAGAACTCATCATAGGATATCAATCTTTCCCTCCTCATGGAAGCCTTAAAGTTGAAATTATTATTCAAGTATGAGTATCAAAATAGCATGATCGCAGAAAGCTAAACATGATAAAAAAGGGTAAAGATGCAATGTCTTATGGAGGCCCCTCCGAAAGGATCAATATGGTTGACTAGAGGGGGGGTGAATAGGCAACTAACAATTTTTAGCTTTTCTTTAGCAATTTAAACTTTGCATCAAAGTAGGTTGTCTAGATATGCAACTAGATGAGCAACCTATATCAACACGAATAGGAACACAAGCAAGCAAGATATATGAAACAAATAAGCGACACAAGTAAAGGCACGAGATAACCAAGAGTGGAGACGGTGAAGACGAGGATGTGTTGCCGAAGTTCCTTCCCTTTGAGAGAAAGTACGTCTCCGTTGGAGCGGTGTGGAGGCACAATGCTCCCCAAGAAGCCACTAGGGCCACCGTAATCTCCTCACGCCCTCACACAATGCGAGATGCCGTGATTCCACTATTGGTGCCCTTGGAGGCGGCGACCGAACCTTTACAAACGAGGTTGGGGCAATCTCCACAACTTAATTGGAGGCTCCCAACGACACCACGAAGCTTCACCACAATGGACTATGGCTTCGCGGTGACCTCAACCGTCTAGGATGCTCAAACACCCAAGAGTAACAAGATCCGCAAGGGATTAGTAGGGGGGAATCAAATATCTCTTGGTGGAAGTGTAGATCGGGGCCTTCTCAACCACTCCCGAGCAAAGCAACAAGTTTGGTTGGCTAGGGAGTGAGATCGGACGAAAATGGAGCTTGGAGCAATAATGGAGCTTTAATGATGGAAGAGGTGAGTCAAGGGGGAAGAAGGAGACCCTTTATATAGTGTGTGGAAAAGATCCAACCGTTACCCACCAACCAGCCCGCGGCCAGCGGTACTACCGCGCCTGGCCAGCGGTACTACCGCAAGGCTGCGCGGTACTACTGCTTGCAACCAAGCGGTACTACCGCACGGCAGTGCGGTACAACCGTACCGTCCCACGGTACTGCCGCGACCCCAACACAGAAACAGACGCAAGCTGGTGGCGGTACTTCCGCACGCGCGGTACTACCGTGCCCCCCATGCGGTACTACCGCAAGGCAAAAGTCCCAGCCAGGGGGAAGGGGAACTTCCGTGCCTACTCCCGCAAATAAACGGAAGTAGCAAAAACCCGACACAGTAGTACTGCCGAGGGGCGGTACTACTGCCTGACCGCATAGCGCGGTACTACCGCACGGCGAAAGCGGTACTACCGCGGCAGGTGCGGATGTAAAAAATTGCATCCGCTCCTACTACCGCAAGGGGGCGGCACTAGCCTGGTGGGCAGCGGTAGTGCGGCTCCAGGGGAGCGGTACTACCGTGAGCACCAGCGGTACTACCGCGCCACGGCGCGGTACTACCGTGGATGCCTATGGTACTACCGTTGATCCAGGAGCAGTACTACCGCAACCACAACAGCAGCCAGTCAAAGGAGGCAGGAAAAACGGAGGAAGCTCCAAGGAAGAAGGAGGGGATAAAAGGAGACGTGTACGTGATGATTCCACCCAAACCTTTCCAACGCGGACCCCCTCTTAATAGTACGGCTTTCCTACGACTCAAATCCACCAAAAAGAAACGTAGAAAAGACGCTGTCTTCGTCAGTCTTCGAGGGGCACCCAATCGTCTTGTGCCTAGCAAAGAAGTGTCTGGAAAACTCATGGCACACGGTT
Source organism: Triticum urartu (assembly GCF_056163025.1). Lineage (NCBI taxonomy): Eukaryota > Viridiplantae > Streptophyta > Magnoliopsida > Poales > Poaceae > Triticum > Triticum urartu. The sequence continues at coordinate 433,714,493 of NC_141877.1, read as the reverse complement.
AGTCCGCAAATGCGTTGTCATCAATCACCAAAACACTTAGGGATAAATATGTCCTTACAATCTCCCCTTTTTGGTGGATTGATAACAAAACGGGATTTGCACAAGGAAAAATACTATTAAGTAAAAGCAAACCCCTCCTCTGTATAATATAGACGGGCTCCCCCTAAATGTGTGCCACCTAGATGAGCACGAATACTAGGAACAGAGCTCCCCCTATATTATAGAGACAAGGCAAATTTATCACTAGACAAGATAGTACAGAAATAAGATAACTAAGATAGATAGAGTGCATATGTCTTACACCATATGGAGGATAGGTCTCGAAGGCACAAACCGAACAAAAGCAAATGAGGCAAACGAGGTCCAAACGACAAAGCAAACAAACACACCAAGCATGACACAACGCAAATCCCTACACTCTCTCCTCTTTGGCATCGAGACGCCAAAAAGGCAGAGAGGACACCTACACACACGGGGTGGCTCAGGCAGAGAAGTCGTCCCACTGCTCCTCATGCTCCTCGTCAGACTCAGCGGTGGGGATAGTCTCCTCGATGTCATCCTCTGAACTGGTCCACTTGTAGCCCTACTTTGACATCCAGGCAGCCTCAGGTGTGATGACGTCCTCAGACCCGCCAGACACATCCTCTGCAAAGAGCCTCATCACCTTCTTGTCACGGCGGCGACTCTCCTTGTCAGTCACGTGAGCCATGTACTGTCCCTTCGCCTGCATGCAGAAGAGAGTCTTCATCTTGTCCTTCAGCTTCTTGGCCCATGACGGCTCAGAGGAAGAAGTGGTGGACCTAGCAGCACGGTCCTCAGTAGCAGTCTCAGCAGCAGCAGCCTCCCCCTCACCAGCAGCCCTCCTAGCAGAAGATGCCTCAGCACGGGTAGTGGTGTTGGCCCAGTTAGGCTTCACGCGGAGGCTGATGGACTCATGGCGAATCCAGTCTGGAGCAAGGAACTCATCACCTGGATACGTTTTCTCCCAAGTGGTGGAGAGCAGCAGAAACAAGTACGGTCCATAGATAGGTACCTTGCGAGTGAACACCGCAAACCGAAGCTCACACCACATGATGTGTGAGACATCAAGTGGCTGAGCCTGAGAAGTACGTGCCTCTGCACACAAGAGCAACATGTCCACTAGATATGCATGAACCTTGTCCTTGTCGCCAATGCGTGGGAACATAGTGTTGCGGAAGATGCGATGCATGATATCCAGAAAGGAGTTCAACACCCAAGATGACTTGCCATTGGGGAGTACCTTCTCAACAAGGAAGGGCTGAAGCTGGTTCTTGTTGGCAGACTCAGAGTTGGCATGGGGGCGAACGCCAACGGGGGTGTGAAGCCCGTCATCAGGAATGTGCAGCAGATCCATGAACTCTTTCCATGTAGCAGACAGCTGACGGCCATTGGTCATCCAGGTCATCCTCCGCTCCTCCCCGGGATGAAAGTACACTGAGGCAAAGAACTGACAGATAAGCTCAGGGTCATAGTCAAGGTGAAAGGAGATCACCGGCTCAATAGCAAACTGCTCCACTAAGTCCAGAGCCTCTCCAAAATAGTCACGAAACTTGTCTTTCCGCAGGTGATGCATGTCTATCCACTTGACATCCATGAAGGTATTCTGCTTGTTCTTGATCACATCCAGATAGATGAGAGCCTGTTGCTTGGTCCAGAACAACTCGGTGCCTCTGAGGATAGCCCGAGGATTCACATAGGGATTGATCTTCCGGCGCTCAACATACTCAGTGGTTGAAATCTCGTCCATGCCCTTAGCCGGTTCCTTTTGCTTGCTGGCAGTGGTCTTGACATTGCGCTTGGGGGCATTGGAGCCCTCTGGGGCTTCATCTTGGGGGTTGCGCAGACGCTTGGAGCCAGTGTCACGACTGGGATTGGAACGGCGAGAGCCACCACCTGAGACACAGAACGCAAAAACACCCACAACAGCCAAGAGAGATTAATGCAAAGACCACAACAAAGCAAGTGAAACAAGTAGAAAGCACACATGATAAATGCCTAGAGAGAGATTTGATCCCTACGGTAGTACTGCCAAGAGCTGCAGAGCTAAGAGAGTAGCACGGCTCTTAGACGCGGTAGTACCGTGCAAGATCACGGTAGTACCGGGTGTAGGAGCGGTAGTAGGACCTTAGCGCCGCGGCCGGCGCGGTAGTACCGCGTCTACGGAGCGGTAGTACCGCACGGTATGGTAGTACCGCACCTGACGGGCAGTAGTACCGCAAGAGCGGCAGTACCGCACATCGGGCACGGTAGGACCGCACCGCGTCAGATCTGAACTGGTTCAAATCTGAGAAAGCCCGCGAAACCACGGCGGTACTACGGTTGGACAAAGCTACCACAAGACAACATATCAAGTATGTTTCCTACGCATCACGACTCTCCTACATCCTACTCTTGCATAGATTTGGCCTAAAATCTCAAGAACGACAAGTTTCTCCCAAAAGCCTAGAAGCAAGAGAACAGCCAAGAAAAAGAGGGATTTGGGAAAAAACCTTGGTCCATGGCAAGAGAAAGTGGTGGGGAACGATCCCACCGGTCGGAATCCGAGGAGAGTGGCCGGAGACGGAGATCCGGCGAGGGCTTCCGGCGCCGTTCTTGAGAGGGAGAGACGTGGAGAGAGAGACAATGAATGGGTATGGGGAGTTGGAACTCCCCTGCCCGAGTCATAACCCCCACGCGCCCTTGACAGCGCGGTAGTACCGTGCCTAGACACGGTAGTACCGCACGGTGCGGTACTTCCGAAGTACCGCACCAGAGCGGTAGTACCGTGCTGTGGCGCGGTAGTACCGTGCCTTCCAAAGCGGTAGTACTGCGCCCAGACGCGGTAGTATCGTGGGCTCAAGAAGATGCACGTTTCGAGCGCGAAAAACTGGATCTTTGCACAAACCACTCCGAGCCAACACGACACCACAAGACCACGCAACACACAAAACCAGAAAGGCACACGATAAACGAACCAACCACGAGACACCACCTCTCCAAAAGAGAGGGCGGTGGCCGTAGCCACCTATGTTTGAGTCAATTGGTATGGCACCGCGAAGAATTATCCTTGGGTCCATGACCAAAACTCGTCTTTGAAGCACAAGTACCATCAAACATGGCTAATGTGAAAGACTTGATTGATTTATGCATAATGGGGGGAGGGAGAGTTCATTCAGAGAACATCACTCCCCCTATGTCCATGCCTACATCTAAATAGGACAACACATTGAGTATGGTGGGGTGTGCAAGGGTTCAAGCAACATTGCTCGAATCGATGATATTTAGCTCATGCCTTAACTCACGAAATATTGCTTCATCCAAGGGCTTCGTGAAGATATCTGCAAGGTTATCATGAGTGTTGACGTAGTTGAGCTTGATCTCTCCTCGCCTAATGTGATCCCGGATGAAGTGATACCGGATCTCAATATGCTTCGTCTTGAAGTGTTGCACCGGGTTGAGAGAGATCTTGATGGCACTTTCATTGTCACACCAAAGAGGCACTTTGTCACAAGTGACACCATAATCCTTTAAAGTTTGCCTCATCCATAAGAGTTGTGCACAACAACTACCGGCCACCACATACTCCGCTTCGGTGGACGAGAGAGACACACAACTTTGCTTTTTGGAAGACCAACTTATCAAAGAGGAACCAAGGAATTGGCACCCTCCGGAAGTGGACTTCCTATCCACTTTGTCTCCCGCCCAATCGGAATCCGAGTACCCTACAAGCTTGAAGTTTGATCCTCTTGGGTACCATAAGCCAAAGTTTGGGGTATGAGCCAAATATCGAAAGATTCGTTTGACCGCCACATAGTGACTTTCCTTAGGTGCGGCTTGAAACCATGCACAAATTCCCACACTCAACATGATGTCCGGTCTAGATGCACAAAGGTAAAGCAAGGATCCAATCATGGAACGATATACCTTTTGATCCACCACTTTACCATTGGGATCTAAGTCAAGTTGGCACTTGGTGGGCATTGGAGTGGAAGCCGGCTTGACGTCACTTAGCTTGAATCTCTTGAGCATGTCTTGAGTGTATTTGGATTGATTGATGAAGGTTCCTTCTCTTCTTTGCTTCACTTTGAACCCTAGAAAGAACTTCAACTCTCCCATGGAGGACATCTCGAACTTTGATGTCATGAGAGCGGCAAATTCCTCATTGAAAGCTTTGTTAGGAGAACCAAAAATAATATCATCAACATATAATTGGCACACAAACAACTCCCTTTTGACCTTCTTATTAAAAAGAGTGGGGTCGATTAGCCCAACTTCAAAACCACGGTCTTGTAACAACTCGGTAAGGTGGTCATACCACGCACGTGGGGCTTGTTTAAGGCCATAGAGTGCCTTATCGAGTTGATACACATGATCGGGAAAGTAGGGATCCTCGAACCCGGGGGGTTGCTTGATGTAAACCAATTCATTAATGGGACCATTAAGAAAAGCACTCTTCACATCCATTTGTTCTAACTTAAAGTTATGATGAGAAGCATATGCAATCAACATGCGAATGGATTCAAGACGAGCAACGGGAGCAAAGGTTTCACCGTAGTCGATACCCTCAACTTGGGAGTAGCCCTGTGCTACCAAACGAGCCTTGTTGCGAATGATAATCCCATGGGCATCTTGCTTGTTCTTGAATATCCACTTGGTTCTAATGACATTGTGGTTCCCCGTTGGCCTTGGCACCAATCTCCACACTTTGTTGCGCTCGAAGTTGTTGAGTTCTTCATGCATGGCATTGAGCCAATCCGGATCTTCTAGCGCCTCATAGACCTTGTGGGGTTCCACACAAGAGACAAACGCGTGATGCTCACAATAATTTGCTAATTGTCTATGAGTGCTTACCCCCTTTCTTAAGCTTCCAAGCACATTCGTCATGAGATGATCCTTGGTGGAGAGCTTGGAAGCAACCTTGGCGGCACGGCGCTCTAATTCCTCCTCGGTGGTGAGTTGAGGAGCGGTTACTTGATCATCTTGAGTGCCGTCATGAACTTGTTCTTGATCTTGAACTTGCTCGGGGGAGAGAACTTGACCTTGGGCATCACTTGGTGTGTCCACACTGTCTTGAGTATGATCTTGCCCTTGGTCTTATTCATGAGGTTGAGGGCCTTCACTTTGTTCTTCGTAAGCGTGTGGGCCTTGGGTTGGTGATGGCTCCACTTGAGTGGAGCATTGTCCTTCTCCTTCGGCCACAAGGGGTTCCTCAATGGGTAGGATGAAACTAACACTCATTCTTCTTATGGCTTGAGGAGGAATTTCATCACCTACATCACAAGTGCCACTTTGCTCCACTTGGGAGCCGTTATTCTCATCAAACTCCACGTTACACGTCTCCTCAATAAGTCCCGTGGATTTATTGAGGACACGGTAAGCATGAGAGTTTGTAGCATAACCAACAAATATGCCCTCATAAGCTCTAGCCTCAAATTTAGACAACCGAACACCTTTCTTGAGAATGAAACACTTACACCCGAATACCCGGAAGTACTTGAGGTTGGGCTTGTTACCGGTGAGTATTTCATATGGAGTCTTGTTCAATCCCTTGAGGAGGTAGAGCCGATTTGATGCATGACACGCGGTGTTGATGGCTTCGGCCCAAAAGTTGTACGGAGACTTGAACTCCGCCATCATGGTCCTTACCGCATCCATCAACGTCCGGTTCTTCCTTTCCGTAACACCGTTTTGTTGAGGGGTGTAGGGTGCGGAATATTGATGCTTGATTCCCTCGTCACTAAGAAACTCATCCAAGGTGTAGTTCTTGAACTCGGTGCCGTTGTCACTTCTTATTGTCAAGATCTTTGCATTGTGTTGACGTTGTGCTTCATTTGCAAAGTCAATGACGGTTTGTTAGGTCTCGCTCTTCCTCTTGAAGAAATACACCCAAGTGTACCTTGAGTAGTCATCCACAATCACCAAGCAATACTTCCTACCTCCAAGACTATCGAAGGATGGAGGCCCAAAGAGATCCATGTGAAGGAGCTCCAAAGGCCTCTTTGAATAAATGATAGTTGTGGGAGGGTGAGCCTTCTCATGTAGCTTTCCTTCGATACAGGCACTGCAAGCACGATCTTTAGCAAAACTAACATTCGTTAGTCCACGGACATGGTCCCCCTTGAGGAGACTTTGCAAAGATCTCATATTGACATGGGCTAAACGGCGATGCCAAAGCCATCCCACATCAACTTTAGCCATTAGGCATGTCGCGGTCTTAGTGGGTCGCTCCGAAAAGTTAATCACATATAGACCGTTCTCGACATGCCCAACAAAGGCTACTTTAAGAGTCTTGCTCCACAAGAGGGCCACGGTATCGATATCAAAGAAAGTGGCAAAGCCCATGATAGCAAGTTGATGAACGGAAAGTAAATTGTATGCAAGGGACTCAACAAGCATGACCTTCTCGATCGTGAGATCATGAGAGATGACCACCTTGCCAAGTCCCAATACCTTAGAAGATGAGGCGTCACCCCACTCGACATTGGTGGGCATAGATGGAACCTTGTGCACGTCCACCACCAAGTCCTTTCTTCCGGTCATATGATTTGTAGCTCCGCTATCGAGCAACCATGATCCCCCACCGGAAGCAAACACCTACAAGAGATCAATGCTTGGTTTTAGGTACCCATTTTGTAATGGGTCCTTTGATGTTAGAAACAAGGGTTTTTGGAACCCAAATAGACCATTCAATGTATTCATGAAGAGAACCAACAAATTTGGCATAAACATGCCCATCACTAGCACGGCATAACACATGAGAAGGATTAATATCGCCGGCTTTGTTGAGAGGGATGGCATTGCCCTTCTTGACATTGTTCTTCTTCTTCTCCTCAGGGGCACTCTCTCCCTCCCTCACAAAGGTTTGCATGAGGGAAGGAGGTCGTTTGGTCTTGTCATTCTTCTTCTTGTTCTTGGAGTCGGGCACGTACCCAACCCCTTCCTTGGCCACACCTCCCTTTTGGTTGATCAAGAGATCGTTGAGGTTCTTCTTGCCTTGTATGCAAGTCGCAAGACCTCTCTCAAGTTGCTCCTTCAACTTCGCATTTTCCTCAACAAGATGTATATGCTCACAACACGGGTTAGTAGCATTTGCATTATCAATTAAAACCATATGAGGAAAAGTTGCTTTCTCCTTAGTTAGCTTCACTTGGAGTTGATCATGAGACTCCTTGAGACTAGCGTGAATACCCTTCAAGGCCTTGTGGGCCTTGTCAAGTATATCAAACTCCTCTTTGAGTCTAGCAAGATCAACCCCGAGTTTGGCCTTCTCGGAATTTAGCACACGAGAAACAATGAGGGCATGATCATAATCTTTCTTTAACTTAGCATGATCAACGTTGTGTGACTCCTCAAGAGCCAAACGAATACCACGCTCTTCCTCAAGAGTATTGGAAAGATCCGAAATCTCATCGGCATAGTCACGACTATGCCCTTCCATCTTAGAGATGGTGTCTTCGTGAGCCTCGATCATGTCATTGGCCTCACCCAGTTGTTCCAAGAGAGCAACAAAGTGCTTCTTGGATTTTCCCTTGAGTTTACCCATAAAGGCCTCAAACTCGTTAGCCTCCACATTAGCTCCCTCAGGTTCATTAATGCTATCCGTTGGGGAAGGATGATTAATGATGGTAGTTTTGATGTTGGAGGTTACCGTGTTGGTGGCTTTAGCCATGAGGCACTTGGCGGTGATGCTCTCGTTGGATGAGTCGAAGAGAGACACCCGTGATGTTGTTGCAATGGCAACGGAGGCCATGGCAACCGACTCATCATCATCATCATCATCCTCATTGTACTCTTCTTGCACAACCAAAGCCTTGGGAGGAGTCTTCTTGGTGAAGTTGTTCTTGTTGGGGAATGACTTGGCCTTGTCCTCTCGGATGAGTTTGCCACCATTGTCTTCCCTCTTCTCATACGGACATTCCGCAACGAAATGACTCACGTTGCCATAATTGTAGCAAGTCCTTACACGTTGCTTGCCCCTTGTGCCACTCGAGTTGTTTTTGCTAAAATTGGGCCTCGAGTTTTTCTTGCTCCAAAATTGCCTTGAAGCAAGTGCCATGTGTTCATGATATGCATACTTCGTATCTTCGAGGTTGCTCTCCTCTTCTTCCTCTTCTTCTTCTTCCACGGTGAGCTTGGCCTTCAATGCAAGGTTAGGCTTCTTTGCCCGTTGAGAACGGAGCACCGCATTGTCGGCGGTCTTGTCCAAAATGTTCATGGCCATAAACTCATCCAACACTTCGCTTGAGGTCAAAGTGTGGAAGTCCGGTCTTTGACGAATGACGGAAGACATGGCCTTGTGGTAGGGCATCATTGCCTTGAGGAATTTGCGCTTGATCCAATTGTCATCCGTGTCCTTGCTCCCGTGATCTCGTAGTGAGACCGCGAGTTTGGTTACTCTCCGATAAAGCTCACGAGGTTCTTCATCTTCCTTCATTGCAAACTCATCGGACTCATCTTGTACCACTTCATAGTTGGAGCGTTGAATGCTTGCGCTTCCCCGGTAGAGAGACACGACACAATGCCATGCATCTTTGGCCAAGGCGAAGGGACGAAGATGAGGTAGGTCTTCGGGTGGAATTGCATCTTGAATGATGAAGAGAGCATTTTCATTGAATTGATTGTCCGCGGCTTCTCGAGGAGTGAAGTTGCTTGGATCATGTGGATAGAAACCTTCTTCAATGATTCTCCAAAGGTTAGTGTTCACATGATTTAAATGATGTTTAAAGCGGTAAACCCAAGAATCAAAATCCTCATTTTTCACAATCTTAGGGAGAGGACCGACATGATTCAAATGAGTGGAAGGAACCGGTCCACCATAAACAAGTGGTGGTTCCACATGGGCAAAGATGCCGGTGCCATTCTTGCCACTAGAAGAAGGAGCCTTTTCACTACTAGCTTCCCCCTTGTCGGGGATAGCATCCGACACCTTGATGGCAGGATCACCCACTTTCAACGGTGCGGTGGATAGTTTAAGCCCCTCAAGAAATTTAGTAAACATGCTTTCAACTTCGGTCGTCATGGAGGTTTTCAATATCTCCAAGGCCACATTGAACTCCTCACGAGAGACCGAAGTTGCCCCATCGCCCGTAGACGAGATAGGATTCACACCGGAGTGTTCCTCCACACCGTCTACGGTATCAACCATACTCTTTGGACGGTAAAGTCCTTAATAAAGAGACGAGGCTCTGATACCAATTGAAAGGATCGATATGGTTGACTAGAGGGGGGGTGAATAGGCAACTAACAATTTTTAGCTTTTCTTTAGCAATTTAAACTTTGCATCAAAGTAGGTTGTCTAGATATGCAACTAGATGAGCAACCTATATGATGCAACACGAATAGGAACACAAGCAAGCAAGATATATGAAACAAATAAGCTACACAAGTAAAGGCACGAGATAACCAAGAGTGGAGACGGTGAAGACGAGGATGTGTTGCCGAAGTTCCTTCCCTTTGAGAGAAAGTACGTCTCCGTTGGAGCGGTGTGGAGGCACAATGCTCCCCAAGAAGCCACTAGGGCCACCGTAATCTCCTCACGCCCTCACACAATGCGAGATGTCGTGATTCCACTATTGGTGCCCTTGAAGGCGGCGACCGAACCTTTACAAACGAGGTTGGGCAATCTCCACAACTCAATTGGAGGCTCCCAACGACACCACGAAGCTTCACCATAATGGACTATGGCTTCACGGTGACCTCAACCATCTAGGATGCTCAAACACCCAAGAGTAACAAGATCCGCAAGGGATTAGTAGGGGGGAATCAAATATCTCTTGGTGGAAGTGTAGATCGGGGCCTTCTCAACCACTCCCGAGCAAATCAACAAGTTTGGTTGGCTAGGGAGTGAGATCGGGCGAAAATGGAGCTTGGAGCAATAATGGAGCTTTAATGGTGGAAGAGGTGAGTCAACGGGGAAGAAGGAGACCCTTTATATAGTGTGTGGAAAAGATCCAACCGTTACCCACCAACCAGCCTGCGGCCAGCGGTACTACCGCGCCTGGCCAGCGGTACTACCGCAAGGCCGCGCGGTACTACTGCTTGCAACCAAGCGGTACTACCGCACGGCAGTGCGGTACAACCGTACCGTCCCACGGTACTGCCGTGACCCCAGCACAGAAATAGACGCAAGCTGGGGGTGGTACTTCCGCACGCGCGGTACTACCGCGCCCCCATGCGGTACTACCGCAAGGCAAAAGTCCCAGCCAGGGGGAAGGGGAACTTCCGTGCCTACTTCCGCAAATAAACGGAAGTAGCAAAAACCCGACACAGTAGTACTGCCGAGGGGCGGTACTACTGCCTGACCGCATAGCGCGGTACTACCGCACGGCGAAAGCGGTACTACCGCGGCAGGTGCGGATGTAAAAAATTACATCCGCTCCTACTACCGCAAGGGGGCGGCACTAGCCTGGTGGGCAGCGGTAGTGCGGCTCCAGGGGAGCGGTACTACCGTGAGCACCAGCGGTACTACCGCACCACGGCGCGGTACTACCGTGGATGCCTATGGTACTACCGTTGATCCAGGAGCAGTACTACCGCAACCACAACAGCAGCCAGTCAAAGGAGGCAGGAAAAACGGAGGAAGCTCCAAGGAAGAAGGAGGGGATAAAAGGAGACGTGTACGTGATGATTCCACCCAAATCTTTCCAACGCGGACCCCCTCTTAATAGTACGGCTTTCCTACGACTCAAATCCACCAAAAAGAAACGTAGAAAAGACGCCGTCTTTGTCAGTCTTCGAGGGGCACCCAATCGTCTTGTGCCTAGCAAAGAAGTGTCTGGAAAACTCATGGCACACGATTAGTCCGCAAATGCGTTGTCATCAATCACCAAAACACTTAGGGATAAATATGTCCTTACACCCTCCAAGCTTGAAATAGGCTAGAGGGGATCCATGCATGTACCTATATTTTCCTCGCCGTCGAAGGAGCAATCTCCACCGAAGAAACCCTACACATCAGCTAGTAGAAACTTAATGTCGTATTACTGTCTTATGTTGGATATAACTTGTGTCTTATTATGTTGGATATAACCCTACACATCAGCTAGTATTTATTTTTTGCAAAAAGAACTCAGACCTATTATTAAAGTTCATCAAAAGTACATAGCACACAAACATAATAGAAGATTACATTAAGGGCCCTGGACCACCAAACAACCACCGCCGCCGCTAGAACGAGTCGTCGATGTGCCACTATCGTCGCTCCCATACCGGAGCCAGCCTGATCTTGTCGGTGACAGCCGGAAAGTCTCCGTGCACGTGCCCCTAAGAAACAGTGTCCCGGAGCCACAGTGGTCATCGTTGCACCCTTGAATCGATCTGAAGAACATGACCACCAAATCTCGTCATTGTGTACGCATGCTGAGAAATTCTAACCTCGCCACCCTGAAGAGAATCTATGTTGCAGCTCCGTTTAATATGTCCCGGCAGACGAACTTGACGAAGATCAGAGCCCAAAAGATTGACTCGAGAAGCGGCGCCATCCGTCCAAGTGTCACCCCTGCGGGCACTAAAATCCTATCTACTAACCAGAGCCAAGGCACGAGGATTCCCTTCCCCATCACCGGCCGCCGGAGCGGCAGTCAGAGGGGAGACGAATCCAGCGCTCGCCTGCGAAGATCAGGGGATGAAGGCTTTGCCTAGTTGCCTCACGAGAGGAGAAAGAAAGATAAAGAAGTATGTTAGTCAGATATAGGTTAGACGCAAAGATCTAACTATGGCCAAGGAGACATATGTATACAAAGGTAGACACACAGACTTGTGGAATAAGAGCATATGACTGACAAGTTACTCTCTGCCTCAACTAGCTATAACCAGTTCGTTACATGATCTTATATAAAGGAAGAACACAAAAGGGTTCTACAGGTGAACACAGACACAAGAACCTTAACTTGCACAGGACTCAACAGACGTCTAGAAACTCCACCTTAAATAGCACACAGTAGTTCAAAGTGACTTAATAGCTCATGCATTTGCTCAACTAAAATCAAGATTTTAACCAAAACGCAACGCTTCGGAATCTGTGAATGCAACGTGATCAGCTAGATGCAACGTGACACAACTCCAACTCCAGATGCAAACATGTAAGCCAATACCACCTTCCATTATACCCCAGAGATAGCACATTTGTACACCCACAGTCACCCTCCCCGTATGAAGGCTGACCTGAAAGAGCTCTCACCCCCCTCTGCCAAGGTATACATTTGCGTAGCATCCATGCATCCATGCACAAGAACATAAAAGGGATGCATAAAACTCTCCCTCTCTTGCAGTTTCACGTTTTTACCCCATCATGCACACCATTATACCCAAAGGACCACACCCCAAAGCTTGCGACGACTAAAACTTTAGCTAGCTACGCTAATCGCCAAGGTGCATGCGCAGTGCATGCAGCTCTTGCGATCTTGGATAATGCCGGCGCGGGGCTAAACCGAGCACTGCTCATGCGCCCCGTAGTTCATGCGCTGCCTCTTGATGCTCCCGCCGCCACCGCCGGACGACGACGTGTCGTTGCTGCACGCCGCCCTGAGGTCCATGACGCCGCGCAGCGCCTCCTGGACCGACGCGATGCACTCGTGCCTCCGGTGAGATGCGGCGCACTCCTCGTCGATACCGTCACCGCCCTCGTCAGCGCCCTCCTCACCCTCCTCCGCCGTGATGAGGAGCACGCTCCGGACGCGCCCGCCCAGCGTGGTGATCTCCGCCCGGTGCGCGCGTAGCCGGAGCGCCGCGAGCGCCCGGATGATGTCGGGGATGAGGTCCGGGCGGTCCTCGCAGCACAGCGACGCCCGCACCACGAGCCGCCCATCCCCGTCCTCCGCCGCGTCGACGCCCAGCTCGTCGGCCTCCGTCGGCAGCATCTGCACCGGCGCCGCGTCGTCATCCTCGCCGCCCCCGACGGCAGCCGCCATCATCGTCATCGCCGACGTCTGCCGCTTCAGCTCCTTCACATGCTCCAGCACCTCGGCAAGCAGCGACGCCTTGTCCGTCTGCACGCACACGACCGCAAACCACATGCGATCACAAGCTGTTAATACAATAGCGCTCGTAGAACGGAGCACTGCGCACGCTAGCTATAATTGGTGGATTAAAATGATGATCAGGCTGGTGTGAGCGTGGGGAAAAAGGTGGCAAGAAATGCGGTCGCGGTGCAGCTTTCCGCTGCATTCTCATGTCTTTTGGGGCTTTAGCTTAGCTAGGCGCGCGCATGGGTGTAGGTGCGCGTGGTGCCGTGACTGGAGCCATGTATCTATGGAGTTCATTATTGTCTCTCTCACTTTGCTCTCTTTTTTTTTCTCCCGCTCTCCGAGCAGAAGCAGCGGTTTCCCCGGCGTATGAAAGATTTCTTGCCTGGCGGCCCCTCAAGTCTTGTCACGAGTACGGGAGCACATACGGCGTGCGGCGCGTGGGTGCGTCCTGCCCCATTGCCACTAATGGAGATCACCCCTGGTTAATGAAAGATTTTCCCTCTAACTGTATATATATGTTCACCTTGTATCACTCAAGAAACTCCAGATAATTAACACCATGCACGTACTTCCTCCGTTCCGAATTACTTGTCTTGGATTTGTCTAGATACGGATGTATCTAGACTCATTTTAGTGCTAGATACCTCTGTATCTAGACAAATCCAAGACAAGTAATTTGGAATGGAGGGAGTACTTTTTAAGTGACCCTTTAATCCTATCTCCGAGATGAAATATCAGCATGCTGCTAGATCGAGTAGAACCACAGGACGAAGAGCATGTCTAATTGACTAGAAGCAAGGATCGATGCAATGCAAACTGCAACCTTTAATTAACACAGGTTATTTTGCATTGATATTTTTACCACAGGTTAGTATGCGTTCCCTTTTTCCTCGATAATGAAAGTCTTCCTAGCAAGCTACCTAGAGGCTACAGCATGCAGGCTAGTGAAATTGATCGAGCCTAGTATTGCTATATGCATATTCGTGAAAGACCTAGCAAATGAAGGTTAGCACCAGCTGCCGGTTTACAAGCCCTGATTCTTGTTTCATTGTGTTTTGGCACTGTGAATGTGTGATCACAGTAGTAGCCTGTAGGCAAGATCCGTGAAACTGTTCCATTGTGGATCGACCTTGCACGTCTTTGCCATTATAGGAGCAACACCTAGCTTAGCTAGGACTGCCACCATGCACATAAAAAGAAATCAAATTAACAGTTTGGAAGTTGTAATTTGCGGCAGCGAGATCGAGGATCAAACTAGTAGCAGCAAGGACGAGGAGCCTAGGACAAGACCACCAATCGCAAGATGAGTGAGGTGATAATTAGGGATCGGGAAGATGGCGCATGCGTGAAAGAATTTATGGTTTTAGACGATCGAGAAGGCGCTCGCGCGTAAACACATATGATGATCGGCTCATGGAATCACGTAGTAGTATTACCTTGGTGGTGTTGGGGAGGAGGCTGCGGAGCCTGGCGAGGTGCCCGTTGATCCGCTGCCGGCGGCGGCGCTCGGCCTCGCTGTGGCTCCGCGAGGCGGCCAGCGCCTTGGCGTCCATGATCTCCCCGGCGTTCATCCGGCCCAGCTCCGCCTGCAGGCTCCCGAGCAGCCCGGACACGACGGCCTTGCTGCCCCCGGCCGCCGCCGCCGCAGCCTCCGCCGCGCGCTGCTGCTGATGCTGCTGCTGCGCCGCGACGACGGCCGCCTCGAACCCGAACCCGAACACCCCGCCTGCTTGCCCCACAACGTCGCACGCGTAGCCGCCGAACCCGGCCCCAACCGCGGCGCCGACGGGGTCGGCGAACGCGGCCGGGCCGCCTCCGAGCCAGGGGGGCAGCAGGCGGGCGGCGTCCTGGTGGCTCCCGTGCACGCCCCCTTCCCACATGTCGCCGTCGGCCGCTCCCGGCTGGCTTCGTGGAGGTGGGTGGAGGGGGAGGTGGTGGAGGAGGTGGTGGTGGTGGAGGGACGGTAGTGGCTGCTCCGATCGATCCGCTGCTTTCTTTCCCGGTCAAACTGGGGGTTCTCGGTCGCCTTTTAAGCCCGCCCGCTCGCTCGCCGCCCGTGGCCACGGCGCATCAAGACGGGGCCTTTTTATCGCGCCCTTTTGGCTCCGCGGCCGGGGCGGCAGTGGTGGAGACGGCAAGCAAGCAAGCAGGCAGGCAAGCGAGCCTGTACGGCGCTGTGCATGCGAGCGGCATGTGGGCCCGGCCTTTTCGCCTCTGCAAAGAGTTGTTTTTTCGGCTCGTGTCTGCTTCGTGTCGTGCGGTCTGTGCACAGTGGTCGCACGCATGCACCGCCGCACCAGCACCAGCGGGGTGGCCGGCTGGCTGGTGATCTGAGTGGGAGTGCTCGTGAGTGAGAATGATCGCCGGGCTCTAGCATGCTTCAGGCCTACGATTTGGTGTTGCTTCTTGTTTTTTATGATACAACTTTTTGCGCGGGCTTATGATACACTTTGCTAGGGCTCTTTGATTGGTAGAATTGTAATCTATAGGATTTTTCCGTCTTATGATTCATCTGTACTGATAGTTTTCATAGATTTTTTTCCTTAAGAACTTTCTATTACTATTTTTTATGATACTTTGTTGGGACCTCTTTGATTGATATAGGATTTTGTAATACATACGTATTTTCCTCTTGTGGTGATTCATCTGTCATGGATTCTAGAAGAAAATAACTGGCTTTGTTCGGTTTATAGGATAGGAATATCATCTGAATAAAGCCATATGAAGTGAGATGACATGTATCTCATTTTCTATAGGAAAAGACATGTCATTTGATTCATATGATATGACTTTATTTATTAAGTCTAGGCTAATATTTTTTTCCTTTGAATTGTGAAGGATTGACTGCTAACCATTCCAACAAACCAAAGGGCTGCAAAGGAATTTTTCCTACAAAATTCCTATCATTTAGAGTTCCTATAAAGTTCCTGTAAACCAAAGTAGGCCTCGCCCACTTCAAATTCATATGAAATCATGTTTTTTTATTCATGCGTTTAAAAAAATTGTGAGTCAAAAAGGCCCTTAATTAATGGAAAGTCACATCTTAACATGTGCGCTTGGTGTAGACGCACTTCAAAGTTTTTCAGGAAGTATGAAAGAAAAGAAGTGGAGCCTACAATTTCATTAAAAAAAATATGAGCAGGTGTTGTCCAATACAAATAAATTTAGTACAAATAATAATGCAACCGAAAGTGTCTATTTTTTTTGTTTTTGCAGGTCATAGACGATGGAGTTATCAGTTGAGATTTTACAAGTTCACATGTTATAGCATGACATGGGCGCTCAAATTTCTTTTTTCATGTTTCTTAAATAAACCCAAGGTGCTTCAGGAGCATGGTGTTAAGGACTCATTTGTTACTAATCCCCCGTTCCAAAATGCAATGCATATTTTGTTTTTCATAGATATCATTGTCATAGATATCATTGTCAAGAAGTCTCAAGTCTCAAGTTCAAAGTTCAAAAACCTTGGGGAGGAAGCTTGGACAGAGGACCTATGTAGGTAACACACATTGTTTAGTATCTATGACCGGCGAAGACAGTATCAGATAAAACGGGATCCATGAAACCTAATGCATTGTTCCGGCCTCGCGACCTGAATTGTGTAAACGATCATGTTATGGCACTATCGAAGCAAGACTATAACGGAGAACAATTTTGGCATGGAGGAGTTCGACCACTCAAGGGTGAACCGCCTACATAACAAACAATCTACGCGCTAGAATCACAATACAACGCAATTGGTATTACTGTTGCACTGGCACACTTCATGTACACCATGATCTGAAGTTTCTCCACGCCTAGCCTTTTTATTTTCAGCCGTTTTTCTTTATGCATATTTATTTTCAAGCTCTTGTAGAACCATGGTATATTTGTTTCACACGGCAATAATACATTCTGTAGTTTTTTAGATAGCAACTTCGCACAAGACCTATGACAGCTTGTGTGTGACCGAAACACCACTTACAATACTCCCCTCCGCTCTTATGATAACTATAGAGATAATTACATGAACGTGTTACGCTACAGTGTGTGATTTGCAGGCCATACTTACATGAATGTGTTACGCTACAGTGTGTGATTTGCAGGCCATCATAGCATAGCTCGTGGCTGACAAGCAAAATTTGTGGTCCTCTTTTCTTTTGCTCGTAGGGTTACCTTGAAGCAAAAGGAAACTTGGTGCTTCCTTAAACTTGAAGGTTAGCCTACTGAAAAATTTGTATGAAGCCCATCCATGTAACTATTGTCAATTTCTTTGGAAAGTCAAAAGGTATGCAACTATGCAAGGATCTAGTATCACTGACCAGGGCACCAACCATCTTGTGTGGCCCGAATAGCTCCACAAAACGTATGTGTGCAAAAGAAAAACGAAGGTACTGTATGCAAGGATCTAAACCGTCCCCGACCGAGGCATGCACCAAGAAAAACAGAGCCCCGGGGAGTACATTTCTAAGCACATTTTTATTACTGAAAAGAAAAGAAACCATGGAAGTCGGAGGGAGCAGGGCTGCGACTTGACAATTGAGGGCGCAGTTTGAAACCTAGGCGCGTCCATCACCGGCGGCAGGCAGGGGCAGGCCGGCCGCGGTGGGCCCGGTCGCGGCGAGTATAAAGCCGACCAGCGCTGCGGGGCAGTCATTAGAAAAAGGCCCGCTGTGCCCTGCGCCAGGGAACACGACCTCTGCGCTGCATGCCATGCCGATGCCATGCCGTGCCGACCCCCGTTTGGCCCAAGCCCCTCATTGACGCCCCCCACGTAAAGCACGGACGGAGGGAGGGAGGGAGGGAAGGACCCAGCGACGGAGGGAGCAGACCTACTGCCGCTGCCGCTGCTGTGATCTATCCATCCATCCTAGGCTGCGTGCGGGCGAGGCGAGGCACCGATGGAACCGGCGGGGAACGGAAAGGCGCACCTGGGCGCGAGCCACGTTTTGCCCCTCCGGCCGGGCCGGTCCTGGGTCTGGGTGGAGTGCTCCTGCGCGCGCGTGCCGTGCCGTGCCGAGGCGACGAGAGAGAGAGGGAGAGAGAGGGGAGAGGGGCTGCTGCGGCGCGTGATTGTGTCCGGGGCTGGCGTGTGCGCCGCGGCGCGGCTTTTTGGCTGCCCTCGATCGATTGATCCTTCGGGTATCGCCCGCCCGCCCGCCACCTTTTCTCGCCTCGTGCCGCGCGCGCGCCGCCCGAGGGAGCCCCGACCCAGCCGAATCATTGTGTGCCGCGCGCGCACTCGTCGTCCCGAGGAAGAAGAAGAAGAATGTAGCCCCGTCCGTCGACGTCCGGCCGAGCGCCGTGGCCTGGTACCGCTCTAGTCGGGTCTCCTCCTCCGGCGGGGCGCGCGGGCGTCGGCCTGGCCGGCCGACCTCGGTGGATGCGGGCCGTGCATGGTCGCGTGGACGGAAAGGGTGGTGATTGGCCGAAGTTGGCCGGGGAGAAAAGGTTTGGCTTTGGCCGCGGCTCGTCGTGTTGGTTGGTCTTTTTTACGCTCCTTTTTGTCCCAACTCGTATGTGTGATGCATCATTGCGTTGCGCCCCTCTGCATGTGCATTTGAAGGCACGTCAGGTACTCCTCCTAGAAAGTTTCTCGTTCAACAGGTTTTCTTTCTCTCTTTCTTTCTTTCTTTCTCAAGATCCGCCACTAGAGCAAAAGCGTGCTGCTGCAGGCCCCTTCATTGCATGCGTGCCGCAAGGAACGCCATTTGACCCATGTCTCTCGATTAGAATTACGCATCCAGTGCACAAAGCGACGGAGCAGTAATTATTTTACGCAGCTTTGAACGCTAAAAGCATCTTCAGCCGTTGAGCCCCTCAGAAGGCATTTTTTTCGCTGCCTGGCGGGCTGCCGGCGAGACATTTGGCATTGGGATCAAAATTTTCCCAGCCGTCTCCCCAAAAGGCTGTTTCTTTTTTTTATTGTGCATGTCATTTCCACAAACACGTTGTGGGCAACGCAGCTCGAAGATAACGACGCTAGTCGTGAAGGCGCGGATTACCGAGGAGGCGAGTTCGGCGGTGGAGATGGAGACCTTGTCGTCCGAGTCGTATGCGCGCTCCTCGTACTCGTCGTGGGAGGTGGAGGCGCCCCCGCCGGGGAGCAGGCTCTCGGCGAGGTCGCCCGAGGCGACCTCGTCAAGCACGCTGTACGCCGGCCACGCGCCCTCGCTGCCCCGCACGCCGGACGCCGGATGCCGGCCTCGCTGCCTCGTCGGCACGCTCGAGAGAGAGGGGCATGGGAGAGGAGAGAGGAAAAGAGAGGAGAAAGGGTGAGGGCACGTGGGCGGGGCCCAGATGAAAAGAAAGGAGAGAGGGAGGTGGAGGATTGAGAGTGAGCCAACAGCCAAAAAAAGTAACTGCCGGCACGCCCAGCTGCCCCCCGGGGGGCTGGGTTCGGGGTGGGTTTGACGGTGTCGTTTTTCTTCAGATCCGGCGAAAAATGAGGCTTTGGGGACGTGAGTGGGAGGATTTTTTACCGCCGGTGCTAGAAAAATGGCCTGGGGGGCGTTCCTGGGGGCGTGGATGGAGATGCTCTAAGAGCAACTTCAATGGGGCGATCCATTTCGTCCGTCCACGTCTGTTTGGGTTGGCGTGGGCAAAAATGATGGCCCAACGCGCCGACCCAAACCCAAATCGAGTCCGTTTCGCGTCCGCGCCGACGCATTTACGGCCTAAATTTGCGCTTCAAATGCATTGGCGCGGACACGGAACGGACGCCACGCGCGTCTTCTCGGTGTCCGCCGCGGTCCCACTTGGCGGTCGTTCAATAGCCCGCCACCTACCTGGTCAGCTTAGTTTATGTCCACTGGCTCACACGTCAGCGACGGCGGTCGCCCTTTTTTAATCCGACCGTGCGGCGGGGCCGTCCTCATCCAGTCAGCCCCCGTCCACATCTAGACAAGCTCGCTCCCCCATCGCCGGCAAACCCTAGCCAATCCTAGCCACCCCAGCCGTGCAAAATGGTGCACTTCTCCGGCGCCGGCAGTAGCAGCAAGGCCAAGGGCAAGGCGCCTGCCGTCCCTTTCCCCTTGGAGTTCCTCCCGCCTCTGCCGGCGCCGGCTCGCCGGCAGAGGCAATGCATGAACGTGCCAGTGCACCAGACGGAGTGGCACTGGCAGCACCACGTGCCTCTGCTGTACCCCTACGCCATCCTGCCGCATGACTGACATCTGGATCCAGAGATGATCCCAGTGTCAGCGTCGCGCGCGGTCGACTAGGGCGCACGCGGTGGAGGTGCGGCGCCGGCGGGTGCTGCTGACGCCGGAGTAGCGCCGCGACACCGCTTACGCATCCGACTCGCCGAACTGGAAGAGGCGGTTCGCCTTTGAGCACGAGGAGGTGAGGCGACGCGGCGTGCGCGAGGTCGACCGCAGCGTGCCGCCGCCCCCGCTTGTCGTCCGCGAGGACGACCGGGCGGCCCTTGCGGCAGTCTACCACGAGAGCGAGGAGGACGATCAGCGCAGGGTGAAGGCGGTGAAGGAAGAGGAGGCTAATGTGGACGCGTGGACTCTCGCCAGCCTTCCTGGCCGGTTTTAAATGTTTAATTAAGTTATTTTTATTTTAAATATGCATGCGCAGTTTTTTTTGTCGACGTCATCAAAATGGATCAGGCGAGCGTTGGACGCATACGCCAACCCAAACACGAAAGCGAACGTCCATGTCCGCCTGGCCGATTCAAACGGATAAAAAATAGATAAAATCACCGTCAGTTTGGGTCGGCCATTGGAGTTACCACCGCAGGAAGGGAGAGGTGGACGCGTGATGGATCATGGACGGACGGGCGGGCGGATCACATCGTCGACGTGAATTGGAGGTGACGAAGGCGCCACCGAGGTTCTTTTTCTCATCCGCCACCGGACGGGATGGGGATGGGATGGGCCCCGCGTGCGCTTGATATCATCACCACGCCATTATGACGTGAGTACCACACGCCTTTCTTGCCCCTCTGCGCCGGAACAAAAATTCCTAGAAAGCGCCCTCCCCTTTCCTCGCCCAGAAAAGGAGGAAACATGGGAAATTATGCACGTAGGGTGTACTACCGGAGTACGTGGCTAGCCTTTGTTCTTGTTTCATTTTGGAAGAAGATTTACTTGAGCCGTGTGCTAGGCTACGCAGGCCGCAATCATAGTACCGATAAATCCCATCATTACTTCCACTGGGGCGGGGGCTTGGCCGCTACTACTACTTTTGAGAGCTCGTTTGATAATTCGGCATGCTTGGGTTTAAGCTTAGTGCCAAGGGGTATGTGCATTCCGTACGCTTTTGTGGGCTAATATATGGTCATGAACTAGTAGTAAAGTTAATTCGAGGAAATATATATACATGACCCGTACAGTCAAGGTACTTGAACTTCTTCCCCGTTCTGGAACTCAATTGTATTGGTTTTGATCAAACGGCTTAAACAGGCCAGTTGGATCTATTAGTCTAACGGAAAAAAAATGAAGGGATAACGATAAGTGAAGGGGTCCATGTACCAACATACGCGAGGCTCGATCAAAACTAACGCGCCGTGATTAAGGATGGCAATGGGTCGGGTTTGGATCAGGTTGAACAATATAAAATGTATATCCATATCCATGAAGACAGTCTTTGCCCGTCTATGAAAAAAAAATCCACGGGTGGAAAATTGTGTCCATGTCCAAACCCGATGGATATCCATACCCACTGGATATCCATTGAGTCCTCTCAAGATATACAAATAAGAC
Source organism: Triticum urartu (assembly GCF_056163025.1). Lineage (NCBI taxonomy): Eukaryota > Viridiplantae > Streptophyta > Magnoliopsida > Poales > Poaceae > Triticum > Triticum urartu. The sequence continues at coordinate 433,692,838 of NC_141877.1, read as the reverse complement.
ATAAGACAATATTAACATAAGATTTTCCATTCTTCACCTCGTGGCAAGCTAGAATTCACTTACTGTAAACATCAACTTATGGTAAATCAATGTCTAGTAACAACCTAATTTCATTTAGTATTTTTTTTAAAAGATGAGAATGACGAGTCATTTAATGAGGAGATAAAAATAAGAGAAGGGGCGATGGAGTATGTTAGTGGGGATTGAATGTCAACTAATGAAAGTTATGGTGGGGATTGTGCAATTTCCTTTTGCATGCTTTACATAATAAAGTGTAAATTTGCAGTGGGACATGTGATTATGGGGTAGGGATAGCAGATTTTGCCCACTAATGCATACTATCGGGTCGGGTTTGGGTATATCCACGGGTACAAGATTATATCCATGCCTTACCCGCGAGCAATCGGGTCGGGTTTGGGCGGCGCCCATGGGCACAAAAGCATATCCAAATCCTATCCATTCGGGTCGGATATCCATGGGTATCCATGTCCATGGGTAAAATTGCCATCCTTAGCCCTGATCGGGGGCGCCCAAAAACCAACTCAGGTTTTGGGTCCCCTGTCGCCAGCGCCATATTAAAAGGATACGGGAGAGAGCTGGCCACCTGTGAGATCACAATTCACGTAAGGTTTACTTTCCTCCCGATATTCTCACCCCATCCGACCAGGGGGAGTGCTGCAGCGACATGAAGACCTAAGCCAGCCGCTGCCGCTGTCCCTGGGCAGTGCCGGTGGTGCCCTGAAGGAATCAGGACGTTGAGGAGAACCTCTACTACGACTACATCACCCCTGCACCAAGCAGGCGATCATGTCCACTGCCGTGACATGTAATGATCCCCTAAACCCTTCTCCGTTCATGTTCTTAAGGTGATCTAGATGCAATCAGTTCCTGCTAATGACATCCCAGAGATGCATAATTATTCCAACAATGGTATCAGTCGCCAATTTTGATTGCAATAGATCCCTACCTTATTGATCAGTAGATCAACATCATGTTTAGATCAATGACATGTTTAGGGTTTTAGGATCAAAATTGAAAGCTTTAGCCCCTGGTTATCCCAATACGCATGCTATTTTTTTATACCCTCCGTACATCATCATGTTATTTTCTAATTGCTACGGATTAAGTACTGTTATCTTTTGGTCAATCAATTTTAATTAATCCAAGTTAAGATCTAATGCTCACTTCCATGTTAAGTTGATTAAAATTGATCATGCTTAAGTACTGTTTCCGTATGCATCAGCAAAATTTTAGGCAGAGGGATACACGCAAGTCAACAGTAGCAACCCCTCATGTTTAAGAATCCTAGAATTCATCCCCAAATTCGTAAGAACCCTAATTCTTCAATTAGGACTGTCCCCCCCCCCCAAATCAAGCACTGATGTATACAAATTGGAGAAGAAATGAGGAGAATCCCCACTTAATGCGCCGCGTAGCCGCCTCTTCCCTTCGGGGCCCGCACTGCGTTCACCGCGGTGCGAGGGCGGAGACGCCGTGACGCCGCCGTCCTCTGGACGACGCGCGGGAAGAACTTGAGCCGCCGCCGCCGCTCTAATGGAGGTGCCCCTGTGTGGCCGACGCCGCGCAGGTCCCCGTCGACCCCTTCATGCCGTGGTGGCCGGCGCCCATCCTGCCTCCTTGATGCGCCATGTACACGGACGCTAGCAGCCACGCTCGACGAAGGAGCACGCCGAACGTCGTCCACGGCATGCTGCTCCGACGAGTGCAGCCGGCGCGCCTTTCGGGCCGCCGTCGAACGCCGTCGCCCTACCAGAGAGTGAGAATCGGGGAGGAGGAGGGAAAATGGTCTAGGGTTTGACCCAGTCGGCTGTTTTGCTCGTTTGCAAGGCAGTCCGAGCCGTCGGCTCAATCCGACGACTGATGTAACGCCCTCGATGCGGCTATATCTCCCACGTGTCGAAGCACGACTTAGAGGCATAACCGCATTGAAAGCAATGTCGCAAGTGAGGTAATCTTCACACAACCCATGTAATACAAAAGGAAAGGGATACATAGTTGGCTTACAATCGCCACTTCACACAATACATGAATAAAGCATTACGTCATCCGAATACAATCAAGGTCCGACTACGGAACCAAAATTAAAGAAGAACCCCAAATGCGACAAGGGTCCCCGATCGACCCCAACTGGGCTCCACTACTGATCAACTAGAACGAAACAACACAAAGGACAAGATCTTCATCGAGCTCCTCCTTGAGCTTGGTTGCGTCACCTGCTCGGTAACATCGGTACCTGCAAACTGGTTTTGGAAGTATCTGTGAGTCACGGGGACTCAGCAATCTCGCACCCTCGCGATCAAAACTATTTAAGCTTATGGGTAAGGTAAATGTATGAGGTGGAGCTGCAGCAAGCGACTAGCATATATGGTGGCTAACATACGCAAATGAGAGCGAGAAGAGAAGGCAAAGCACGGTCGATAAAAGTATGATCAAGAAGTGATCCTAAAACAACCTACGTCAAGCATAACTCCAACAACCGTGTTCACTTCCCGGGCTCCGCCGGAAAGAGACCATCACGGTTACCCACGCAGTTGAGGCATTTTAATTAAAGTCAACTTCAGGTTTTCTACAACCGGACATTAACAAATTCCCATCTGCCCATAACCGCGGGCACGGCTTTCAAAAGTTCAAATCCCTGCAGGGGAGTCCCAACTTAGCCCATGACAAGCTCTCACGGTCAACGAAGAAATAGACCTCCTCCCGAGACATTCCGATCAGGCTCGGTATCCCGGTTCTTCAAGACATCCTCGACAATGGTAAAACAAGTCCAGCAAGACCGCCTGATGCGCCGACATCCTGATAGGAGCTGCACATATCTCGTTCTCAGGGCAACATCGGATGAGCGCTCCGTACAACTAAAACCAGCCCTCAAGTTTCCCCGAGGTGGCGCTGCAAAGGACTCTAGTTCGGACCAACACTTAGACAAGCACTGGCCCGGGGGGGGGGGGGTTAAAATAAAGATGACCCTCGGGATGCGCGACTCCCATGGGAAAAAGGCTAGGTGGCAAATGGTAAAACCAAGGTTGGGCCTTGCTGGAGGAGTTTTATTCAAAGCGAACTGTCAAGGGGTTCCCATTATAACCCAACCGCATAAGGAACGCAAAATCCGGGAACATAACACCGATATGACGGAAACTAGGGCGGCAAGAGTGGAACAAAACACCAGGCATAAGGCCGAGCCTTCCACCCTTTACCAAGTATATAGATACATTAATTAAATAAGATATAGTGTGATATCCCAACAAGTAAACATGTTCCAACAAGGAACGACATCTCCATGTTCCAACAAGGAACAAACTTCGATCTTCACCTGCAACTAACAACGCTATAAGAGGGGCTGAGCAAAGCGGTAACATAGCCAAACAACGGTTTGCTAGGACAAGGTGGGTTAGAGGCTTGGTTCAACAATATGGGAGGCATGAAAAGCAAGTGGTAGGTATCGCAGCATAGGCATAGCAAAAGAGCGAGCAACTAAGCAAGCAAAGATAGAAGTGATTTCGAGGGTATGATCATCTTGCCTGAAATCCCGCAAGGAAGAAGAACGAGTCCAAGAAGAAGACAAACGGACGTATACGAACGGGTCCTCACAAATGCGACGATACCGGAACCAACCCGAAGAAGCAAACACTGGAAAGAAGCACACAACATAGTAAACAACCAACACATGAACATGGTATGATATGCGAGATGCGGTATGCGATGCATATGCATGATTTTACAAGGAATGAATGAACCTAGCCTCAACTTGGAAATCCAAGTGTGCCACTGGAAAGGTGAGATGAAATCGCTTGAAAACGATATAAAGATCACCGGAATCGGAGTTACAGTTTGGAAATGGCGAGCAATTCAAATATGGCACCAGTCTGCGATTTACAGCAAGTAGCCATCTAAATGCAACAAGATGAACATGCTACAGCACTCAAACATGACAACAAAATACATGGCAGGGACCCATTCAAGATGCTTAACAAAAGTCTAGCACTGAGCTACGGCCAAATCATCCATTAACAGGTTTAAACAAGCATGGCAAAAATGCATATGGTAAACAGATTTCAGACTTAGTGAAATTAACACTTGTCTGGAATTTCAGATCAGGTAGCTCACTTTGGAGCATGGCAAAGTAAAGCATGGCATGGAGCTACTCAAAGAGCTTAACAAAAGTCCCTAAGTGACCTTGAGCCAAAAAGGATCAAAAAATACAATTGCAAGCATGTGAACATGGCAAAAACATAATTAGATCACAGACTTAGTGAAAACTGGAGCATGCTGAAAACAGATATCAAGTAGGCATGTTTACGAGCTCGATGCACTCACTACAGAGCAAGGCATGACAATCTAAGCACACACCCATCAAGAACACACATTATACAAGCTAGGCATGGCAAGAACAATAACATGGCATGCACGGATCAACTATAACATCCTCAGCAAAATCGCTAACAAGTAGACAATCTGCCCAGATTCACGAAATAGCAAAATTAGAGCTCGATTGACTCAAGCTAGGGTGCTCTATAAATGCAAACAAAGACATGGATGGATAGAACACTACAAGATTAACAAAACATCCTTACTGATCATCCTCAAAAGAGGCACGGATCACTAGGAAACAACATGAACATATGGCATCATGAGATAAACAGCTCAAGGACTTAGTGGAATTGCTAAGTCCCTGAAATCAGCATTAACGAATGCACCACTTTGCAAGCTTGTGCTAGTCACCACACACATCACAAAAATACATCGATTGCACCTCTGGATAGATGGCAAAACATATAACAAAACATATGTAGAGCTCAGGGGCATATCATGCACACAATAATCATGGCAAAAATGACAAATAGCTAAATGGAGCAGCAGATCTGACAATTATCTCAAGTAGCACTCTTCTAACAGCATTTCGGGCATCAAGATGAACTCTAATGAAAATGATGCAATGAGATGAAATGATTTACTCTCTGAGACGAACATTTTGATATGCTATATGCTCAAATCAGAGTTACGGATGCGGAGTTAAGACATGATGAATATGGGCATATGAAACATGGAAATCTCGAGGACTTAGTGGAATTTTACCCCGCTGGAAAAGTGGATCTCGCGGATCGGGACGGAGCGGTGCGATGCGACCATTTGGATCGGGGATGGATGGATCTCGTCCATCTTCTCTGGATCCAGTGACTGCGTGGACTCCGGCGAGCGCCGGAAGGCGAGGAGGCCGGTGGGAGGAGCGGGGCGCGCCGGCGAAGGAGTCCGTGGGCGGCGGCGGAAGGCGACCGGCGCGGTGGCGCGTATGGCAGCGCCGGCGAGGAACCGGAGCGGCGGCGCGGTGCACGTCGGGAACGAGGCCGGCGAAGGCGGGATGCGGTGGCGACGGGCCATGCCGGCGAGGCCGCGGCGGCGCTGGTCGGAGGAGGCGAGGGCCTCGGGCGGCGGCGGCGCTCCGGGCCGGGGGGGCCGGATCTGGGCCTCCCGGGCCCGCGCGGGAGAGGCGGCGGGGCAGGCCAGGTGGCGGCGCGCGGTAGGCTGTCGGCGGCGGCGCGGTGATGTGGCGACCCCTCATTGGTTGGAGCGACATGGCGGCGGCTGTGGACATGTCCGGCGCGGCGCGGACGCGTCCGGATGCGCGGTGGAGGAAGAAGACTAGGGTTAGACCATGAATTTCGGGGGGAGGGACATATTTATAGGTAGAGGGAGCTAGGAGAGTCCAAATGAGGTGCGGTTTTCGGCCACGCGATCATGATCGAACGACCGAGATGAGGGAGGTGGTTTAGGTTGGTTTTGGGCCAAATTGGAGGGGTGTTGGGCTGCAACACACATGAGGCCTTTTCGGTCCCTCGGTTAACCGTTGGAGCATCAAACGAAGTTCAAATGGTACGAAACTTGACAGGCGGTCTACCGGTAGTAAACCAAGGCCGCATGACAAGTCTCGGTCCAATCCGGAAACGTTTAATCCCCACACACGAAAGAAAGGTAGAAATGACCACCGGAGGAGAACGAAGTGCCGGAATGCAAAATGGACAACGGGGAAAAAGCTCGGATGCATGAGACGAACAAGTACGCAAATGAAATGCAACTGATGACATGATAAGCAATGCATGACACGCAAGCAATGACAAGGCAACAACAGCGAATGACTGGAGGACACCTGGCACATCGGTCTCGGGTGTTACAACTGAGACGTCTCATGGCTCCGAGCTGGGCCATCCGACTATGGGTTGCGGCCCAGGTTGTTTGCAGTCTAGCAAAAGTTATTCTTTTACTGTTTTATGCTAAAGGACTGGGCTTCTTTTTGGATGACTGTGGGTACTTTGGGCCATCGTAGTTTCTGTGAATTTCTAGTGCACTGTAAGTTAATACCTATTATGTTTTGCACTGGTTAAAACAGAAAATGCCTAAAAAATATAGTGAACACATTATTATTTTGGGTAAAATTGACCCAACGAGATATTTTGTTCAGGATTTATTATGTGGTTTTGCATGATGAACTTTTTTTAGACATCAAATAATGATAATGTTTTTATGTTGATGTATAAATTGAGAATGAAATGACTCTAATTTTAATTCGGACCAACGTTGTTTTATTATTATGAGTCATCCCCTATTATATTTTAATTCCATGTTTTTTCTGCCCAACGGTGTTTTGACATGGAGTTGAAATTAAATACTTGGCATGCTTGTATATTTACCAACGTAAATTTATAATCATGCAATTTTACTTAGGAACTTTTATGATGATTTCAGCTTCCGCTCCATTCCGATCCGACACGATCGAACCACTTACGGGGAGTAACTTCCCTCATTGGAAGTCCCAAGTCAAATTATGTTTGGGTTGTAATGACTTTGACTATGCCTTGAGGGAAGAAAAACATGTGGCACCTATGGCAGGTGCTACAGGGTATGCAGAACTCAAGAAGGACTACGATGTTAAGATGGAAAAGTGGAACAAGTCCAACCATATTGCATTTCTCATCATGAAAGCGACAATATCGCCTGACATTTCTAAAGCACTCCCTAAGAAAGACACTGCTAAAGAATTCCTCATTGAAATGGAGGAGCAATTTAAAGGCTCCGACAAAGTGTATGCTCATGAGCGTTTTGCTAAGCTTCTTCAGAAATACACTATTGACGGAAACATTAGGTAACACATATTGAGGGTGGTAAATGCTTACACCAAACTTAAGGCTTTGGAGTGTTCTTTAAGTGAAGCCCTTCTTGTCATAATTATTCTTGAGTCTCTTCCAGAAGAGTTTGAACAATTTAAGGTCAACTATAACTCTCTAAAGGAAAAATGGCAACTCTCTGAGATGACCGCAAGGATCGTCCAGGAGGAACAGAGGATCATGAGGCAGAAGAAAGACCATGTTTTTCATGTTGGCTCTAACAAGAGAAAGCATGACGGGCAAGATTTTCCCAAGCCTCAGAAAAAGCAAGTCAAGAAAGAAGGCACTAAGCCATTCAACCCTAAGGCATTCAAGGGTAAAGAGGCTGGCAGTTCTTCTTCTGCTCATAGCAGCTCCACTGCTGGAGAAAATGCTTGTAACTTCTGCAAAGAGGAGGAAGACTATCAAAGGGACTGCCTAGGCTTTCTAAAATGGATGAACAAAAGAGGTATTGATGAAATTACTTTTGTAGATGAATCTCTTTATGTTGATTTTTCTATAAAGTCATGGTGGATTGATTCAGGGGCAACCACTCACGTTGCTAACTCTATGCAGGGATTCGATACGATCCAAACTATAAGAGGAGGAACAAGAAAGCTTAAGGTTGCGAACGGAGTTGAAGCCGATGTTGAAGCTGTGGGATCTCTCACGCTGGAGCTACACACCGGCCACACTCTTAGATTGAATAATGTTATTTATGTGCCTACCTTAAGTAGGAATTTGATTTCAGTTTCTCGTTTAGATGATGATATGTATGAGTGCCATTTTGGCAAGAAACAATTTGCTTTGAACAAATGTAATAAGAATGTGGGCCTCGGTGTTAGACGAGGCCAACTATACATGTTATCTCTTAATAACGATTCAGTTATGCATGTGAGTGATGAAATTAATGTTGAGAAGAAATGGAAAGGAGTTAGTAATTCTTGGAAATTGTGGCATTGTCGTTTGGGCCACATTTAAAGGGGGAGAATGGAACGCTTAGTTAAAAATGAAATACTCCTCCCATTAGACTTCTCAGATGCAGACAAATGTGTCGACTGCATTAAAGGAAAATTCGCAAAAACAATTAAGAAAGGAGCAGTAAGAGCCACATGGGTTTTAGAATTAATTCACATCGACATATGTGGACCCATTAATGTGAAGTATGTAGATGGTTTTGATTCATTCATTACATTCACAGACGACTTTTCCCGCTATGGGTATATTTATCCCATATGTGACTGATCGGAAACTTTGGAGAAATTCAAAGTCTATAAAGCAGAGGTTGAAAATCAACTGAACACAAAAATCAAAGTTGTACGGTCTGATCGCGGGGAAGAGTATTATGGTAGGCATGCTCCTTATGGGAAGATTCCTGGACCTTTTGCCAAGTTCTTATCTGAAAATGGAATCATTGCTCAGTACTCAATGCCTAGTGAACCACAACAAAATGGTGTGGCCGAGCGCCGCAACCGCACCCTTATGGATATGGTGTGAAGCATGCTTAGTCACTCGAGTTTACCAGTAAGCCTTTGGATAGAGGCATTAAAGACAGCTGCACACATACTAAATCTTGCTCCAACTAAGTCAGCACCAAACACACCTTACGAGATGTGGGCGGGAAAGAAACTGAGCTTGAATTACTTACGGGTGTGGGGTTGCCCTGCTGAAGCTAAAGTTTTCAATCCACAACTTAAGAAATTGGATCCGAAAATAGTTAGTTGTTTTTTTGTTGGATACCCTCATAGGGGAAAGGGATATCATTTTTATTGTCCAAGTCACACCACAAAATTTGTGGAGACTAGACAAGCGGTATTTTTTGAGGATAATGAGGTCACAAATTTAAGGGAGATCGATCTTGAGGAGAAGCGGGTTTGTGTGCCATCCCCGACTATCCAAGAGATTGTTTTTCCAATACGAAGAAATGTGACATGCATCTGATGATCCTGAATCTCACGGTCCAGTCTCTCAGTCGAATGGTGATCCAGAAACTAATAATGAGAATCCAAACACAAATGAGGATCTCCAAGAAAATAATGAAAATGATGATGTTCCACCACCACCTCCGCCCATGGGTAGACCATGACATGAGAGAAAGAAAGCCATATCATATGACTATGTCACTTTCATGATTGAGGGTATGAATGATCTGGGAAAGGTGGAGGATCCAACCTCTTATAAGGAAGCCATTAAAAGCGAAAATTCATCCTAATGGTTGATTGCCATGGAAGACGAGTTGAAATCTATGGGCTCAAACGACGTATGGGACCTAGTAGAAGTTCCCGATGGAGCTAGGAAAGTAGGCTGCAAGTGGGCCTACAAAACCAAGTATGATTCCAAAGGGAATGTCAAATGGTTCAAGGCAAGGCTAGTGGCAAAAGGGTATACACAGAGAGAAGGCATTGATTATAAGCAAACCTTCTCTCCTGTGTCAACCAAGGATACTTTAAGAATCATAATGGCATTAGTAGATCATTACGACCTAGAATTACACCAAATGGATGTTAAAACATCATTTCTAAATGGTGACTTAAAAGAAAACATTTACATGGCTCAGTGATACGTCTCCAATGTATCTATAATTTTTGATTGTTCCATGCTATATTATATCCTGTTTTGGACATTATTGGGCTTTATTATACACTTTTATATTATTTTTGGGACTAACCTATTAACCGGACGCCCAGCCCAGAATTGCTGTTTTTTTGCCTATTTTAGAGTTTCGCAGAAAAAGGATATCAAACGGAGTCCAAACGGAATGAAACCTTCGGGAACGTGATTTTTGGAACGAACATGATCCAGAGGACTTGGACCCTACATCAAGCAATCAACCAGGAAGACACTGTTGGGGAACTTAGCAGAAATTTAAAAAATTTCTACGCATCACCAAGATCAATCTATGGAGTCATCTAGCAACAAGGGGAAGAGGAGTGCATCTACATACCCTTGTAGATCGCGAGCGGAAGCGTTCAAGAGAACGGGGTTGATGGAGTCGTACTCGTCGTGATCCAAATCACCGATGACTGAGCGCCGAACGGACGGCACCTCCGCGTTCAACACACGTACGGTTGGGAGAGACGTCTCCTCCTTCTTGATCCAGCAAGGGGAGAGGAGAGGTTGATGGAGATCCAGCAGCACGACGGCGTGGTGGTGCAAGCAGCGGGATCTCGGCAGGGCTTCGCCAAGCACCAACGAGAGGGAGAGGGAGGCACCAGGGACTTACGTGTGGCTGCCCTCCCTCCCCTCCACTATATATAGGGGCCAGGGGGGTGCCAGCCCCTCTAGATCCCATCTAGATGGGGGGGGGCGGCCAAGGGGGTGGCTTGGCCCCCAAGCAAGTGGAGGCGCCCCCACCCCTAGGGTTTCCAACCCTAGGCGCAGGGGAGGCCCAAGGGGGGCGGACCAGCCCACCAGGGGCTGGTTCCCTTCCCACTTCATCCCATGGGGCCCTCCGGGATAGGTGGCCCCACCCGGTGGACCCCCGGGACCCTTCCGATGGTCCCGGTACAATACCGGTGACCCCCGAAACTTTCCCGGTGGCCGAAACTGGTCTTCCTATATATAAATCTTTACCTCCGGACCATTCCGGAACTCCTCGTGACGTCCGGGATCTCATCCGGGACTCCGAACAACTTTTGGGTTACCGCATACTAATATCTCTACAACCCTAGCGTCACCGAACCTTAAGTGTGTAGACCCTACGGGTTCGGGAACCATGCAGACATGACCGAGACAACTCTCCGGCCAATAACCAACAGCAGGATCTGGATACCCATGTTGGCTCCCACATATTCCACGATGATCTCATCGGATGAACCACGATGTCGAGGATTCAATCAATCCCGTATTCAATTCCCTTTGTCAATCGGTACGTTACTTGCCCGAGATTCGATCGTCGATATCCCGATACCTTATTCAATCTCGTTACCGGCAAGTCTCTTTACTCATTCTGTAACACATCATCCCGTGATCAACTCCTTGGTCGCATTGTCCACATTATGATGATGTCCTACCGAGTGGGCCCAGAGATACCTCTCCATTTACACGGAGTGACAAATCCCAGTCTCGATTCGTGCCAACCCAACAGACACTTTCGGAGATACCCGTAGTGCACCTTTATAGCCACCCAGTTACGTTGTGGCGTTTAGTACACCCAAAGCATTCCTACGGTATCCGGGAGTTGCACTTTCTCATGGTCTAAGGAAATGATACTTGACATTAGAAAAGCTTTAGCAGACGAACTATACGATCTTGTGCTAGGCTTAGGATTGGGTCTTGTCCATCACATCATTCTCCTAATGATGTGATCCCGTTATCAATGACATCCAATGTCCATGGTCAGGAAACCATGACCATCTATTGATCAACGAGCTAGTCAACTAGAGGCTTACTAGGGACATGTTGTGGTCTATGTATTCACACATGTATTACGGTTTCCGGTTAATACAATTATAGCATGAACAATAGACAATTATCATGAACAAGGAAATACAATAATAACCATTTTATTATTGCCTCTAGGGCATATTTCCAACAGTCTCCCACTTACACTAGAGTCAATAATCTAGTTCACATCACTATGTGATTGCAATGAATCCAACACCCATGGGGTTTGTTCATATCTTGCTTTTGAGAGAGGTTTATTAGTCAACGAGTCTGAACCTTTCAGATCCATGTGTGCTTTCCAAATCTCTATGTCATCTTGTAGATGCAGCTACCACGTGCTACTTGGAGCTATTCCGAATAACTGTTCTACTATACGAATCCGGTTTACTACTCAGAATCATCCGGATTAGTGTCAAAGTTTGCATCGACGTAACCCTTTACGACGAACTCTTTTACCACCTCCATAATCGAGAAAATTCCTTAGTCCACTGGTTACTAAGGATAAGTTCGACCGCTGTCATGTGTTCCATTCCTGGATCACTCTTGTACCCCTTGACAGACTCATGGCAAGGCACACTTCAGGTGCGGTACACAGCATAGCATACTATAGAGCCTATGTCTAAAGCATAGGGGACGACCTTCGTCCTTTCTCTCTCTTCTGCCGTGGTCAGGTCTTGAGTCTTAGTCAATGCTCATACCTTGTAACACAGCCAAGAACTTTGCTGATCTATTTTGAACTCCTTCAAAATCTTGTCACGGTATGTATTTATTTGAAAGTACTATTAAGCGTTTTTGATCTATCCTTATAGATCTTGATGCTCAATGTTCAAGTAGCTTAATCCAGGTTTTCCATTGAAAAACACTTTTCAAATAACCCTGTATGCTTTCCAAAAATTCTACATCATTTTTGATTAACAATATGTTAACAACATATACTCATCAAAAATTCTATAGTGCTCCCACTCACTTCTTTGGAAATACAAGTTTCTCATGAACTTTGTATAAACCCAAAATCTTTGATCATCTCATCAAAGCGTATATTCCAATTCCGAGATGCTTACTCCAGTCCTTAGAAGGATTGCTGGAGCTTTGCATACTTGTTAGCATCTTTCAGGATTGACAAAACCTTCTGGTTGTATCACATACAACCTTTCCTCAAGAAAAACGTCGAGGAAACAATGTTTTGACATCCTATCTGCAAGATTTCATAAATAATGCAGTAACTGCTAACATAATTCCAACAGACTCTTAGCATCGCTACGAGTGAGAAAGTCTCATCGTAGTCAACTCCTTCAACTTGTCGGAAAACATCTTAACGACAAGTCGAGCTTTCTTAATGGTGACAATTACCATCATTGTCCGTCTTCCTTTTAAAATCCATCTGCACCCAACAGCCTTACGACCAACAAGTAGTTCTTCCAAAGTCTATACTTTGTTTTTATACATGGATCCTCTCTCAGATTTTATGGCCTCGAGCCATTCGTCAGAATCCGGGCCCACCATCGCTTCTCCATAGCTCGTAGATTTATTGTTGTCTAGCAACATGACTTCCAAGACAGGATTACGTACCACTCTGAAGTAGTATGCATCCTTGTTGACCTATGAGGTTTGGTAGTGACTTGATCCGAAGTTTCGTGATCACTATCATAAGCTTCCACTTCAATTGGTGTAGGTGACACAGGAACAACTTCCTGTGCCCTGCTACACACTAGTTGAAGTGACGGTTCAATAACCTCATCAAGTCTCCTCCATCCTCCCACTCAATTCTTTCGAGAGAAACTTTTCCTCGAGAAAGGACCCGTTTCTAGAAACAATCACTTTTGCTTCCGGATCTGAAATAGGAGGTATACCCAACTATTTTTGGGTATTCTATGAAGATGCATTTATCCGCTTTGGGTTCGAGCTTATCAGCCCGAAACTTTTTCACATAAGCATCACAGCACCAAACTTTTAAGAAACGACAGCTTAGGTTTCTCTAAACCATAGTTCATACGGTGTCGTCTCAACGGAATTGTGTGGTGCCCTATTTAAAGTGAGTGCGGTTGTCTCTAATGCCTAACCCATAAACGATAGTGGTAATTCGATAAGAGACATCATGGTATGCACCATATCCAATAGGGTGCAGTTGTGATGTTCGGACACACCATCACACTATGGTGGTCCAGGCGGTATTAGTTGTGAAACAATTTCCACAATGTCTTAATTGTGTGCCAAACTCGTAACTCAGATATTCATCTCTATGATCATATCATAGACATTTTATCATCTTGTCATGACGATCTTCGACTTCACTCTGAAATTACTTGAACCTTTCAATAATTCAGACTTGTGTTTCATCAAGTAAATATACTCAGCATCTACTCAAATCATCTGTGAAGTAAGAACATAACGATATCCACTGCGTGCCTCAGCACTCATTGGACTGCACACATCAAAATGTATTACTTCCAACAAGTTGCTTTCTTGTTCCATCTTACTGAAAACGAGGCTTTTCAGTCATCTTGCCCATGTGGTATGATTTGCATGTCTCAAGTGATTCAAAATCAAGTGAGTCAAAACGATCCATCTGCATGGAGTTTCTTCATGCATATCTACCAAGAGACATGGTTCGCATGTCTCAATCTTTTCAAAAAACGAGTGAGTCCAAAGATCCATCAACATGGAGCTTCTTCATGCGTTTTATACCAACATGACTCAAATGGCAGTGCCACAAGTACGTGGTACTATCATTACTATCTTATATCTTTTGGCATGAACATGTGTATCACTACGATCGAGATTCAATAAACCATTCATTTTAGGTGCAAGACCATTGAAGGTATTATTCAAATAAATAGAGTAACCATTATTCTCCTTAAATGAATAACCGTGTGGCGATAAACATAATCCAATCATGTCTATGCTCAACGCAAACACCAAATAACAATTATTTCAGTTTAACACCAATCCCGATGGTAGAGGGAGCGTGCGATGTTTGATCACATCAACCTTGGAAACACTTCCAACACATATCATCATCTCACCTTTAGCTAGTCTCCGCAGCCTTTTATTTCGAGTTACTAACGCTTAGCAACCGAACCGGTATTTATTACCCTGGTGCTACTAGGAGTACAAGTAAAGTACACAATAATATGACGTATATCCAAAATACTTCTGTCGACCTTGCCAGCCTTTTCATCTACCAAGTATCTAGGGTAGTTCTGCTTCAGTGACCGTTCCCCTCATTATAGGAGCACTTAGTCTCGGGTTTGGTTCAACCTTGGGTTTCTTCACTAGAGCAGCAACTGATTTGCCATCTCATGAAGTATCCCTTCTTTCCCTTGCCCTTCTTGAAACTAGTGGTTTTACTAACCATCAACAATTGATGCTCCTACTTGATTTCTACTTTCACGGTGTCAAACATCACGAATTGCTCAAGGATCATCATGTCTATCCCTAATATGTTATAGTTCATCACTAAGCTCTAATAGCTTGGTGGCAGTGACTATGGAGAACTATCACTATCTCATCTGGAAGATTAACTCCCACTCGATTCAAGCGATTGTACTACTCAGACAATATGAGCACATGCTCAACGATTGAGCTTTTCTCCCTTAGTTTGCAAGCTTAAGAAACTTGTCAGAGGTCTCATACCTCTTGACGTGGGCACTAGTCTAAAATTCCAATTTCAGTCTTTGGAACATCTCATATGTTCTGCGATGTTTCAAAAACGTCTTTGGTGCCACAATTCTAAACCGTTAGTACTACGTACTGAACTATCACGTAGTCATCAAGACGTGCATGTCACATGTTTCCCAACATCTACAGACGATGCTCGAGGTTCAACACACTGAGCGGTGCATTAAGGACATAACCCTTCTGTGCAGCAATGAGGACAATCCTCAGTTCACGGACCCAGTCCGCATAATTGCTACTGTCAACTCTCAACTAAATTTTCTCTAGGAACATATCTAAAACAGTAGAACCAAAGCGTGAGCTACGACATAATTTGCAAAGACTATGTTCATGATAATTAAGTTCATCTAATCAAATTATTCAATGAACTCCCACTTAGATAGACATCCCTACAGTCATCTAAGTGATACATGATCCGAATCAACTAGGCCGTGTCTGATCATCACGTGAGACGGACTAGTCATCATTGGTGAACATCTCATGTTGATCGTATCCACTATACGACTCATGTTCGACCTTTCGGTCTTCCGTGTTCCGGGGCCATGTCTGTACATGCTAGGCTCGTCAAGTTAACCTAAGTGTATTGCGTGTGTAAATCTGGCTTACACCCGTTGTATGCAAACGTTAGAACCTATCACACCCGATCATCACGTGGTGCTTCGGAACAACGGACCTTAGCAACGGTGCACAGTTAGGGGGAACACTTTCTTGAAATTATTGCGAGGGATCATCTTATTTATGCTACTGTCGTTCTAAGAAAATAAGATGTAAACATGACAAACATCACATGCAAATCATAAAGTGACATGATATGGCCAATATCATCTTGCGCCTTTGATCTCCATCTTCGAGGCGCGGCATGAACACCATCGTCACCGGCATGACACCATGATCTCCATCATCGTGTCTTCATGAAGTTGCCTCACCAGCTATTACTTCTACTACTATGGCTAACGGTTAGCAATAAAGTAAAGTAATTACGTGGAATTTTCATTGACATGCAGGTCATAAATAAATTAAGACAACTCCTATGGCTCCTACCGGTTGTCATACTCATCGACATGCAAGTCGTGATTCCTATTACAAGAACATGATCAATCTCATACATCACATATATCATTCATCACATCCTTTTGGCCATATCACATCACATAGCATACCCTGCAAAAACAAGTTAGACGTCCTCTAATTGTTGTTGCATGTTTTACGTGGCTGCTATGGGTTTCTAGCAAGAACGTTTCTTACCTACGCAAAGCCACAACGGTGATATGCCAATTGCTATTTACCCTTCATAAGGACCCTTTTCATCGAATCTGATCCGACTAAAGTGGGAGAGACAGACACCCGCCAGCTGCTACGTCTCGAGCTAGCGTTGGTTTTCCCCGAAGAGGAGGGAGTGATGCAGCACAGTAGCGTAAGTATTTCCCTCAGTTTTTGAGAACCAAGGTATCAATCCAGTAGGAGGTCACACGCAAGTCCCTCGTACCTGCACAAAACGGTAGCAACTCGCAACCAATGCTTAGGGGTTGTCAATCCCTTCACGGTCACTTACGAGAGTGAGATCTGATAGAGATAATATTTTTGGTATAAAGAAGCAAAGTGAAAAGTAAAAGCAAAACAAGTAAAATAAAGTAATGGAGATTGATATGATGAGAATAGACCCGGGGGCCATAGGTTTCACTAGTGGCTTCTCTCAAGAGCATAGATATTCTACGGTGGGTGAACAAATTACTGTTGAGCAATTGATAGAATTGAGCATAGTTATGAGGTTATCTAGGTATGATCATGTATATAGGCATCACGTCCGTGACAAGTAGACTGACTCCTGCCTGCATCTATTACTATTACTCCACTCATCGACCGCTATCCAGCATGCATCTAGAGTATTAAGTTAAAAACAGAGTAACGCCTTAAGTAAGATGACATGATGTAGAGGAATAAATTCATGCAATATGATAAATACCCCATCTTGTTATCCTCGATGGCAACAATACAATACGTGCCTTGCAACTCTTTCTGTCACTGAGTAAGGACACCGCAAGATTGAACCCAAAGCTAAGCACTTCTCCCATTGCAAGAACTACCAATCTAGTTGGCAAAACCAAACGGATAATTCGAAGAGACTTGCAAAGATAACTCAATCATACATAAAAGAATTCAGAGAAGATTCAAATATTATTCATAGATAAGTTGGATCATACACCCACAATTCATCGGTCTCAACAAACACACCGCAAAAAGAAGATTACATCGAATAGATCTCCACGAGAGAGGGGGAGAACATTGTATTGAGATCCAAAAAGAGAGAAGAAGCCATCTAGCTACTAGCTATGGACCCGAAGGTCTTAAGTAAACTACTCACACTTCATCGGAAGGGCTATGGTGTTGATGTAGAAGCCCTCCGTGATGGATGCCCTCTCCGGCGGAGCTCCGGAACAGGCCCCAAGATGGGATCTCGTGGATACAGGAAGTTGCGGCGGTGGAATTAGGTTTTTGGCTCCGTCTCTGGTCTAATGGGGGTACATAGGTATATATAGGAGGAAGGAGCACGTCGGTGGAGCTCCGAGGGGCCCACGAGGCAGGGGGCGCGCCCAGGGGGGGCGCCCTCCACCCTAGTGACCTCCCCGGAAACTTCTTGGAGTAGGGTCCAAGTCTCTTGGATCATGTTCGGTGAGAAGATCACGTTCCCAAAGGTTTCATTCCGTTTGGACTCCGTTTGATATTCTGTTTCCTCGAAATACTAAAATAGGCAAAAAACAGCAATTCTGGGCTGGGCCTCCGGTTAATAGGTTAGTCCCAAAAATAATATAAAAGAGGAAAATAAAGCCCAATATAGTCCAAAACAGTAGATAAAGTAGCATGGAGCAATCAAAAATTATAGATACGTTGGAGACGTATCACCAGCCAACTTATGCATCAAGTGCATGTCAGTCGGTGGAACCTGTCTCACGTAAGTGTACGTGTAAGGTCGGTCCGGGCCGCTTCATCCCACAATGCCGCCGAATCAAGATAAGACTAGTAACGGCAAGCAAATTGAACAAATCATCACCCACAAATACTTTGTGTTCTACTCGTGCATAGAATCTACGCATAGACCTAGCTCATGATGCCACTGTTGGGGAACGTAGCAGAAATTTAAAAAATTTCTATGCATCACCAAGATCTATCTATGGAGTCATCTAGCAACGAGGGGAAGAGGAGTGCATCTACATACCCTTGTAGATCGCGAGCCGAAGCGTTCAAGAGAACGGGGTTGATGGAGTCGTACTCGTCGTGATCCAAATCACCGATGACCGAGCGCTGAACGGACGGCACCTCCGCGTTCAACACACGTACGGTTGGGAGAGATGTCTCCTCCTTCTTGATCCAGCAAGGGGAGAGGAGAGGTTGATGGAGATCCAATAGCACGACGGCGTGGTGGTGGAAGCAGCGGGATCTCGGCAGGGCTTCGCCAAGCACCAACGAGAGCGAGAGGTGTCATGGAGGGAGAGGGAGGCGCCAGGGACTTACGTGCGGCTTCCCTCCCTCCCCTCCACTATATATAGGGGCCAGGGGGGCACCGGCCCCTCTAGATCCCATCTAGATGGGGGGGCGGCCAAGGGGGTGGCTTGGCCCCCAAGCCAAGTGGAGGCGCCCCCACCCCTAGGGTTTCCAACCCTAGGCACAGGGGGAGGCCCAAGGGGGGCGCACCAGCCCACCAGGGGCTGGTTCCCTTCCCACTTCAGCCCATGGGGCCCTCCGGGATAGGTGGGCCCACCCGGTGGTCCCGGTACAATACCGGTGACCCCCGAAACTGGTCTTCCTATATATAAATCTTTACCTCCAGACCATTCCGAAACTCCTCGTGACGTCCGGGTTCTCATCCGGGACTCCGAACAACTTTCGGGTTACCACATACTAATATCTCTACAACCCTAGCATCACCGAAACTTAAGTGTGTAGACCCTACGGGTTCGGGAACCATGCAGACATGACCGAGACAACTCTCCGGCCAATAACCAACAGCGGGATCTGGATACCCATGTTGGCTCCCACATATTCCACGATGATCTCATCGGATGAACCACGATGTCGAGGATTCAATCAATCCCGTATTCAATTCCCTTTGTCAATCGGTACATTACTTGTCCGAGATTCGATCGTCGGTATCCCAATACCTTGTTCAATCTCGTTACCGGCAAGTCTCTTTACTCGTTCTGTAACACATCATCCCGTGATCAACTCCTTGGTCACATTGTGCACATTATGATGATGCCCTACCGAGTGGGTACAAAGATACCTCTCCGTTTACACGGAGTGACAAATCCCAGTCTCGATTCGTGCCAACCCAACAGACACTTTCGGAGATACCCGTAGTGCACCTTTATAGCCACCCAGTTACGTTGTGGTGTTTGGTACACCCAAAGCATTCCTACGGTATCCGGGAGCTGCACAATCTCATGGTCTAAGGAAATGATACTTGACATTAGAAAAGCTTTAGCAGACGAACTATACGATCTTGTGCTAGGCTTAGGATTGGGTCTTGTCCATCACATCATTCTCCTAATGATGTGATCCCATTATCAATGACATCCAATGTCCATGGTCAGGAAACCATGACCATCTATTGATCAACGAGCTAGTCAACTAGAGGCTTACTAGGGACATGTTGTGGTCTATGTATTCACACATGTATTACGGTTTCCGGTTAACACAGTTATAGCATGAACAATAGACAATTATCATGAACAAGGAAATACTATAATAACCATTTTATTATTGCCTCTAAGGCATGTTTCCAACAGGCACGAGGTAGGGGGGCGCCTACCCCCCCCCCCCCCGCTCCCAGGTGCCCCCTCTACCCTCGTGGGGCCCACGTTGCTCCACCGACGTACTCCTTCCTCCTATATATACCTACGTACCCCCAAACTACCAAATACGGAGCCAAAACCCTAATTCCACCGCCGTAACTTTCTGTATCCACGAGATCCCATCTTGGGGACTTTTCCGGAGCTCCGCCGGAGGAGGTATCGATCACGGAGGGCTTCTACATCAACACCATAGCCTCTCCGATGAAGCGTGAGTAGTTTACTTCAGACCTACGGGTCCATAGTTATTAGCTAGATGGCTTCTTCTCTCTTTTTGGATCTCAATACAAAGTTCTCCCCCTCTCTTGTGGAGATCTATTCGATGTAATCTTCTTTTGCGGTGTGTTTG
The DNA here is from genome assembly GCF_056163025.1 of Triticum urartu. NCBI lineage: Eukaryota > Viridiplantae > Streptophyta > Magnoliopsida > Poales > Poaceae > Triticum > Triticum urartu. Next base: position 433,672,424 of record NC_141877.1, on the reverse strand, counting down.
TTGAGACTGATGAATTGTGGGTTTATGATCAAGTTTATCTATGAACAATATTTGAATCTTCTCTGAATTCTTTTATGTATGATTGGTTATCTTTGCAAGTCTCTTCGAATTATCAGTTTTGTTTGGCCTACTAGATTGATCTTTCTTGCAATGAGAGAAGTGCTTAGCTTTGGGTTCAATCTTGCCGTGTCCTTTCCCAGTGACAGTAGGGGCAACAAGGCACGTATTGTATTGTTGCCATCGAGGATAACAAGATGGGGTTATATCATATTGCATGAGTTTATCCCTCTACATCATGTCATCTTGCTTAAAGCGTTACTCTGTTCTCTTGAACTTAATACTCTAGATGCATGCTCGATAGCGGTCAATGTGTGGAGTAATAGTAGTAGATGCAGGCAGGAGTCGGTCTACTTGTCTCGGACGTGATGCCTATATACATGATCATACCTAGATATTCTCATAACTATGCTCAATTCTATGAATTGCTCAACAGTAATTTGTTCACCCACCGTAATACTTATGCTCTCGAGAGAAGCCTCTAGTGAAACATATGGCCCCCGGGTCTATTTTCCATCATATTAATCTTCCAATACTTAGTTATTTCATTTTCCATATATTTTACTTGCATCTTTATTTCTCTTTATCATAAAAATGCCAAAAATGTTATCTTATCATATCTATCAGATCTCACTCTCGTAGGTGCCCGTGAAGGGATTGACAACCCCTTTATCGCGTTGGTTGCGAGGAGTTTATTTGTTTGCGTAGGTGCGAGGGACTCGTGCGTGGCCTCCTACTGGATTGATGCCTTGGTTCTCAAAAACTAAGGGAAATACTTACGCTGCTCTGCTGCATCACCCTTTCCTCTTCAAGGGAAAACCAATGCAGTTCTCAAGAGGTAGCAAGAAGGATTTCTGGCGCCGTTGCCAAGGATCAAACCCGGGTCACCCACGTGACAAGTGGGAATACTTACCACTATACTACAACGACTAGAAGAAGCCCACGGAGTATCGGAGATGGACCAGGAGAGTACCGGGCTGCCCATGAGGGTGGGGGCGCGCCCCTGTCTCGTGGACAGCCCGGAGATCCACCGTCGTACTTCTTCCTCCCATATATACCCATATACCCTAAAAACTTCGGGGAGCAGAATAGATCGGGAGTTTCGCTGCCAAAAGCCTCCGTAGCCACCGAAAACTAATCTAGACCCGTTCCGGCACCCTGCCGGAGGGGGGAACCCTCACCGGTGGCCATCTTCATCATCCTGGCGCTCTCCATGACGAGGAGGGAGTAGTTCTCCCTCGGGGCTGACGGTATGAACCAGTTGCTATGTGTTTGATCTCTCTCTCTCTCTCTCGTGTTCTTGAGGTGATACGATCTTGATGTATCGCGATCTTTGCTATTATAGTTGGATCTTAGGATGTTTCTCCCACTCTACTCTCTTGTAATGGATTGAGTTTTCCCTTTGAAGTTATCTTATCAGATTGAGTCTTTAAGGATTTGAGAACACTTGATGTATGTCTTGCGTGGGATACCCGTGGTGACAATGGGGTATTCTATTGATCCACTTGATGTATGTTTTGGTGATCAACTTGCGGGTTCCGCCCATGAACCTATGCATAGGGGTTGGCACACGTTTTCGTCTTGACTCTCCGATAGAAACTTTGGGGCACTCTTTGAAGTACTTTGTGTTGGTTTGAATAGATAAATCTGAGATTGTGTGATGCATATCGTATAATCATACCCACGGATACTTGAGGTGACAATGGAGTATCTAGGTGACATTAGGGTTTTGGTTGATTTGTGTCTTAAGGTGTTATTCTAGTACGAACTCTAGGATTGATTGAACGGAAAGAATAGCTTCATGTTATTTTACTACGGACTCTTGAATAGATTGATCAGAAAGGATAACTTTGAGGTGGTTTCGTACCCTACCATAATCTCTTCGTTTGTTCTCCGCTATTAGTGACTTTGGAGTGACTCTTTGTTGCATGTTGAGGGATAGTTATATGATCCAATTATGTTATTATTGTTGAGAGAACTTGCACTAGTGAAAGTACGAACCCTAGGCCTTGTTTCAACGCATTGCAATACCGTTTGTGCTCACTTTTATCATTAGTTTACCTTGCTGTTTTTATATTTTCAGATTACAAAAACCATTATCTACTATCCATATACCACTTGTATCACCATATCTTTGCCAAACTAGTGCACCTATACAATTTACCATTGTATTGGGTGTGTTGGGGACACAAGAGACTCTTTGTTATTTGGTTGCAGGGTTGCTTGAGAGAGACCATCTTCATCTTACGCCCCCTACGGATTGATAAACCTTAGGTCATCCACTTGAGGGAAATTTGCTACTATCCTACAAACCTCTGCACTTGGAGGCCCAACAACGTCTACAAGAAGAAGGTTGTGTAGTAGACATCAAGCTCTGAGTTATATAGTTTTTGCTCTAGTGCTTCACTTATATCTTTTAGAGCATGTTGGTAGATTTGTTTTATAGAAACCATTGTTCTCTCATGCTTCACTTAGATTATTTTGAGAGTCCTACAAAATAGCATGGTAATTTGCTTTAATTATGTTAGGCATTCAAGATTAATAATAAAATTTTCTTATGAGTGTGTTGAATACTATGAGAAGTTTGATACTTGATAATTGTTTTGAGATATGGAGATGGTGATATTATCATACTTGATAATTGTTTTGAGAGTAGTTGTGAATTTGACAAATACTTGAGTTAAACTTTGTGATTCCTGTAGCATGCACATATGGTGAACCGTTATGTGATGAAGTCGGAGCATAATTTATTTATTGACTGTCTTCCTTATGAGTGGCGGCCGGGGACGAGCGATGGTCTTTTCCTACCAATCTATCCCCCTAGGAGCATGCGTGCAATACTTTGCTTTCATAACTTGTAGATTTTTGCAATAAGTATATGAGTTCTTTATGACTAATGTTGAGTCCATGGATCATACGCACTCTCACCCTTCCACCATTGCCAGCCTCTCTAATACCGCGCACATTTCGCCGGTATCATACACCCACCATATACCTTCCTCAAAACAGCCACCATACCTACCTATCATGGCATTTCCATAGCTATTCCGAGATATATTGCCATGCAACTTACCACCGTTCCGTTTACCATGACACGCTCCATCATTATCATATTGCTTTGCGTGATCATGTAGTTGACATTGTATTCGTGGCAAAGCCACCGTTCATAATTCTTTCATACATGTCACTCTTGATTCATTGCATATCCCGGTACACCACCGGAGGCATTCACATAGAGTCATATTTTGTTCTAAGTATTTAGTTGTAATTGTTGAGTTGTAAGTAAATAAAAAAGTGTGATGATCATCATTTTTAGAGCATTGTCCCAAGTGAGGAAAGGATGATGGAGACTATGATTCCCCCACAAGTCGGGATGAGACTCCGGACTAAAAAAAGAGGCCACAAAAAAGAGAGAGAAAAGGCCCAAATAAAAAAATGAGAGAAAAAGAGAGAAGGGACAATGCTACTATCCTTTTACCACACTTGTGCTTCAAAGTAGCACCAAGATCGTCATAGAGAGTCTCCTATGTTATCACTTTCACATACTAGTGGGAATTTTTCATTATAGAACTTGGCTTGTATATTCCAATGATGGGCTTCCTTAAAATGCCCTAGGTCTTCGTGAGCAAGCGAGTTGGATGCACACCCACTTAGTTCTTTTTGTTGAGCTTTCATATACTTATAGCTCTAGTGCATCCGTTGCATGGCAATCCCTACTCACTCACATTGATATCTATTAATGGGCATCTTCATAGCCCGTTGATATGCCTAGTTGATGTGAGAATATCTTCCCCTTTTTGTCTTCTCCACAACCACCATTCTATTCCACCTATAGTGTTATGTCCATGGCTCACGCTCATGTACTGTGTGAAGAGTGAAAAATTTTGAGAACACTAAAAGTATGAAACAATTGCTTGGCTTTTCATAGGGGTTGTGCATGATTTAAATACTTTGTGTGGTGAAGATGGAGCATAGCCAGTCTATATGATTTTGTAGGGATAACTTTCTTTGGCCATGTTATTTTGAAGAGACATAATTGCTTAGTTAGTATGCTTGAAGTACTATTATTTCTATGTCAATATTGAACTTTTGTCTTGAATCTTTCGGATCTAAATATTCATACCACAATTAAGAGAATTACATTGAAATTATGCCAAGTAGCATTCCACATCAAAAATTCTGTTTTCATCATTTACCTACTCGAGGACGAGCAGGAATTAAGCTTGGGGATGCTTGATACGTCTCCAACCTATCTATAATTTTTGATTGTTCCACGCTATATTATATCATGTTTTCGACATTATTGGGATTTATTATACACTTTTATATTATTTTGGGGACTAACCTATTAACCGGAGGCCCAACCCAGAATTGCTGTTTTTTTTGCCTATTTTAGAGTTTCATAGAAAAAGAATATCAAACGGAGTACAAACAGAATGAAACCTTCGGGAACGTGATTTTCGGAACGAACATGATCCAGAGGACTTGGACCCTACGTCAAGCAATCAACCAGGAAGGCACGAGGTAGGGGGCGCGCCTACCCCCCAGGCGCGCCCTCCACCCTCGTGGGGCCCATGTTGCTCCACCGACGTACTCCTTCCTTCTATATATACCTACGTACCCCCAAACTACCAGATACGGAGCCAAAACCCTAATTCCACCGCCATAACTTTCTGTATCCACGAGATCCCATCTTGGGGCCTTTTCCGGAGCTCCGCCGGAGGGGGTATCGATCACAGAGGGCTTCTACATCAACACCATAGCCTCTCCGATGAAGTGTGAGTAGTCTACTTCAAACCTACGGGTCCATAGTTATTAGCTAGATGGCTTCTTCTCTCTTTTTGGATCTCAATACAAAGTTCTCCCCCTCTCTTGTGGAGATCTATTCGATGTAATCTTCTTTTGCGGTGTGTTTGTTGAGACCGATGAATTGTGGGTTTATGATCAAGTTTATCTATGAACAATATTTGAATCTTCTCTGAATTCTTTTATGTATGATTGATACGTCCATTTTGCGTCATGCTTTTATATCGATATTTATTGCATTATGGGCTGTTATTACACATTATGTCACAATACTTATGCCTATTCTCTCTTATTTTACAAGGTTTACATAAAGAGGGAGAATGCCGGCAGCTGGGATTCTGGGCTGGAAAAGGAGCAAATATTAGAGACCTATTCTGCACAGCTCCAAAGGTCCTGAAACTTCACGGAAGACGTTTTCTGAATATATAAAAATAGTGAGTGCAAGAAGTTCACCAGGGGGCCACACCCTGCCCACGAGGGTGGGGGGCGCGCCCTACCCCCTAGGCGCGCCCCCTACCTCGTGGGCCCCCTGGTGGCCCTCCGATGACCATCTTCTGCTATATGAAGTCTTTTGATGGGAAAAAATCATAAGCCATCTTCTCAGACGAAACTCCGCCGCCATGAGGCGGAACCTTGGTGGAACCAATATAGGGCTCTGGCGGAGCTGTTCTGCCGGGGAAAACTCCCTCCGGGAGGGGGAAATCACCGCCATCATCATCACCAACGCTCCTCTCATCGGGAGAGGGCAATCTCCATCGACATCTTCACCAACACCATCTCCTCTCAAAACCCTAGTTCATCTCTTGTATCCAATTCTTGTCTCTAAGTCCGGGATTGGTGCTAGTAGGTTGCTAGTAGTGTTAATTACTCCTTGTAGTTGATGCTAGTTGGTTTATTTGGTGGAAGATCATATGTTCAGATCCTATATGCATATTAATACCCCTCTGATTATGAACATGAATATGTTTTGTGAGTAATTACGTTTGTTCCTGAGGACATGGGAGAAGTCTTGCTATTAGTAGTCATGTGAATTTTGTCTTCGTTCGATATTTTGATGAGATGTATGTTGTCTCTCCTCTAGTGGTGTTATATGAACGTCGACTACATAACACTTCACCATTATTTGGGCCTAGAGGAAGGCATTGGGAAGTAATAAGTAGATGATGGGTTGCTAGAGTGACCGAAGCTTAAACCCTACTTTATGCGTTGCTTCGTAAGGGGCTGATTTGGATCCATATGTTTCATGCTATGGTTAGGTTTACCTTAATACTTTTGTTGTAGTTGCGGATGCTTGCAATATAGGTTAATCATAGGTGGGATGCTTGTCCAAGTAAGGACAGTACCCAAGCACCGTTCCACCCACATATCAGATTATCAAAGTACCGAACAGGAATCATATGAACGTGATGAAAACTAGCTGGACGATATTCCCATGTGTCCTCGGGAGCGCTTTTCTCTATATAAGAGTTTGTCCAGGCTTGTCCTTTGCTACAAAAAGGATTGGGCCACCTTGCTGCACTTTATTTACTTTTGTTACTTATTGCTCGTTACAAATTATCCTATCACAAAACTATCGGTTACCACTTATTTTTGTACTTGCAGAGAATACCTTGCTGGAAACCGCTTATCATTTCCTTATGCTCCTCGTTGGGTTCGACACTCTTACTTATCGAAAGGGGACTACGATAGATCCCCTATACTTGTGGGTCATCAAGACTCTTTTTTGGCGCCGTTGCCGGGGAGTGAAGCGCCTTTGGTAGGTGGAATTTGGTAAGGAAAAATTTATATAGTGTGCTGAAATTTACTGTCACTTGTTACTATGGAAAGTAATCCTCTGAGGGGCTTGTTCGGGGTATCTTCACCCCGACCAGTAGAGCAAAGAGTTTCTCCTCAACCAACTGAACCTACTGAAAATGAAAATGTGTGCTTTGAATTTCCTTCGAGTATGTTAGAAAAACTGCTAGCTAATCCTTTTGCAGGAGATGGAACAATGCATCCTGATGAGCACCTAATATATGTTGATGAAGTTTGTGGGTTATTTAAGCTTGCAGGTGTACCCGGAGATGTTGTTAAGAAGAAGGTCGTCCCTTTATCTTTGAGGGAAGATGCATTGACATGGTATAGGCTATGTGATGATACGGGGTCATGAAACTACAAACGATTGAAATTGGAATTTCATCAGAAGTTTTATCCTATGCATCTTGTTCATCGTGATCGCAATTATATATATATAATTTTTGGCCTCGCGAAGGAGAAAGCATCGCTCATGCTTGGGGGAGGCTTAAATCAATGTTATATTCATGCCCCAATCATGAGCTCTGAAGAGAAATGATTATTCAAAATTTATATGCTCGGCTTTCTGATAACAATTGCGCCATGCTCGATACTTCTTGTGCTGGCTCTTTTATGATGAAGACTATTGAATTCAAATGGGATTTATTGGAAAGAATTAAACGCAACTCTGAAGATTGGGACCTCGACGAAGGTAAGGAGTCAGGTATGACACCTAAATTTGATTGTGTTAAATATTTTATGTATACCGATGTTTTCCGTAAATTTAGCACTAAATATATATGGACTTGACTCTGAGATAGTAGCTTCTTTCTGTGAATTGCTACTTATGTTGATCTCCCCAAGGAGAAGTGGTTTAAATATCATCCTCCCATAGAAGTAAAAGTAGCTGCACCTATTAAATTTGAAGAAACGATTATCACTTATAATGATCCTGTTGTTCCTACTTCTTATGTTGAGAAACCACCTTTCCCTGTTAGGATAAAGGATCATGCTAAAGCTTCAACTGTGGTTCGTAAAAGCAATATTAAAACATATACACCTCCTGAGCAAGTTAAAGTTGAACCTAATATTGCTATTGTTAAAGATCTCTTGTCTGATAATATTGATGGGCATGTTATTTATTTCTGTGATGAAACTGCTAGAATTGCTAAACCTTGTGCTAAAGATAAACCTAGACCTGTGGTAGGTATGCCTGTTATTTCTGTTAAAATAGGAGATCATTGTTATCATGGCTTATGTGATATGGGTGCCAGTGCTAATGCAATACCTATTGGCATATATAGAGAAATTATGCATGATATTGCACCTGTTGAGTTAGAAGATATTGATGTCACAATTAAACTTGCCAATAGAGATACTATTTCACCAATGGGGATTGTTAGAGATGTTGAAGTCTTGTGTGAGAAAACTAAATATCCTGCTGATTTTATTGTTCTTGGTTCCCCACAAGATAGCTTTTGTCCCATTATATTTGGTAGACCCTTCTTGAACACTGTTAATGCTAAGATAGATTGCAAAAAGGATGTTGTTACTATCGGTTTAGATGATATGTCTCATGAATTTAATTTCTCTAAATTTAGTAGACAACACCGTGAAGAACAATTACCTAGTAAGGATGAAATTATTGGTCTTGCTTCTATTGCCGTACCTCCTAGTGATCCTTTAGAACAATATTTGCTAGACCATGAAAATGATAAGTTTATGAATGAAAGAAGGGAAATAGATGAAGTATTCTTTAAACAGGAACCTATTCTAAAAAACAATTTACCTGTTGAAATCCTAGGGGATCCTCCTCCACCCAAGGGTGATCCCGTGTTTGAGCTTAAACCGTTGCCTGATACTCTTAAATATGCTTATCTTGATGACAAAAAGATGTATCATGTTATTATTAGTGCTAACCTTTCAAAGCATGAGGAAGAGAGATTATTGAAAACTCTGAAGAAGCTCCGTGCTGCTATTGGGTATACTCTTGATGATCTTAAGGTCATTAGTCCCACTCTATGTCAACATAAAATAAATTTGGAAGAAGATGCTAAACCAGGTCGTGATCATCAACGACGGCTGAATCCTAAAATGAAAGAGGTGGTAAGAAAGGAAATACTAAAGCTCCTTGAGGCAGGTATAATCTATCCCGTTGCTGATAGTCAGTGGGTAAGTTTTGTTCAATGTGTCCCTAAGAAGGGAGATATTACTGTTGTTCCTAATGATAAAGATGAATTGATTCCTCAAAGAATTATTACAGGTTATAGGATGGTAATTGATTTTCGCAAATTAAATAAGGCCACTAAAAAGGATCATTACCCCTTACCTTTTATCGATCAAATGCTAGAAAGATTATCCAAACATACACATTTTTGCTTTCTAGATGGTAATTCTGGTTTCTCTCAAATACCTGTGTCAGCCAAGGATCAATCAAAGACTACTTTTACTTGCCCTTTTGGTACTTTTGCTTGTAGACGTATGCCTTTTGGCTTATGTAATGCACCTGCTACCTTTCAAAGATCCATGATGGCTATATTCTCTGACTTTTGTGAAAAGATTTGTGAGGTTTTCATGGATGATTTCTCCGTCTATGGATCTTCTTTTGATGATTGCTTAAGCAACCTTGATCGAGTTTTGCGGAGATGTGAAGAAACTAATCTTGTCTTGAATTGCGAAAAGTGCCAATTTATGGTAATGAAGGTATTGTCTTGGGGCATAAAGTTTATGAAAGAGGTATTGAGGTTGATAAAGCCAAGGTTGATGCTATTGAAAAGATGCCATGTCCCAAGGACATCAAAGGTATAAGAAGTTTCCTTGGTCACACTGGATTTTATAGGAGGTTCATTAAGGATTCTCAAAAATTTCTCGGCCTCTGACTAATTTATTGCAAAAAGATATACCATTTGTTTTTGATGATGATTGTGTAGAAGCATTTGAAATACTTAAGAAAGCATTGATCTCTGCACCTATTGTTCAGCCACCTGATTGGAATTTACCATTTGAAATTATGTGTGATGCTAGTGATTATGCTGTAGGTGCTATTCTAGGACAAAGAGTTGATAAGAAATTAAATGTTATTCAATATGCTAGTAAGACCCTAGACAATGCTCAAAGAAATTATGCTACTACTGAAAAAGAATTCTTAGCAGTTGTATTTGCTTGTGATAAGTTCAGACCTTATATTGTTGATTCTAAAGTAACTATTCACACTGATCATGCTGCTATTAAATATCTTATGGAAAAGAAAGATGCTAAACCTAGACTTATTAGATGGGTTCTCTTGCTACAAGAATTTGATTTGCATATTGTTGATAGAAAGGGAGCCGAGAACCCCGTTGTAGACAACTTGTCTAGGTTAGAAAATGTGCTTGATGACCCATTACCTATTGATGATAGCTTTCCTGATGAGCAATTAAATGTCATAAATGCTTCTCATACTGCTCCATGGTATGCTGATTATTCTAATTACATTGTTGCCAAATTCATACCACCTAGTTTCACATACCAGCAAAAGAAAAAGTTCTTCTATGATTTGAGGCATTACTTTTGGGATGACCCACATCTTTATAAAGAAGGAGTAGATGATGTTATTAGACGTTGTGTACCTGAGCATGAACAGGAACAGATCCTACGCAAGTGTCACTCCGAAGCTTATGGAGGACACCATGCTGGAGATAGAACTGCACATAAGGTATTGCAATCTGGTTTTTATTGGCCTACTCTCTTCAAGGATGCCCGTAAGTTTGTCTTATCTTGTGATGAATGTCAAAGAATTGGTAATATTAGTAGACGTCAAGAAATGCCTATGAACTATTCACTCGTTATTGAACCATTTGATGTTTGGGGCTTTGACTATATGGGACATTTTCCTGCCTCTAATGGTTATACACATATTTTAGTTGTTGTTGATTACGTTACTAAGTGGGTAGAAGCTATTCCAACTAGTAGTGCTGATCATAACACTTCTATTAAAATGCTTAAAGAAGTTATTTTTCCAAGATTTGGAGTCCCTAGATATTTAATGACTGATGGTGGTTCACATTTTATTCATGGTGCTTTCTGTAAAATGCTTGCTAAGTATGATGTTAATCATAGAATTGCATCTCCTTATCACCCTCAGTCTAGTGGTCAAGTAGAATTGAGTAATATGGAACTCAAATTAATTTTGCAAAAGACTGTTAATAGATCTAGAAAGAATTGGTCCAAGAAACTTGATGATGCATTATGGTCCTATAGAACTGCATATAAAAATCCTATGGGTATGTCTCCGTACAAAATGGTTTATGGAAAAGCATGTCACTTACCTCTTGAACTAGAACACAAGGCATATTGGGCTATTAAAGAGCTCAATTATGATTTTAAACTTGCCGGTGAGAAGAGGTTATTTGATATTAGCTCACTCGATGAATGGAGAACCCAAGCCTATGAAAATGCCAAATTATTTAAAGAAAAAGTTAAAAGATGGCATGACAAAAGAATACAGAAGCGTGAGTTTAATGTAGGTGATTATGTATTGCTATACAACTCTCATTTAAGATTTTTTTGCAGGAAAACTTCTCTCTAAATGGGAAGGTCCTTACGTTATCGAGGAGGTCTATCGTTCCGGTGCCATAAAAATCAAAAACTTCAAAGGCACAAATCCGAAGGTGGTAAACAGTCAAAGAATTAAACACTATATCTCAGGTAATCCCATAAATGTTGAAACCAATGTTATTGAAACCGTAACCCCGGAGGAATACATAAGGGACACTTTCCGGAACGTTTCAGACTTCGAAAAGGAATAGGTATGTGGTACGGTAAGTAAACCGACTCCAAAGCAGTTTTAAGGCAATATTTCTCTGTTTTGGAATATTTAGAAAAATAGAAAAATAAGTAGCAGTCCGGGAAGGACACGAGGCCTCCACAAGGGTGGAGGGCGCGCCCTACCCCCTGGGCGCGCCCCCTACCTCATGGGAACCTCGTGCGCTTTCCGGACTCCGTTTTCTTACACGACACGTATTTTAGTCGGTAAAAATTCATTATATAATCTCCCGGAGGTTTTGACTCCCGTATCACGCAAAAATCTCTTGTCTTTGTTTCTAGCTATTTTTCTGACAGATCCAGGTCATCATCTCGTCTTCAAGTGCCCCCAAGGACCAGTTCTTTGAGAAGGTCATCAACCCCTACCTTGCGGAGGTGTTGCAACACCCTCAAACCATTGAGATGCGTGAGGGGTTGTTGCACATCCGCGATGTTGAGGGACCAAGGAAGACCGGAAGCACGGAGGCAAGGCTGGAGGCATTGGAGTAAGAAGTTTTCAAGTGTCAGGAGATGGTGGAGCGTGGACTCGATTCCAATCACATTATGATCACGAAGTTCACCAACAACCACAAGATGGACGTCAAGGACATTGGGGAGGCCATCTTCAAGCTTCATGAGAAAAACGAGCACCTCCAAGCCCAGATCTATGACCTACAAAATGAAAACTGTGAGTATGAATATAGATTCGAGAGGATGAGTTTGGCTGCAGATTTGAGGTTTCAGGAGACTCGATCATCCTTCTATGATGGTGAGCCTATGCCTTGGAAGAAGGACGACAAGCCTACGCCATCAACAAAACCATCACCTTCTTCACCAACAAAGGAGACATAATCACATGGGCATGGGCACTCCCCTTGGCAATTGCCAAGCTTGGGGGAGTGCCCCGGTATCGTATCACCATCACTTTTATCTTTATCATTTTTCTTAGTTCGATCCTTTTGGTAATATCTTGATCTAGTAGAATAAAAGTTCTTAGTATGATCTAGTTGTGAGTTTTGCTTTACGGTCCTTCTATGTAATCGAGTCCGTGAGCTATATATAATAAAGATTAGTGTTGAGTCAAGGGTTTGATTATTTTTCCATGATCTTAAGTGAATAAAAGAAAAGAGAAAAAAATAAAAAGAAACAAAAGAGATCATATGGATCTTTATGGAGAGTAATGAGCTCACCTAGAAAAAGGTATGATGAATAAAAGTTGTTGAGAGTTGACAAACATAGTTTTGGTCATTGTTGCAATTAATAGGAAGTAATAAAGAAAGAGAGGTCTTCACATATAGATATACTATCTTGGACATCTTTTATGATGGTGAGCACTCATTAAAATATGACATGCTAAAGAGTTGACGTTGGACAAGGAAGACAACGTAATGGGTTATGTTTTCTTACATCTGAGATAAATTATATTGTCATGGATCATCCAACATGGTTGAGCTTGCCTTTCCCCCTCATGCTAGCCAAATTCATCGTACCAAGTAGAGATACTACTTGTGCTTCCAAATATCCTTAAACCAGTTTTGCCATGAGAGTCCACCATACCTACCCATGGATTGAGTAAGATCCTCCAAGTAAGTTGTCATCGGTGCAAAGCAATAAAAATTGCTCCTTAAACATGTATGACTTATTAGTGTGGGATAAAATAAACTTTATATGATCGTGTGATATGGAAGAAATAAAAGCGACAGACTACATAGTAAAGGTCCATATCACAAGTGGCAATATAAAGTGACGTTCTTTCGCATTAAGATTTTGTGCATCCAATCATAAAAGCGCATGACAACCTTTGCTTCCCTCTGCGAAGGGCCTATCTTTTACTTTTATCTCCTACCTTGCATAAGAGTCATGGTGATCTTCACCCTTCCTTTTTGAATTTTATCTTTTGGCAAGCACAGTATGTTGGAAAGATCCTGGTATATATGGCTAATTGGATGTAAGTTTTCATGAACTATTATTGTTGACATTACCCTTGAGGTAAAACGTTGGGAGGCAAAACTATAAGCCCCTGTCTTTCTCTGTGTCCGATTAAACTCCATAACCATAAGTATTGCGTGAGTGTCAGCAATTGTGAAAGACTATATGATAGTTGAGTATGTGGACTTGCTGAAAAGCACTTATATTGTAACACTCCAAAATTTTCGACTGTGGCATCCTTGTTATTTACTTTTATTATAAGCCCTTTTCGACTATGGCACGTACTGCCATTTACATTCCAATATAAGCCCTTTATGTGGTGTCGCCCTGACGCCCGACTGCGGCATGTTAAATTTATTTTTACCTTTCGAGGCGTCGCTTCAGACACCCGATCGATCTTCAGCTATTTTATTGGGATTTCGGGAGGACTACCGCCTGACTTCCTTTTTATTTTACATGTAGTGCCAATTGATTATCTGAGTGCGCATTACTAGTCTGCTCATGTGAATGATGTTTGCATTTGTTATATCTTATGTCCAAACTGTCTTGCGAGTACATTCAAAGTACTCACCTGGCTTGTTGATTTGGCCAGATATTGACGAAGGCGATCTTATGGATGAAGAGTTCGATAGCGAGTCCGACGCCTAGAGGAGTCCCAGTCAGTCCCGTGCGATCCTGGAGTTGGTCACTTGTATTATATACGCTTCCACTACCCTAATAAAATCATCGAGCCTCACTCTGACGCTTGATGAGCTGTAAGATTTTGGAGTCATGTCACCCACTTCACTGTGACATATCCACCACCACTTTTATTACGAGTCAGTAGTTATGCCACCATACCCTTTGTGTCATATCCGCCTTTATGTATAATATCGGTGTGCTTGTAATAAATTGTTGAGCAGCCTCAGCTCAACCTTGTATAATATTTAGTACTTTTGGATTTCTGTATCAAGGATTTGTCTACCAGTGAGAAGGATTCTTCTATACTTGTCTGATGAAAGGGTCGGTTTTTCAATAAATGTTTTATTGGAAAATCGGTCCTGACAACCTTGGTATCAGAGCCAGGCTGACTCTAGGAAGCCACTAGGTACGATCGCTAATCGGTCACTAGTGTAATAAGTGCTATTTTAACATTTTACAAATGTAGCAATTTTCTGTTAGTCATCATAAATTTATGACTTGACTATTCGGAATGTTTGTCTACTTTTGTAGATGGCTGGCAGCGACTGTGAGTCACAGGTGTTCACCAATGTACCTGAGGTGTTTATCAAGCCTCTCGTCTCCATCACCAAGGTCGCGATCGGGCCATCGACTCATCCGGAGTTCACACTCTACCAGCACAAGATCAGCGACAGCGTGTCTATGCACCAAGCCGCGGTGCAATTCAAGGGAGGACGTTCTGAGTCACGCCGCTTCCGATTTGTGGGAAGGGCCATGCCTACGGAGAGGCATGCCATGTAGATGGCTGCCCGCGAGGCGATAGCTCATCTCCGGGATGCTCTTCCTTCGATGAAGGTTCGTCGCTACCGCTACCTCCCATGCCACGTGCCATACACATGTCACAATGCGTTTGCTTGCGCTAGGGGGGGAGAGATGAGGCTATTGAAATGTTGGTTGAGTATCTCAAAGCTCTTGAGGAGATTTTGACAACCTCGTGGACGACTTTGTGGCTGCTCATATGGACTTCGTGCAGGGTTGTTCCGCCAACAGGAGGGAGCTCCTCCATACAGCACCACCACTGACTTACGTCTCGTCCTCAGCCTCCTATGCACCTGCCATCTTAGCCACCGCTCGCCGCCTGCCTACTACTGAGGAGTTTGACCAAGTCATTGCCCCTACTCCAGTCCGTGCTGCACCACCAGCCGCGCCCGCACCAGCTCCTCAAATCAGTACTTCGCGCCTGGAGCCTATTAGTGAGGAGGAGGTTGAGTCTCCAGCATCACTGGGTCTTACCCTCGACAGGCAGAAGGAAGTTTTTACCATCTCCGACTGAGTGCGCCTAGCAGCCATGCGATGTACCAGCTTGTATGATATGTTCATATGTATATAGGTTTGGTAAGAAGTAGTTTGTGTGCGCATCATGTAGGAACTCGAATAAGTGCACTAGCCTAAATAACATGTCAGGAATGTATACGCACATCCTGAGTGATGTATTGTATAATTACGGCTTGCGTGTAACATATGCACTGAGCAGTCCTTCTCCATGCGCAATCTAGTATTTCCTTAAAAAATTGAGTTCTTAAAATTCTGCCTTTGCAAAAAAGTATTTATCTTTGCCACTCAGTTTTTCTCATGAGTTCTGCAAAAATACCCCAGAGTGGAAAATGCCTCGTCCCTGGACTCGTTCCATGCCAAGCCCGCCAGAAGAAAATTATGATACCCAGACAAGTAACAATTTCACACAGGGGCACTCAAGTCAGCAAGGCAGTGATACATCATTTTCTCAAGTATGCCGCCTTTATGAGCAAAGCCAGCAGCAGCATCAAGAAATGATGAACCATGTTATCAATATGGGAAATCATCGTGAACCATATCAGCAGCATTCCAAATTGTCTGAACTACAAAAGACGCGTCCCCCAACGTTCTCTCACACTGATAAACCTCTTGAGGCCAATGATTGGCTTCGAGACATTGAAAGGAAGCTGATTATTGCACAATGTTCGGACCATGAGAAGGTACTTTATGCACCTCACTACCTCACTGGAGCAGCTGCATCATGGTGGAAAAATTTCCTACACATGCACCCTAATGAAAATAACATCACCTGGGAAGAATTCAAAGAAGGTTTTCGTGGGGCGCACATTCCCAGAAGCATTATGAAGATCAAGAAAAGGGAGTTTGATGACCTCAAGTAGAGAAGCATGACAGTGACTGGAGTACAATAGTCAGTTTACTCAATTATCTCGTTATGCCAACGAAGAGCATATGACTGAAAATAAAAAGATGGAAAAATTTCTGGATGGTCTGGCACTAGCACTTAAATGTCAGCTGGTCGTACACACCTTTCCGGATTTCAAAATACTTGTGGACAAAGCTATTACATTGGAAAATGAGCGCCGCGGCTTGGAGGATTTTCGCAAGCGCAAAAGGGACAAAACTACTCAGGCTCGCAACAATCGGAACAAGACTGATTTTCAGAAAAATGGAGCGAACAAATCCACGACCAATGTTCCACGCCCAAACAAAAATTATCATGCAGGGGACAAGGATTTTTGGTATCGCACAGGTGTTACTTGCTACGCTTGTGGAGGGGAAGGACACTATGCCAAACAGTGCCCAAAGCCAAGAAACTCGGTCCCCAAGCCGAACAACAATGGGAATAATTCAACACCCAAGCATAACAACTTCAACCCCAATAACAATCACAAGAAGGGTCACTTGAACCATGTGACCAAGGAGGAAGCACAGAATGCCCCGGATATTGTACTCGATACGTTCCCTGTCAACACAATACCTGTCACGGTTTTGTTTGATTCTGGAGCTTCTCACTCGTTCATTTCAAAGAAATTTGCTTTGCAACATGATTTTTTGATGCTTCCTTTGGAAAAAATCCATGATCATCAAGTCCCCCGAGATTAAGCAAATCACTCAGAGTTACTGCCAAGGTGTGGTTATTGAGATTGAGGTACTAAAGTTTTAGGCAAATCTCATTGTATTGGAAAATAAGGGACTGGATGTTATCCTAGGAATGGACTGGTTAACCACCAACAAGGGATTTATCGACTACTTCAATCGGACTGTAATTCTTACTCATCATCACTGGAAGACGATAAAAGTTGCAGCTCAGGAAAGACCAATATCACGGCAACCAAGGTTGAACAAGGTGGACATTTCAGAATTAAGAAAAGTTCCAGTGGTGTGTGAGTTCCCTGACGTATTTCCCGAAGAACTACCAGGCATGCCACTAGACCAGGAAATAGAGTTCATCATTGAACTAGCACCTGGAACCACCCCCATTTACAAGAAACCTTTTAGAATGGCACCCTCCGAGTTGGTAGAATTGAAGAAGCAAATAAAAGAATTACTGGACAAAGGATTTATACGGGCCAACTCCTCACCTTGGGGTTCACCAGTATTATTTGCCAAGAAAAAGGATGGAACACTGAGATTATGTATAGACTATCGAGCACTCAACATGGTCACCATCAAAAACAAATATCCGATGCCACGGATAAATTATTTATTTGACCAGCTCGCACAAGCCAAGGTTTTCTCAAAAATTGATCTAAGGTCGGGGTATCATCAATTAAAAGTACAGACAGAAGATATCCCTAAGACAGCATTCACCTCCAGATACGGATTATATGAATTCACAGTAATGCCGTTTGGACTGACAAACGCCCCCGCATATTTTGTCCACCTCATGAACTAAGTGTTTATGAAATTTATGGACAAATTTGTTGTGGTGTTCATTGATGATATTCTGGTATACTCTAAGACACCAGAAGAACATGCTGAACATCTCAGAATTGTACTGGGAGAATTAAGGAAACATCAATTATACGCCAAATTCAGCAAATGTGAATTTTGGTTAAGACAGGTTGGTTTTCTAGGCCACATATTGACCCAAGAAGGTGTTGCCGTGGACCCAGAAAAAGTCAAGGCTGTACTTGGCTGGAAACCACCAGCCAACGTAACAGATGTATGAAGTTTCCTAGGGATGGCTGGATATTACCGAAGGTTTATTGAGGGGTTCTCCACCATAGCAAAACCAATGACACAGTTACTCAAGAAGGATAAGAAATTTGTATGGACTGAAGCTTGCGAGAAAAGTTTCCAAGAACTCAAAAGGAAGTTAACAACAACACCAATATTGGTTGTACCAGACATACACAAAAGTTTTGAAGTATATTGTGACGCATCCCGGAAAGGCCTTGGATGCGTACTAATGCAAGAAGGCAAGGTGGTCGCATATGCTTCCAGGCAACTACGAAAGCATGAAGAAAATTATCCTACCCATGACTTGGAATTGGCAGCAGTCATTCATGCACTCAAAGAGTGGAGGCACTTTTTGCTTGGAAATCGTTGTGAAATATATACGGACCATAAAAGCCTCAAATATATTTTCACACAACCCGAACTCAATTTACGACAACGACGCTGGTTGGAATTAGTGAAAGATTATGATGTTGGCATTCACTACCATCCAGGAAAGGCAAATGTAGTGGCAGATGCTTAGTCGAAACCCCAACTCGAGCAACGACAGTCTACAGAACTTAAGACCTGAATTTCAGCAGGAGTTCGCCAAACTCAACTTGGTGATGGTCACTGAAGGCAATGTGCCAAATTTGGAAATACAACCCACCCTAATGGAACAGATTAAGAAGGCTCAGCATGGACACCCCAGCATCGAAGGCATAAAAAGAAAAGTGGGCCTGGGCAAGGCTTTCGAATTCGTCGTAGATGATAAGGGAATATTATGGTACGGAGACATACTTTGCGTACCAAATATAGCGGACCTCAAACAACAAATCCTATCCGAAGGCCACACCGCTCCATATTCAATCCATCCTGGAGGAACCAAAATGTACAAGGACATTCAGGAAAATTTTTGGTGGCACGGCATGAAGAGGGATATAGCCACATTCATTGCATTTTGTGATTCATGTCAGCGCATTAAAGCTGAGCACCAAAAACCAGCAGGACTATTACAACCAAACATGATACCTGAGTGGAAATGGGACGAAATTGGAATGGATTTTATTGTCGGACTACCTCGGTCACAACACGGAAATGATGCCATATGGGTCATCACAGATAGATTAACCAAGGTGGCACATTTCATTCCGGTAAAGACAACCCACACCACTCAGAAGCTTGCCAAACTTTATATCTCCCGTATAGTTTGTCTGCATGGAATTGCAAAGACTATAATATTCGACAGGGGCACTCAATTCGTCTCCAAATTTTGGGATCATTTACAACAAGCTCTGGGAACTCAACTAGTATCCAGTACAGCATACCACCCCCAGACTGGAGGACAAACTGAACGTGTGAACCAAATTCTAGAAGACATGCTGAGAGCATGTGTTCTCACCTATGGAACCAGTTGGGAAGAAAGCTTGCCGTATGTCGAGTTCGCATACAACAACAGTTACCAAGCCAGTCTACAAATGGCACCTTTTGAAGCCTTGTACGGGCGAAGATGTCGTACCCCATTAAATTGGTCAGAAACAGGAGACAGTCATATCTTTGGCCCAGACATGCTCAAGGAAGCTGAGGAGAAAGTTAGACTAATCAGTGATCGGCTCAAGACATCCCAGAGCCGACAAAAGAGCTATTACGATCAAAAACATCATGAAGTCAGTTTTGAACCCGGTGAATATGTGTATCTACGAGTATCCCCTATGAGGGTCCTACAACGTTTCAAAGTTAAAGGAAAGCTAGCACCATGGTTTATTGGACATTTCTGTGTGATTGCATGAAGAGGCACAGTGGCCTACTAGCTAGACCTACCCAAAGAACTGTCAGACGTCCGTGGCGTGTTCCATGTCTCACAGTTGAGGAAATATGTAAGCAACCCAGAGAAGCATGTATCTCATGAGAGCATTGACGTGCAACCAGACCTCACCTACAGGGAACGTCCAACAAAAACATTGGAGGAGTCTGAAAGAAGGACCCGTCAGAAAACAATTAAGTTTTTCAAGGTTCAGTGGAGCAATCACACCGAGGATGAAGCAACATGGGAAAGAGAGGATTTTCTTTGGACAGAGTACCCACACCTATTTGAGGATCAGCTGAAATCTCGGGGACGAGATATTTCCTAAGGGGGTAGGTGTTGTAACACTACAAAATTCTCGATTTGGTTTTTATCAAATTCTTTTTCTTTTTGATTGGAAGGAGGTTATTTAATTTTTTCTAAAAGACTCTCCCTCTCAAATCTTTTTATGACAAATATGTCATGGGTTCTTCCCAACCTTGATTTTTGGTCTTGAGGGTTTTTCATATTGTGTTGGCTCAACACAAATAAGTTTTGGAAGGTTTTTACAATTCTTTTTATTAAAAAGAAATTCCTATGAATTATGGATTTATTCTTTCCCACTCAAAAATTTCTCCCTTGCCATGGCCTATGTAGAAAATCTTCTCAAAACCCACCTCCCTACTTTGGGTCAAGCCAAGCATCAAATTCTAGCAAGTTTCAACTTCCCCTAGATTTTATTTCTATTTGTTTTAACCTCAAAACCTTTTCTGTCATTTAAATTGGACCTTAGAGATTTACAAAGGAACTGCCAGATTGCCTTTGAGTTTTGACTCCAAATAAATTCCTATGGCTAGTCCTTAGTACCCTCAACCAAGATCCATCAAGATCCACTGGTCCACAGTTCAAATTTTTCAAATTTTGCTTGCTGCAAGTTTGGACCAGATTTGCCATTTTTGGTGGAATTCATTCTTTTTCTTTTCCTAAAAATCTGAGATAATTCAGGCAGTCTCCAGATGCATCAAGAGATCACCTCACCAATTTCCAGCTCAAGAAAAATTTTCCACATGCCCAAATCATTTTGTCGAACAGCTCACGTGCACTGTTCCTATCAAATTTCAGAGTTCAGTGTTTCAGTTTCAGTGGCAGTGTCGTTTTCGTCAGAGCTTCATGTCGATCTCACAAGTGCTCGCCCTGGCCTCTTGCTCCCTGTTTCTCCTTCTTATCCAATGCGCCGCACGGTCATTTGGACGGGCGCGAGCGTCAGTGGCGACGTGTCTCGCCAACTCCGGCGTCTTCCGCGGTGGCAGAGCCATCCGTGGCGACCAGCAAAGGCCAGTACTGCAGTACGGCGCCGCTCCGCGCCGCCCACACCACCCTGAGCCGCCGCGTGGCCGTCCTCTTCTCTGGACGCGCACTGCAGAGCCGTCGCCATGGCCTCAGAGGCGCAGAGCGCGCTCTCTGCCCCGACGAGCCCGTGAGCACCCGTTCCGTCGAAACCACAGAGCAGGCCAAATCCGACCAGGATTAGTCGTTGAATGGTACCAGTGGACCAATGCGAAGCTGCCCAGCCACCTTAATCTCCCATCCAACCTCTGCCTCGCCGTAATCGCTTGCCGGAGTAACCCCGTTCTCGGCAACCGCCTCGGGCCGGCTATATATAGAGGCCCCGAGCTCGTTCTCGACCCGGCACCTCCCCTCCTCGCCTCAGAACCACGCCACACTCATCATAGGGCCTAGGGAGAGCCTTCTTCCCCGACTCCGGCCGCCCCGATCCCCTTCGGGCTCAGGCAAGATTCTCTCTGCCCTCCTCGGCGAGATCCATCACCGCCCAAACCACCGTCCGCAGGAGTGGAAGCCGCCGTCGACGTGGTGCTCGCCGATGACCAAGTCCACCACCCACCGACGCGGAATTGTCACATACCGAAGGAGGTGACAGAGCCGTCAACTTCGCCGAGCTAGACTCCGACTACTCCGAACCAGGCAAGCATGTTTGAACCTTTGATATGATGAGTGTTCTGCATGTTTGCTTGAGTAGTTTTCTCACGACATGATTATATAAGCATATTGTGAATGTTATATTGCATGCAAGGCAAGCTACAAGTGGGCTTCGAAAAATTGATGTGTTTGTATGATGGTGATACAACCTAATCATGTGGTGGCATGATAGGTTGTAAGCTGGTATTGTTGTAGCATGCCAGTCTTATATCAACCTTCTAACTCCCGCATTAACGTGGATCAAGTCATGTCCCGTTCGTCCCCTTTTCGTGCTGCCACATGTCTTCTGCAAAGAATGCGGTCTAGTCAGTTGCAAACCTCTTTCCTTGTACACACCAAATAGAGGGGCCGGGATGAGGGTTCCATGGCCCTGGATGAAAACCCGTCATCCGGTTAGGGGGCATGGGTGTTTCCGGTTGGGATCCAGAGGGGGGCACCCCTTAGAGCGCGCAAATATGAATTTGATCCCATGCTATTCGAGGTTGTAGCCTCCCCATCTCAGAGTTTTTCTTGAACGTTGCCTAGGGTGATTCCTGGCAGCAGAATGTGGAATGGGTGTGTACTAGTTAGATGGGTTTCTTCTAAAATACCGTAAACAGAACTAGTCCTTTGTGACTACTGAAATCCGTTGGCTGTGGGTAAAGAGTACAAACTCTGCAGAGTCAAAACCATTCGAGTAACCATGTTCATGATCAAGGACTTTGATCAGCATATCAGTGTCAGTCTCTATGACGGTCTCCGGTGAATAAACATGAAACTGAGAGTGGTAAACCCGGCTGAATGTTATTCCTGTGGATGGACTAACCAGTTTATTTTTATGTATTGAGTATTTACTTGGGATGATTTAAATTCATGAGCTACTTGAATTCAAATGATGAAATATAAGCCCTTTATGTGATGTTGCTCAGACGTCCGACTGTGGCATCCTTGTTGTTTACTTTTATTATAAGCCCTTTTCGAGATGTCGCTTAAACGTCCGACTGTGGCACGTACTGCCATCTACATTCCAATATAAGCCCTTTATGTGGTGTCGCCCTGACGCCCGACTGCGGCATGTTAAATTTATTTTTACCTTTTGAGGAGTCGCTTCAGACACCCGATCGGTCTTCAGCTATTTTATTGGGATTTCGGGTGGACTACCGCCTGACTTCCTTTTTATTTTACATGTAGTGCCAATTGATTATCTGAGTGTGCATTACTAGTCTGCTCATGTGAATCATGTTTGCATTTGTTATATCTTATGTCCAAACTGTCTTGCGAGTACATTCAAAGTACTCACCTGGCTTGTTGATTTGGCCAGATATTGACGAAGGCGATCTTATGGATGAAGAGTTCAATAGTGAGTCCGACGCCTAGAGGAGTCCCAGTCAGTCCCGTGCGATCCTGGAGTTGGTCACTTGTATTATATACGCTTCCGCTACCCTAATAAAATCATCGAGCCTCACTCCGACGCTTGATGAGTTGTAAGATTTTGGAGTCATGTCACCCACTTCACTGTGACATATCCACCACCACTTTTATTACGAGTCAGTAGTTATGACACCATACCCTTTGTGTCATATCCGCCTTTATGTATAATATCGGCATGCTTGTAATAAATCGTTGAGCAACCTCAGCTCAACCTTGTATAATATTTAGTACTTCTGGATTTCTGTATCAAGGATTTGTCTACTAGTGAGAAGGATTCTTCTATACTAGTCGGATGAAAGGGTCGGTTTTCAATAAATGTTTTATTGGAAAACCGGTCTTGACATATATTGACTCTTTGCTATGTTATGATAAATTGCAATTGCTCCAATGACTGAGATTATAGTTTGTTAGTTTTCAATGAAGTTTATGATTCATACTTGAAATTGTGATTGAATTGTTACTTTAGCATAAGAGATTATATGACAAGAATTATATAAGTTGCTGTTCTAAGAATGATCATGATGCCCTCATGTCCGTATTTTATTTTTATCGACACCTCTATCTCTAAACATGTGGACGTATTTTTAGATTTCGTCTTTCGCTTGAGGACAAGCGAGGTCTAAGCTTGGGGGAGTTGATACGTCCATTTTGCATCATGCTTTTATATCGATATTTATTGCATTATGGGCTGTTATTACACATTATGTCACAATACTTATGCCTATTCTCTCTTATTTTACAAGGTTTACATAAAGAGGGAGAATGCCAGCAGCTGGGATTCTGGGCTGGAAAAGGAGCAAATATTAGAGACCTATTCTGCACAGCTCCAAAAGTCCTGAAACTTCACGGAAGACGTTTTCCGAATATATAAAAAATACTGAGTGCAAGAAGTTCACCAGGGGGGCCACACCCTGCCCACGAGGGTGGGGGGCGCGCCCCTTACCTCGTGGGCCCCCTGGTGGCCCTCCAATGACCATCTTTTGCTATATGAAGTCTTTCGATGGGAAAAAATCATAAGCCATCTTCTCGGACGAAACTCCGCCGCCATGAGGCGAAACCTTGGCGGAACCAATCTAGGGCTCTGGCGGAGCTGTTATGCCGGGGAAACTTCCCTCCGGGAGGGGGAAATCATCGCCATCATCATCACCAACGCTCCTCTCATCGAGAGTGGGCAATCTCCATCAACATCTTCACCAGCACCATCTCCTCTCAAAACCCTAGTTCATCTCTTATATCCAATTCTTGTCTTTAAGTCCAGGATTGGTGCTAGTAGGTTGCTAGTAGTGTTAATTACTCCTTGTAGTTGATGCTAGTTGGTTTATTTGGTGGAAGGTCATATGTTCAGATCCTATATGCATATTAATGCCCCTCTAATTATGCACATGAATATGCTTTGTGAGTAATTACGTTTGTTCCTGAGGACATGGGAGAAGTCTTGCTATTAGTAGTCATGTGAATTTGGTCTTCGTTCGATATTTTGATGAGATGTATGTTGGCTCTCCTCTAGTGGTGTTATGTGAACATCGACTACATAACACTTCACCATTATTTGGGCCTAGAGGAAGGCATTTGGAAGTAATAAGTAGATGATGGGTTGCTAGAGTGACAGAAGCTTAAACCCTTGTTTATGCGTTGCTTCGTAAGGGGCTGATTTGGATCCATATGTTTCATGCTATGGTTAGGTTTACCTTAATACTTTTGTTGTAGTTGCGGATGCTTGCAATAGAGGTTAATCATAAGTGGGATGCTTGCCCAAGTAAGGACAGTACCCAAGCACCGGTCCACCCACATATCAGATTATCAAAGTACCGAACGCGAATCATATGAACGTGATGAAAACTAGCTTGACGATATTCCCATGTGTCCTCGGGAGCGCTTTTCTCTATATAAGAGTTTGTCCAGGCTTGTCCTTTGCTACAAAAAGGATTGGGCCACCTTGCTGCACTTTATTTACTTTTGTTACTTGTTGCTTGTTACAAATTATCCTATCACAAAACTATCTGTTACCAGTTATTTCAGTACTTGCAGAGAATACCTTGCTGGAAACCGCTTATCATTTCCTTCTGCTCCTCGTTGGGTTCGACACTCTTACTTATCGAAAGGACAATGATAGATCCCCTATACTTGTGGGTCATCAATGATTGGTTATCTTTGCAAGTCTCTTCGAATTATCAGTTTGGTTTGGCCTACTAGATTGATCTTTCTTGCAATGGGAGAAGTGCTTAGCTTTGGGTTCAATCTTGCGGTGTCCTTTCCCAGTGACAGTAGGGGCAGCAAGGCATGTATTGTATTGTTGCCATCGAGGATAACAAGATGGGGTTTATATCATATTGCATGAGTTTATCCCTCTACATCATGTCATCTTGCTTAAAGCGTTACTCTGTTCTCTTGAACTTAATACTCTAGATGCATGCTGGATAGCGGTCAATGTGTGGAGTATTAGTAGTAGATGCAGGCAGGAGTCGGTCCACTTGTCTCGAACGTGATGCCTATATACATGATCATACCTAGATATTCTCATAACTATGCTCAATTCTATCAATTGCTCAACAGTAATTTGTTCACCCACCGTAATACTTATGCTCTCGAGAGAAGCCTCTAGTGAAACCTATGGCCCCTGGATCTATTTTCCATCATATTAATCTTACAATACTTAGTTATTTCCTTTGCCATTTATTTTACTTGCATCTTCATTTATCTTTATCATAAAAATACCAAAAATATTATCTTATCATATCTACCAGATCTCACTCTCGTAGGTGCCCGTGAAGGGATTGACAACCCCTTTATCACGTTGGTGGCGAGGAGTTTATTTGTTTGTGTAGGTGCGAGGGACTCGTGCGAGGCCTCCTACTGGATTGATACCTTGGTTCTCAGAAACTGAGGGAAATACTTACGCTGCTCTGCTGCATCACCCTTTCCTCTTCAAGGGAAAACCAACGCAGTGCTCAAGAGGTAGCACTCAGCCAGAAGGCTTTGTTGTGGGAGGGAAGGAACATTTAGCATGTCGTCTAAAGAAATCAATTTATGGCTTGAAGCAAGCTTCTAGAGAGTGGTACGTCAAGTTTGATAAAATTATCAAAACTTGTGGTTTCACCGAAAATATTGTGGACAACTGCATATACGTTAAGTTTAAAGGCAGTAGGTTCACATTTTTAGTCCTATATGTTGATGACATATTGTTGGCATGTAGAGATAAGGATACGCTACATGAGACCAAGAATTTTCTGTCACCCAGTTTTGATATGAAAGATCTTGGTGAAGCCTCGTATGTACTCGGCATCGAGATTCATCGAGATAGGTCTAGAGGAACGTTAGGACTATCTCAAAAGGCATACTTTGAGAGAGTACTGAAAAAATTTAATATGCATAAGTGCTCACCCTCACCTGCTCCTATAGTTAAGGGTGATAAGTTGGGGACATTTCAATGTCCGAGGAACCAATGTGAAACTGATCAGATGAAGTCGGTTCCTTATGCTTCAGTTGTCGGAAGCATCATGTATGCTCAAGTGTGTACATGCCTAGATTTATGTTTTGTAACTGGGATGCTTGGCAGATACCAATCAAATCCAGGACCGGACCACTGGAAGGCCGCAAAGAAAGTCTTGCGTTATATGCAAGGAACTAAGGATTTCATGCTTACATATAAAAGAACTAATAACCTAGAAATTGTTGGTTATTCAGACTCTGATTTTGCCGGGCGTGTGGATAGTAAGAGATCCACGCCAGGTTATATATTCACACTCGCGGGAGGAGCTATATCGTGGAAAAGCTCCAAACAAACCTTAACTATTGGATCTACGATGCAAGAAGAATTTGAAGCATGTTGTGAGGCCACCGGGCAGGCTGTATGGCTAAGGAATTTTATTCCCGGACTTAAAGTGGTTGACAGCATATCTAAACCAATCTTATTATACTGCGATAATGAACCCGCAGTTTTCTATACGAGTAACAACAGGTCAAGTGATGCTGCCAGACACATTGACATCAAGTATCATGTTGTGAAAGATAGAATTTAGGATCAAATAGTTGATGTTAAACATACAAGAACGAAGCATATGCTTGCGGATCCGCTAACAAAAGGCTTACCACCCAGTATTTTTCATGAGCATGTTGCCGGCATGGAACTATGCTACCTCTTGAGCACTGCGTTGGTTTTCCCTTGAAGAGGAAAGGGTGATGCAGTAAAGTAGCGTAAGTATTTCCCTCAGTTTTTGAGAACCAAGGTATCAATCCAGTAGGAGACTACACGAAAGTCGCCTAGTACCTGCACAAACAAACAAGAACCTCGCAACCAACGCGATAAAGGGGTTGTCAATCCCTTCACGGTCACTTACGAAAGTGAGATATGATAGAGATAATAAGATAAATATTTTTGGTATTTTTGTTGTGTAGATTGAAAAGTAAAGATTGCAAAATAAATAGTAAACTAGAGTTGTAGATCAGAAACTTATATGATGTAAAGTAGACCTGGGGGCTATAGGTTTCACTAGTGGCTTCTCTCAAGATAGCATATATTACGGTGGGTGAACAAATTACTGCCGAGCAATTGATAGAAAAGCGCATAGTTATGATGATATCTAGGCATGATCACGAAAATAGGCATCACGCCCGTGTCAAGTAGACCGAAACGATTCTGCATCTACTACTGTTACTCCACACATCAACCGCTATCCAACATGCATATAGAGTATTAAGTTCTTAAGAATAGATTAACGCATTAGGCAAGATGACATGATGTAGAGGGATAAACTCAAGCAATATGATATAAACCCCATATTTTTATCCTCGATGGAAACAATACAATATGTGTTGGTTCCCTTTCTGTCACTGGGATCGAGCACCGCAAGATTGAACCCAAAGCTAAGCACTTCTCCCATTGCAAGAAAGATCAATCTGGTAGGCCAAACCAAACTGATAATTCGAAGAGACTTGCAAAGATATTAAATCATGCATATAAGAATTCAGAGAAGAATCAAATATTTTTCATAGATAATCTTAATCATAAACCCACAATTCATCGGATCTCGGCAAACACACTGCAAAAAGAATTACATCGAATAGATCTCCAAGAACATCGAGGAGAACTTTGTATTGAGATCCAAAGAGAAAGAAGAAGCCATCTAGCTAATAACTATGGATCCGAAGGTCTGTGGTAAACTACTCACACATCATCGGAGAGGCTATGGTGTTGATGTAGAAGTCCTCTGTGATCGAATCCCCCTCCAGCAGATCATCGGAAAAGGTCCCTAGATGGGATCTCACAGGTACAGAAGGTTGCAGTGGTGAAAAAGTGGTTTTGTGGCTCCCCTGGATGTTTTCAGGGTATAAGAGTATATATAGGTGAAAGAAGTAGGTCGGTGGAGATGCGAGGGGGCCACGAGGGTGGGGGCGCGCCGCCCTACCTCGTGGCCGCCTCGCTGCTTCCTTGCCGTCCACTCCAAGTCTCCTCGATTGCGTTTGTTCCAAAAAAGATCATCGCGAAGGTTTCATTGCGTTTGGATTCCGCTTGATATTCCTTTTCTGCGAAACACTGAAATAGGCAAAAAAAACAACAATTTGCACTAGGCCTTCGGTTAATAGGTTAGTCCCAAAAATAATATAAAAATGCATAATAAAGCCCATTAAACATCCAAAACAGATAATATAATAGCATGGAACAATCAAAAATTATAGATACATTGGAGACGTATCAAGCATCCCCAAGCTCAATTCCTGCTCGTGCTCGAGTAGGTAAATGATAAAAAGAGAATTTTTGATGTGGAATGCTACCTAACATAATTTTCAATGTATTTCTCTTTATTGCGGCATGAATGTTTAGATCCGAAAGATTCTAGATAGAAGTTTAATATTGACATAAAAATAATAATACTTCAAGCAATGCTAACCAAGCAATCATGTCTTATCAAAATAACATAGCCAAAGAAAGCTTATCCCTACAAAATCATATAGTTTGGCCATGCTTCATTTTCGTCACACAAAATGCCCCCATCATGCACAACCCCGATGACAAGCCAAGAAATTGTTTCATACTTTAGCCTTTTCAAACTCTTTCAACTTTCACGCAATATATCAGCGCGAGCCATGGACATAGCACTATGGGTGGAATAGAATATGATGATGGAGGTTGTGTGACAAGACAAAAAGGGATAAAGTATCACATTGACGCGGCTAATCTACGGTCTATGGAGATGCCCATCAATTGATGTCAATGCAAGGAGTAGGGATTGCCATGCAACAGATGCACTAGAGCTATAAATATATGAAAGCTCAACAAGAGAAACTAAGTGGGTGTGCATCCAACTTGCTTGCTCACGAAGACCTATGGCATTTTGAGGAAGCCCATTATTGGAATATACAAGCCAAGTTCTATAATGGAAAATTCCCTCTAGTATATGAAAGTGACAACATAAGAGACTCTCTATGATGAAGATCATGGTGCCACTTTGAAGCACAAGTGTGGAAAAAGGATAGTAACATTGCCCCTTCTCTCTTTTTATCTCATTTTTTATATTTTTTTCTTTGGCCTATCTTTTTTTGGCCTTTCTCTTTTTTCGAAGAACTTTCCTCACATGGGACAATGCTTTAATAATGAAAATCATCACACTTTTATCTACTTACAACTCAAGAATGACAACTCGATACTTAGAACAAAATATGATTCTATGTGAATGCCTCCGACGGTGTACCGGGATATGCAATGAATCAAGAGTGACATGTATGAAAGAATTATGAAGGTGGCTTTGCCACAAATACAATGTCAACTGCATGATCATGCAAGGCAATATGACAATGATGGAGCGTGTCATAATAAACGGAACGGTGGAAAGTTGCATGGCAATATATCTCGGAATGGCTATGGAAATGCCATAATAGGTAGGTATGGTGGCTGTTTTGAGGAAGATACAAGGAGGCTTATGTGTGATAGAGCATATCATATCACGGGGTTTGGATGCACCGGTGAAGTTTGCACCAACTCTCGAGGTGAGAAAGGGAAATGCACGGTACCGAAGAGGCTATGATGGAAGGGTGAGAGTGCGTATAATCCATGGACTCAACATTAGTCATAAAGAACTCACATACTTATTGTAAAAACCTACAAGTCATCAAAACCAAGCATTACGCGCATGCTCCTAGGGGGATATATTGGTAGGAAAAGACCATCACTCGTCCCCGACCGCCACTCATAAGGAAAGCAATCAAAGAACACCCCATGCTTCAAATTTGTCACACAACTTTTGCCATACGTGCATGCTACAGGACTTGCCAACTTCAACACAAGTATTTCTCAATTCCACAATTACTCAAAACAACTATCAAGTATCAAGCTTCTCATAACATTTAATGCACTCTATATGAAAGTTTTTATTATACCCATCTTGGATGCCTATCATATTAGGACTAATTTCATAACCAAAGCAAATTACCATACTGTTCTAAAAGACTCTCAAAATAATATAAGTGAAGCATGAGAGATCAATAATTTCTATAAAATAAAAGCACCACCGTGCTCTAAAAAGATATAAGTGAAGCACTAGGGCAAAATTATCTAGCTCAAAAGATATAAGTGAAGCACATAGAGTATTCTAATAAATTCCGATTCATGTGTGTCTCTCCCAAAAGGTGTGTACAGCAAGGATGATTGTGGTAAACAAAAAGCAAAGACTCAAATCATACAAGACGCTCCAAGCAAAACACATATCATGTGGTGAATAAAAAAATATAGCCTCAAGTAAAGTTACCGATAGATGAAGACGAAAGAGGGGATGCCTTCTAGGGCATCCCCAAGCCTAGGATTTTGGTTGTCCTTGAATTTTACCTTGGGGTGCCTTGGAGAATCCCCAAGCTTAGGCTCGTGCCACTCCTTGTTCCGAAATCCATCAAATCTTTACCCAAAAACTTGGAAACTTCACAACACCAAACTCAACAGAAAATCTCATGAGCTCCGTTAGTATAAGAAAACAAAACACCCCTGTAATAAACTCATTATTTATTTATTTTGGTGTTAAACCTACTGTATTCCAACTTCTCTATGGTTCATACCCCCCGACACTAGCCATAGATTCATCAAAATAAGCAAACAACACACGAAAAACAGAACCTGTCAAAAACAGAACAATATGTAGTAATCTGTAGGTTTTGAATACTTATGTAACTCCAAAAATCCTGAGAAATTAGGACATCCTAAATAATTTGTATATTGATCTACTGCAGTTGGAATCAGTATTTTATCGCTCTTTGGTTTAAAGTGAAAATTATTCTCGTGAGCACATATTTTCTGTTCGTTTTCACCAAGATCAAATAACAATCATCCAAGAAGATCCTAAAGGCTTTACTTGGCACAAACACTAATTGAAACATAAAAACACAATCATAACAGAGGATAGATGATTTATTTATTACTAAACAGGAACAAAAAGCAAGGAACAAAAATAAAATTGGGTTGCCTCCCAACAAGCGCTATCATTTAACGCCCCTAGCTAGGCATAAAAAACAAGAATAGATATAGGTATTGTCATCTTTGGTCTTTTTAATAGGGTTTTTCTCAGATCCGGGAGGTTCCTTACATTTCCCTTCATACTTAGATATCTCTAGATCTAGAGCATCCAACCGCTTATTACAAAGAGTGATCAACATATTCATGCGGTGAATGTTCCCACTAACATTTTTAAGGGGTTCGAGAGATTTTTGCATAATTTTAGTTATTTCGCATATTTTGTCAAAAACTTGGGTTCCCTCTTGAGTATGATGGAGTCCCTTTTGTGGGGGTAGTATTCCTACTATCCCCTCTATAATCTCATACGCAATATTGGGATCAACGTCAATATAACTCCCTTTAGAGGAAAAGTCCAAGAGTTGTCTATGGGACATGGTTAGCCCAACATAAAAATTGCGAAGCAAAATCTTGAAATCCCCCTATAGTGCAATTACGATAGGATTCTATCATCCTGTACCATGCATCCTTTAATTTTTCTCCTTGTCTGTGTTTGAAGTGAAGAACTTCAAAATCGGGAGACAAAGGAAGAGAAGAAGGGCTCGCCATGAAGACGAAACAAACGATCTAACACACCGACACACGAGAGGCAAGCGAAAAGAGACGAACGGAAAAAGGGCGAACAGAAAAGAGGCGAATAAAATGGCAAGGGTGAAGTGGGGGAGAGGAAAATGAGAGGCAAATGGCAAATAATGTAATATGAGGGATAAGAGTTTGTGATGGGTGCTTGGTATGTCTTGACTTGGCGTAGATCTCCCCGGCAACGGTGCCAGAAATCCTTCTTGCTACCTATTGAGCATGCATTGGTTTTCCCTTGAAGAGGAAAGGGTGATGCAGCAAAGTAGCGTAAGTATTATCTTAGTTTTTGAGAAGCAAGGTATCAATCCAGTAGGAGACTACACACAAGTCGCCTAGCACCTGCACAAACAAACAAGAACCTCGCAACCAACGCGATAAAGGAGTCGTCAATCCCTTCACGGTCACTTACGAAAGTGAGATCTGATAGAGATAATAAGATAAATATTTTTGGTATTTTTGTTGCATAGATTGTAAAAGTAAAGATTGCAAAATAAATAGTAAACTAGACTTGTAGATCGGAAACTTATATGATGTAAAGTAGACCCACGGGCCATAGGTTTCACTAGTGGCTTCTCTCAAGATAGCATATATTAAGGTGGGTGAACAAATTACTGCCGAGCAATTGATAGAAAAGCGCATAGTTGTGATGATATCTAGGCATGATCATGAACATAGGCATCACATCCGTGTCAAGTAGACCGAAACAATTCTGCATGTACTACTATTACTCCACACATCGACCGCTATCCAGCATGCATCTAGAGTATTAAGTTCATAAGAACAGAGTAACGCATTAGGCAAGATGACATGATGTAGAGGGATAAACTCAAGCAATATGATATAAACTCCATCTTTTTATCCTCGCTGGCAACAATACAATACGTGTCGGTTTCCTTTCTGTCACTGGGATCGAGCACCGCAAGATTGAACCCAAAGCTAAGCACTTCTCCCATTGCAAGAAATATCAATCTAGTAGGCCAAACCAAACTGATAATTCGAAGAGACTTGCAAAGATATCAAATCATGCATATAAGAATTCGGAGAAGAATCAAATATTGTTCATAGATAATCTTAATCATAAACCCACAATTCATCGGATCTCGGCAAACACACCACAAAAAGAATTACATCGAATAGATCTCTAAGAACACCGATGAGAACTTTGTATTGAGATCCAAAGAGAGAGAAGAAGCCATCTAGCTAATAACTATGGACCCGAAGGTCTGTGGTAAACTACTCACAATTCATCGGAGAGGCTATGGTGTTGATGTAGAAGTCCTCCATGATCGAATCCCCCTCCGGCAGATCACCGGAAAAGGCTCCCAGATGGGATCTCACGGGTACAGAAGGTTGTGGCAGTGGAAAAGTGGTTTTGTGGCTCCCCTGGATGTTTTCAGGGTATAAGAGTATATATATAGGCGAAAGAAGTAGGTCGGTGGAGCTGTGAGAGGCCCACGAGGGTGGGGGGCGCGCCGCCCTACCTCGTGGCCGCCTCGCTGCTTCTTTGACGTCCACTCCAAGTCTCCTGGATTGCGTTTGTTTCAAGAAAGATCCTCACGAAGGTTTTATTCTGTTTGATATTCCTTTTCTGCGAAACACTGAAATAGGCAAAAAAAACAACAATTTGCACTGGGCCTTCGCTTAATAGGTTAGTCCCAAAAATAATATAAAAATGCATAATAAATCCCATTAAACATCCAAAACAGATAATATAATAGCATGGAACAATAAAAAATGATAGATACGTTGGAGACGTATCATTGATCATATCTACTATATGATTCACGTTCGACCTTTCGGTCTCCAGTGTTCCGAGGCCATATCTGCATATGCTAGGCTCGTCAAGTTTAACTCAAGTATTTTGCACGTGCAAAACTGGCTTGCACCCGTTGTATGTGAACGTAGAGCTTATCACACTCGATCATCATGTGGTGTCTCGGCACGACGAACAATCGCAATGGTGCATACTCAGGGAGAACATTTATACCTTGAAATTTAAGTAAGGATCATCTCATAATGCTACCGTCGTACTAAGCAAAATAAGATGCATAAAAGATAAACATCGTCACATGCAAGCAAAATATGTGACATGATATGGCCATTATCATCTTGTGCCTTTGATATACATCTCTAAAGTACCGTCATGATCTCCATCATCACTAGCATGACACCATGATCTCCATCATCTTGATCTCTATCAACGTGTCGTCACACGGTCGTCTCGCCAACTATTGCTTTTGCAACTATTGCTATCGCATAGCGATAAAGTAAAGCAATTATATGGCGCTTGCATCTTATGCAATAAAGAGACAACCATAAGGTTCCTGCCAGTTGCCGATAACTTTTACAAAACATGATCATCTCATACAACAATTTATACCTCATCATGTCTTGACCATATCACATCACAACATGCCCTGCAAAAACAAGTTAGACGTCCTCTACTTTGTTCTTGCAAGTTTTACGTGGCTGTTATGGGCTTCTAGCAAGAAACGTTCTTACCTACGGATCAAAACCACAACGATTTTTTGTCAACTGTGATGTTTTAACCTTCAACAAGGATCGGCCGTAGTCAAACTTGATTCAACTAAAGTTGTTGTGTGCGAAGCACGTCGGTAGAACCAGTCTCATGAACGCGGTCATGTAATGTCGGTCCGGGCTGCTTCATCCAACAATATCGCTGAATCAAAGTAAGACGTTGGTGGTAAGCAGTAGGACTATTATCGTCCACAACTCTTTGTGTTCTACTCGTGCATATAACATCTACGCATAGACCTGGCTCAGATGCCACTGTTGGGTAACGCAGTATTTCAAAAAAAAATCTATGATCACGCAAGATCCATCTAGGAGATGCATAGCAACGAGAGGGGAGAGTGTGTCTATGTACCCTCATAGACCGAAGGTGGAAGCGTTTAGTAACGCGATTGATGTAGTCGAACGTCTACACGATCCAACCGATCCTAGCACCGAACATACGGCACCTCCGTGTTCAGCACACATTCAGCACGATGACGTGCCTCAAGCTCTTGATCTAGTTGAGGACAAGGAAGAGTTTCGTCAGCACGACGGTGTGGCGACGGTGATGATGAAGTTGCCGGCGCAGGGCTTCGCCTAAGCACTACGACGATATGACCGGGATGGTAAACTATGGAGGGGGGCACCACACACGGCTAAGAGACTGTCTTTTGTGTAATTGGGGTGCCCCTGGCCACGTATATAAAGGAGGAAGGGAGAGAGGAGGCCGGCCAGGAGGGGTGCGCCAGGGGGAGTCCTACTTGGACTCCTAGTCCAAGTAGGATTCGCCCCCCCACCCTTTTCCTTTCTTCCACCGGAGGGAAAGTAAGGAGGGGAGAAGGAGAAGGAAGGAGGGGTCCGCGCCCCCACCCCTTGTTCAATTCGGTTTGGGCAGGGGGGAGGCGCGCGCCACCTCGTGGCCCTTCTTCCCTCTCTCCACTAAAGCCCACTAAGCCCCATTAACTTCCCCGGGGGGTTCCGGTAACCTCCCGGGACTCCGGAAAAATGCCCGAACTACTCGGAACCATTCCGATGTCCAAATGCAACCTTCCAATATATGAACCTTTACCTCTCGACCATTTTGAGACTCCTCGTCATGTCTGTGATCTCATCCGAGACTCCGAACAAACTTCAGTCATCAAATCACATAACTCATAATACAAATCGTCATCGAACTTTAAGCGTGCGGACCCTACGGGTTCGAGAACTATGTAGACATGACCGAGACACATCTCTGGTCAATAACCAATAGCGGAACCTGGATGTTCATATTGGCTCCTACATATTCTACGAACATCTTTATCGGTCAAACCGCATAACAACATACGTTATTCCCTTTGTCATCGGTCTGTTACTTGCCCGAGATTCGATTGTCGGTATCCTCATACCTAGTTCAATCTCGTTACTAGCAAGTATCTTTACTTGTTCCGTAATGCATCATACTGTAACTAACTCTTTAGTCACATTGCTTGCAAGGCTTATAGTGATGTGCATTACCGAGAGGGCCCAAAGATACCTCTCAGATACTTGGAGTGACAAATCCTAGTCTTGATCTATGCCAACACAACAAACACCTTCGGAGACACCTGTAGAGCATCTTTATAATCACCCAGTTACGTTTGTGACATTTGATAGCACACAAGGTGTTCCTCCGGTATTCGGGAGTTGCATAATCTCATTGTCAAAGGAATATGTATAAGTCATGAAGAAAGCAATAGCAATAAAACTTAACGGTCATTATGCTAAGCTAATGGTGGGTCTTGTCCATCACATCATTCTCCTAATGATGTGATCCCATTCATCAAATGACAACACATGTCTATGGTCAGGAAACTTAACCATCTTTGATTAACGAGCTAGTCAAGTAGAGGCATACTAGGGACACTTTGTTTTGTCTATGTATCCACACATGTATCAACTTTCCGGTTAATACAATTCTAGCATGAATAATAAACATTTATCATGATATAAGGAAATATAAATAACAACTTTATTATTGCCTCTAGGGCATATTTGCTTCATCTCTCAAGCATGAAACAATACACTTCAAGCATGTTTGGTTGCTCATAAGACATCCATGCAGGCTTGGGGGGAAATTTGGGCCATTCTGTTACTTGAGCTCCATGGAGAAAGTGGCCCACATGAAACTCAATCCGAATGAATGCCAAATCAGATGTTTCCGAAGAGCCAACCTCATCGCATGCAGGGAGGGGGAATGCGGTGTCGAGCTCGTGCGAGCGAGGAGATACGCCAGCTTGCACGTATCCGCAAAAAATGACTTGAGAAATTTGGTC
Source organism: Triticum urartu (assembly GCF_056163025.1). Taxonomy (NCBI): domain Eukaryota; kingdom Viridiplantae; phylum Streptophyta; class Magnoliopsida; order Poales; family Poaceae; genus Triticum; species Triticum urartu. Next base: position 433,635,370 of record NC_141877.1, on the reverse strand, counting down.
ATCGCCCACCAAATCCCTCGCCCTATTTACCCTCCTTCGGCTCACCGCTAAAACCAAGCCAACATTTACCCCCCCCCCCCCCTCGAACTCTCTGTACCAAGAAGATTCTTCGCCGACGAGCAAGTAAGTGATGCCATCTTCTCTGGTCGGCGGTGGTCGGTGGCGGCAAGCCTTCTTCCTCCTCTTCTTCTTTGAGTTTTTTCATGCCTCCTTCACTCCTCTAATGAGTGTAAGTAACATCAAACTCCAATTTTTTAGCTTAGATCTTTGAGCATGTGGTAGGTGTGAGTAGATATGAAGATAGTATGATAGGTTTTGAAAGTATTGCTTCATGGTGTTGTCTCAGGATTTGGTAGATCATATGTCGTTTTATTGGTATGGTAGGCTTTGCTTGCCGATAGTGATGATGTTGATTGTGTTGTCCTAAATTCATACTTATGTGCTAGTATGACATGTTCCGCATGTCTATTTCACAAATTTATGTGTGGACGTTGTAGATCATATGTTATCTTTGTCATATGTTGTATGCTAGATGCATGTTTTGTGGTAGTGTGTTGAGCTTCATGATTTCATTATTGTGCAGTCCATGTATCAGGGCGATCGTTCTTATGAGGGTTGGTTCTACACATTGTAGTTCTCATCCTTATATCAGCTTCCCCCTTCTACATGACAACATGCAGTGAAGATTATTCATGCCTTACCCAATGATGCATGCTCAACATTTTTACCCTGATGCTTACCGTTGTAGTGATGCATTGTTCTTATTCACATTGCTATTACTGATGCTAACCATTGTAGGCATTGAAATACGTTGAGTTTAGTCATGGCCTAATTTTGTCGGAAACCCAGCCTTATCCACCATATATGATTGCTTGTCCTCCATGTTGATATTTTCTTCTTCTGCCTTGGTAGATGAAGTTGTATGTGGTGTACTCAGTGAGGGTTTGAGGAGTCTATAGTTCATGACATACTTTCCACGAGCAAGTGAGTGGTTACAAGAATAGTTGTCATAGAGGGCTTGAGACTAAAGTGGAGGTAGATGATGATTACTCCAAGTTCGTAGTCAAAGAGAAGAGCGGGCATGGAGTAGGCAAGGGTGCAGGTCATATCGGGTCAAGTAGGTTGAACGATTTCATAATATTCGTCCAATATGTCGTCGTTGTATATTTGTTGTTATCCTAACTATGCATGATCATAAGTACAATGCGATGACAACAGTGGTAGCCGGTAAACTCACCACATAGGGGGTGCATGGTAATCACAACAGGTCAAAAATGTGCAACCAAACACAATATCTGCATCAGCCCAAGACAATCCCAAAACACGGGCAACCAAACACCGGGGAGCATTGAGGCCCTCTCGTGCAGACTAGGGATTTGTGGATAACAAAGCAAGTTGCAAAACATGACCTAGAGCCTGCATTCCCCGCCTGGCCACGACTGGAAGAGGCCAAAAACGGTGTGAGCAACCAAACACGTTAACGGTGATTATGGCCATTCCCCTAAATTTTCCTTTACGGGCTCATGGTGGGCCCCAGAATATGCTTGGAGCGTCCAAGTAGAACATGTTAAAAATATATGTTACAGAGGCACATGGATCTGTAAAAGAAACGTCGCTCCTGATCATCCATATCTGTATTTGTTACAGTACGGTATATACTAGTAGTACTTCTCTCTGAAGGAGTCGATTTGTGGGTATCTGTCCTTGAACAGCGGGGTGCCTTCCTTGGGTTTTGACCAAGGGTACTTCATGGTTTTATCCCTTGGGAACTTTCTGAAGTTGACGAACGGTGCCCACAGCATCAACCTGCAGTTGAATATATGCTGAATTCAGTTGATGATATTACTGAGGGTAGAAGACTACTTAATTTCTACTGATATACACTTCCATTTCAAAAGAAAATGAGAAAATGGTTGTACGAGGATACAAACTGTCGCGCCAGATTCTCAACCGAACTAGCTAGGTGCCACATGATACTGTACGCACGATTACCTCTCGAAACAGGCTTTCGTCCCGCTTTATATATAAAGCAACAACAAGTGTGATTACGTCGACAGTAGTATATAGAGCTTGCCTTGATTGTTTTTATTTATTTGTATAAGCACTAATTAAGCAGCAGCTAGCTGTTGAAAGGCAACGACTCACCCGGGGAAGAAGAGGTAAGTGAACATGAACTGCAGGTACGTCTCGACGAACTTGCGCTTGAACCACCTCAGTCTCATCCAGTTCATGATAATCGGCTGCACGCACGCCACACCGCCGGAACACAATCAGCTAACCACCCATTACTATTCCCCAAATCGGGTCAGAACAAGTAGCTATGCTCACGTACGGGAGCAACGAAGAGGTAGACGAAGGCGATCGCAGCCACCGGCGGCAGTATCCCCAGGAGGTCAAGGTCCTCCTCCCCGCTCACCGTCGCCAAAGCAGCCGGGGCCTGCACCTGCACGCGTGCACCCAAAACACACACGAATTCGCCGCAGCGCGATCACTGATTAATACCCATGCATGTATGTGAACTGCCGCACGGCCGGTTCATTCAAGATCAAATGAAATTTTAAAGGTGTCCGTCCATACTGCTGCCCAGACGGCGCCGCACTGCAACACGGAGGCCAGCTTCTGCAGCTGCGAGCTCTCGGAGGTAGGGGCAGGCTACGCAAGCAATCAAGAAAGAAGGCGGATCAGATGCCACAACTCGCAAATACATATGTGTGAAGCTGTGGTTAGCTGAGACCTTGTCATGGAGAAGGCAGAGGATCCTGGACTTGGAGATCGCCGGCTGTTGAAGAGACGAAGGGAAGGTCGCCTGCCGTCTGGCTTGAAGCAGGGAGGGACGCGGCGAGGACGCAGCGGGGAGGAGGCGCCATGAGGCGGTGGTCTCCATTGGTGGCAGGCAACAGCTTTGGACGGCAGGTGGCCTTGGCGCCTTATCTGGATGGGTAGGCGGGGGTGGCTAAGGACCGGCGTCCAACTGTCTGGCAGTGAAGGATTTGACGTGCCTGCACCGTTGGATGGGGATCCAGTGGACGCCACTCGGTGACGGATGCCTCGTTCGTCTATTTTTACGTTCGAGGAGGATCAAAGCAATATTGGGACAATCCTTGGAATTTGTGTCCTGTTTACCTTATGATAATTTTTAGATATAAGATGTCTTATAAGTGTTTTTTATGTAAATTGGATGTGTGGAATAACCCTGTTTGTTTGTCGATGTTTTTTCTATTTAACTCAAACTTAGATTAAATAAAAAAACTTTATCAAGAAAGCATTACCCATGTTAATAATATACTAGCAAATGTCTGTGTGTTGCAACGGGAGAAAAAAAAATATGAACTAGCTGAATAAGTATGACTCAATACGCTGATATATGAGCATCCTCTATTTAAACACAGTGGCTCGCCATGTTGCCATTTATTTTTCTTCCCACCCTCACCGATGATAGTCATGTTGTCCACGTGATCACAATCTCAAGGCTATGAGCTTGCCACTACATGACACACTTGTCATTATGTTGCGTAAGGGAATGGTTAAAACTTTAAAAACAAATCTCATCAACCATGAACTACTCCCAACGCCTAGATATATAAAGACTTTCAAAAAAACTAATCAAATCCTAGACATAAAAGACTTTTGAATTGGTGAACAGTTTCTCGAATTGACGGACATTTTTTTTGAAATTTTAGATTTTCTCAAAAAAATCATGAACATTATTTTTGTTTACGAACATTTTTTGAAATGCATGAACAGTTTTCGAATTCATGAACATTTTTTTACTCAACAAATTTTTTTTGAATCGATGAGTTTTTAAAAAAAATAGGGAACAAAATTTAAAAATTGTGTTTTTTTGAATTTCTGTGAATATTTTCTACAATTTCATGGACATTTTTTCAGACTCCCGAATATGTTTTGAATACATGGTCATTTTTTCCAAAATCATGTTCATGATTTTATTTCCCGACCATTTTTTTTCCAAATTTTGCATATTCTTTATAGTTTGTGATCAGTTTTGCAAAACCACCAACATTTTTTGAATCCGCAAAAAATTTATGATTTCCCAAACATTTTTTGAGTTCACATACATTTTATGATTTCTCGAACATATTTTTGAAAACTCACAACTTTTAAAATTTAGAGATCCCGAATTGTTTTAAAGTAGAAAGAAAACAAGATGAAAAAAGAAATGAAAAAAATGGGGAGTCAAGCCCCGCACATGGGCCGGCCCATGAACGCATATGTGGGGGAGGACTTGCGTGAGAAAATGGAGGGAAAAAATGTGCAGGTTGGGGCGCTAGCCACAGTGCTACTTGTGCGTCTATGATTTATATTGATATCACATTTACTATAAAACAATGAAGCACGACGTCGACTTTAAAAAGAAAAAACGGATTGTTTTCTTCACTTATGGGTGGCATAGTGGATAATTTATAGTAATTTCCAGGTTTTTTTTTGAACGGATGGACAGAAGCAATAACCTCTTTATTATTATGTATAAATATATAAATCTATTCTAGGCCACATAAACACGACATCCCCTAGTCTGTACTTATTCTATGGAACTCCCTTGATGCCGCCTCCTTCCACCTATGTGCACCGAGTCCTCTCCCTTCCACCGTCAACTCACTTCCTCCTCTTTCACTCTTCCACTTACTGCTTTGTCATTATGCAAGATCTAATTGTTTGCCATCGCTCGCAGGCCCTAGCACAAGGCGGGGCACCGAGATCCAAATGATCAGCGTCCTAGGACGGTTGTGGTTATTGATGTCTCTCGGGTTGTCCTTATCTGGGTAGGCGGGTTGATTATGGACCGGCGTGCAACTGTCCAGTAAAGAATTTGGCATGCCTGTACCATTTGATGGGGATCAAGCGGATGCATTATGTGATCTCATGCCTCCTCGACCTATTAGACATTGTAGCCAAGCAAAGTTAGAACAATCTTTTTTATGATGGGAAGTCGAAACGATCTTTGGAACCAACCAATGCTAGACAAACATAGGGATTGTTTCGACGACGTTTTTTGCTGATATATTTTGTGGTTCTGCATCGCCAACCTTTCGGGCTCCTCGAGCGCCAGGTGAAGCGTCGATGCATTTTTGCGTCACCGACGGTGGGTGTTGGTCTCCGCTGACGTGTAGGAGCGGCGAATTGCGTCATGAAGTGCCTCGCCGTCGTCGGAGGCAGGCGGTAACAGCTCCGGTTCATATCTGGAGGACTCGCAGCCAGGGGCGGAGCTGGGCCCCGGGCACCCAGGGCCCAGGCCCGGGGCGTGCAGATTTTACCAGGCTATTTATAGGAAGTGTTTCTACAGGCCCCGGGTGCAGCCCAATCAAACGAAGGAGGCCCAAAGACTGATGGGCTGGCTCACGAGCACGAAGCCACGGACGCCCGTAGCGCGAGCCACTCGATCGCCCAAAGCCTAGCTCGCATGCACGCACGCACGCACATGAGACGCTCAATCCGCGCCGCCGTTCGCCTGTACGTAATCAATCTACAGCGCTCATGCCGCCGCCTCTTCTCACCGCTGCCCGCCGCCGTGGAGTCGTCCATGAACCGTCTCCGCCCCCCCACTTCCCCCCTGCTTCCGGCCACCGCCCACCTCTGCGCTGTTTTCCCGCGAGGCGCGCCATCCTCCGCTAGCTGCTTGACTACCGCACCTTGGTATTTTTCTTTGATGCTTTTCGGTTTCTCCTGATGCTTTCAGTTTATATTTTGTTCTATAATGTTAAATGTGACTCTGTGTGTATCAGTGTATAATCTGCTCTGAACTAAATTTCACTGAGATAATGTGCATGTGTATGTATCTAGTCTTATACCAAGGGTATTTTTGAACACAAATTGATGTAATTGCTAATTTTATTTTATATTGTAGTAAAATAAGATGAAGAGATTTTTTTCACTGGTGTCTGCAATGGGGGTGTGTACAGCTATCATTTCAGATGGAGGGAATCAAACCGCCGAGGGGACTGAATCGACACCACAAACCGAAACAGCCGTAGAAATGGGACGACCACCTTCGACTTCAAGCAACACACTTGCAATGTCAACTCAAGAGAGTAAAAATCATGGTATTTCTGCTGATGCCTGTGCTCAATTTCGCAAATTCTACTTTTTTTTGCAATTGAGCCATATTTTGTATGGAATATCTTTTGAGAAGCTATAGCCTTATGGACGTTAAGTTTTTTCCTCGCGGCGATTTTTTTGGGCCCGGGGCTTGGTCCAATCCTGGCTCCGCCACTGCTCGCAGCCGTAGCGGCTTGACGCGGCCTATGCCACCTTCTTCATGGCGATATAATAAGCGCCCCTCCGTCTCCGTCTATTGCTGTTGTGATTGCGGGCTCGACGATGCGGGCACTAGCACTGAGTGGCTCCCAGGAGGAGCAACTGCTAGCGGTGTCGGGTGCCGCTGATCACCCTGCCGCTTGACCGGGGAAGGCAGACCTCGTAGGGCGGCGTCAGGGCGCCGCGGAGCTATAGTTGCCTACCTTGGCCACTGGCGACGTCGTGGAGGAGGAGCTCCCGTGCAGCTTCGTCCGCGAGTGACGAAAAGCAATGCAGAGCACGAGTTCCTCCTCGTCCAGCACAGATGAGCTTGACGAGTCGGAGGCCATCTTAGCCCAGTCGATCTTGTCGGAGCCACTCTCAGGTCTGCTTTCGGCCATGGCGGATGGGATGGGAGAGATTGTGGAGATGGAGAGGAGATAGGAGTAGAGCTGAGTGGGAGAGAAGACTCGTGCGAGTGAGGTTTGACTAGGGTTCGGACGACCGACTGAGGTTTTATAGGGACAGTGGTGGGTGATGTGGGCCATACTGGGCTGGTCTAACGTGACGGCGGTGTCCACGTCCAGGCCTCCCATATTCGGCCCCACACCGAACAGCTCGGACGTTTGGGCCGCGTATGAGGAACCTGGTTGGGTGGCTTTTTTCTATTCGGCCAGTGACTGTGCAGCCCGTCCGGATGTTTGGGCCGGATATGGTGCGCCCAGTTGTAGATGCTTTCATCGGTTCAAATTATTTTTGCCTCGTTTTATTTGCCATGGTTCGGTTTGGCCAAGGAGCAACACCCAACCCTGATACCGTCCAATAAAATGGATCATGGCTTATGTGAATTGAACAGGCTGACTAATCCTGGACAAAGGAAGAGGCATGAATCATGATGGTGGCGGGCAGCACAGGCACAAATAGGCCAGGGAAAAGAAGGAAGAAACTTTTGCCAAGTTGGTGTGTCAAACCTCAGGCGTGGAGGTCATGTCAGAGGCTGCCTCTGCCGGTGTCGCTACAATTACCGATGGAAGGCGCTGCCGGCCATGATCCGTGCCCGATTGACAGGTCCAGGCCGGCCGGTGCGCAGGCGCGACGTGCTCTGGGGAGGGGACGAACACTGAGCGGCATGATGATACTGGAAGTCAATGGCTACTCCATTTCCATCCAATTTAGCTACTTTTCAGTCAGCTGATTTTTTCAGTTTGGCTCAGTCGAATTTCTGGCTGTTGGATTTGTGCTTTGAGATGTGTGCGTTGGTTTTTTCTGTTCTGTTTTGTGTGGTGTGCTGGGCCTAGTTCAAATCGACTGATACTTGTTTCTGGTCATTCGATTCTGCTATTGGGCTCGCTCAGCCTTGCGGGCGCCCGTTTTTTTTTTTCTTTTGTCCGCCCGTTAATAGGCTTCTAGCCTAGCTTAGCGCCCACCGGCCCCGCCCAGCCCGCTTCTAGAATCGCTAGCATCGGCCGCTCCCCTTATTATCTCTTCGTTGTCTGGAATCCTGTCAGTCACTTTCCCCTCGAGCTCTCCCGTTCCTATCTTCTCCTCTTCTCGTGTAGGGTTACTAATCCTGCTAGGGTTCGTCGGAGCTCTGCTGTTTTTTCTCCTCCCTCGGCTATGTTGCTCGTTTCTGCTCTCTGCTCTATTTTCTTGCAATTTGTGTTGTAGGTTTTGAAGGTATTGATGTTTTGAAGCTGTTTGTGTATGCAGGATCAGTAACTGCGGATTTTCTTGGATCAAGGATTTACTTTGGCGAATCTGCTCCTTTTTTGTAATTTCTCATTCTCTTTGAATCCCCTCTGTATCGTTTTAGGCTTTCTTGCTATGATGTTCTTTGTTGTTTGTTTTTGTAGTCATTTTAGATCTAATGTTGCCACTGATTAGGTGACTAGTGCATGGTCCTTGTTGTTTAGTGGTAGGGTTCTTTGTAATGTTTTAGGGTTTCTTGTTTCTGATTTGTTAGGTGTGTGTTTCTGTTACCTTTAGATCTGTTCGTTCAACTGATTAGGTGACCACTGTAGTGTTCTTGTTGTTTAGTAGTAGTTCTACTCTGTGCTTAGTCTTCTTTTTTGTGTATGATGCTTCAGATTTGGTCTTTATTTTGTGTGGTTAGGTGTTTTACTTTTAGATTTGTATTCTTGGTGGTAGTAGTAGTATTTGCTAGCGTTGTTTTGATTGGTTAGGGTAATTTCAGATTATTTTTTTGTGTATTACGTGCTTGTAGTAGTACAATGGTTAGTGTTTTTACTTTTTAGATTCGTCTTTTTGGTGGTAGTAGGAGTAGTATGGTATGGTTCTTCTGGTTGGTTAGTGTTAGTCCAGACTTTTTGTGTATTTGGTGGTAGTAGGAGTAGTATGGTTAGGAATCTTTTGACTGATTATGTTAAGTTTTACTGGTTAGGTTTTTATTTATTTATTAGTGGGTGAGATGAGTTTTGCAACATCTGTCCAAAGATGAAATCTTTTCTGTTTGTATACTTAATGTAATGCTCTCTTTTTAGCTTTTAGCTATTGATGCGGGTGTAATTTGAACCCCTGATACCAAATTATTTGTTTTGGTTTTTTAAGTGGTTAGGTTTGGTAGTCAGTTTGTATGTTTTAGCTTTGGTACTTTGTTATGTTTGAGCAAAGGTCAGGTCTGAACTAATGTTATATTTTTCCAGTGTGTGTATGGGTGTGTTGTATTTGTGCTAGTTGTGATTTTTTTTCGAACTCTTGGAATGTTCTTATTTTTTGCAGTTATCAGCTTTTATTTATGTATGGTTCCCAATTGATATCCGAAGAGTTTATGCAAGTTTAGTTGCTTAGAGATGCAATTTAGATTTAATCTTTTTTAGGGAACTTCTTCATTTTGAGATCTTTCATTGTAAGTTATCCATGTAGAATAACCATATGTTTATTTTTTGTACAGGTATGGTTTGCCCTGTTTGTCGCTGTCCTGGTGCTCCATGCTTTTCGTTTGTGCCAGCTGATTAAGTCCTTGAAGTTTTTGATGTTGTCCTTGATGATTTTTTGCTTTACGAGGATGGTGAGTTGTATTAATCATATCCATTTACATTCTTTGTTTTTTGGTATCCCCTTGTAAGAGGTTGCAAATTCTTTATTTTTAGAATTTTAATGATTTTATATTTGTCAATTCTTTGAGGTACTGTGTAGTTCGTGTAATTCCTTTTGTTGAATTCAATGTTTATACTTGCAGTAAACCTCAAACTAGGATATTCTTTTAGTATACATTTTTATTAATTCTTTCCTCTCTTGTAGTGTGTGCAACTCTAGTATCATGAGGATGCAAGTTTCATTTTGGAAATGTTGAGTTTTATGAATTAGGTTTGTTGTTGTAATTTTAGTTTTGAATTTAGTTAGTTACGTCCATGTTTATAACTACTGTAATCAAGTTCATTTTTGTTCAAATAAATTTATCTACAAGTAAACCCCAGTTTTTTTGCAGTTGTAAAATGTGTGCAAGTTCACTATGATCACTGTGCAATTTTTTGTGTGGATTCAATTCTAGTATAATGTGTGTGCGAGTTCAGTATGATGAAAATGTATAAAGTGTGTGCAAGTCTAGTATTTGTGAGGTGGATAAAAGTTTTATTTGTAAATTTTGAATTTTATGGATTAGTTCTGTTGTTGTACTTATAATTGCCAATTTGAGTTAGCAGCCCTGTTATCCATGTAGGTTAAATGCCTTTTGTATAAATCAATGTATCTACTTCCAGTAAATTTTAATTTACGATATCAACAAGGCTAATATTAGTCTTGCTATTGTAAAATGTGTGCAATTTTACTGTAATAAATGTGCAATGTAATAAATTGTGTGCAAACTTAAGGATTAGTTCTTTTCTTGTAGTTATTTTTGTGTATTTACTGAGGTACTATATAATTCACGTAGGTTAAATTCCTTTTGCTGAAATCAATGTAATTCATGCAGTAAACCTCAAAGTAGGATACCATTTCGTACATATTTAAATTCAGTGTTGGATTCTTCAGTGTTGGATTCTTTCCTAGAGAAGTTTCCATTGTTCATTTTATCATTTTGTTTCAAGTTTTTCATGAATTTTTTGGCGGTTGTAAAGTGTGTGTAATTATATTTTCAAATTTTTTAGTTTCATGGATTAGTTTTGTTGATGTAGTTTTTTTGTGAATGAATTTTGCCACCTCCAAGTAATCCATGGAGGTTAAATCCCTTTTTGTTAAAAACAATGTATATATAGTGCGTGCAAGTTTAGTATCCTGAGGATGCAAGTTTTTTTTTTGAAAATTTTGAGTTTTATGGCCATGTAGTTTAAATCCATTTTTGTTCAAATAAATGTATCTAACAGTAAACCCCATTATATTTTTTGCTGTTGTCAAATGTGTGCAAGTTCAGTATGATGAATTTGCATTTTTTTATGGATACAAGTCTAGTATAAAGTGTGGGCAAGTTTAGTTTAATTCATTATTTATATAGTAGTGTGCAAGTTTAGTATCATGACGATGCAAGTTTTATTTTGAATATTTTCACTTTTGTGGGTTAGGTTTTGTTGCTGTTGTCAAATGTGTGCAAGTTCAGTATGATGAATTTGCAATTTTTTTATGGATACAAGTCTAGTCTAAAGTGTGTGCAAGTTTAGTTTAATTCATTGTTTATATAGTAGTGTGCAAGTTTAGTATGATGATGATGCAAGTTTTATTTTGAATATTTTCACTTTTGTGGGCTAGGTTTTGTTGTTGTAGTTATTTTTATGAATTGAGTTAGCTACATCCATGTATCTAACTCCTGTAATCCGTGCAGCTTAAATCCTTTTTTGTTCATATTAATGTATCTACCAGTAAACCCCAGTATTTTTTTGCTGTTGTCAAATGTCTGCAAGTTCACTACGATGAATGTGCAATTTTTCTATGCATTCAAGTCTATTATAAAGTGTGTGCAAGTTCAGTATAAGATGATTTGTATATATAGTACTGTGCAAGTTTAGTATCATGTCGATACAAGTTTATTTTGAATATTTTTTAGTTTTATATGCTAGTTTTGTTGTTGTCGTTCTATTTGAGTATTGAGTTAGCTACGTCCATGTATCTAATTCCAGTAATCCATGTAGTTTAAATCCATTTGTGTTCAAACTAATGTATCTACCAGTAAACCCCAGTATTTTTTTGTTGTTGTCAGATGTGTGCAAGTTCAGTACAATGGATGTGCAATTTTTTTATGGATTCAACTCTACTATATAGTGTGTGCAAGTTAAGAATGAAGTGAAACTGCTTATATTATTGTCATGTTGTCATTTGTTGCATTAGTTCTGTGTAAGATTGTGTGGTTCCTTGTGGTAGTAGCAACTCATTAACCCTTTGGAATCTTTGCTTTCCTAATTGGACCTCATTTGACTCCTGCAACACATAAATCAAAGTTGTCCTTGCACAATTAATAACTGGGAGCTTTAATTATGTTTGTATGCAAAATTTTACAATCATAAATTTTATTATTTGATGCATCTTTTGTCATACTACACCTCTTGAATTGATTATTTGTGTTTAGCAACATAGTGTTGCTCTTGTCCTCCCGCAATGTTTTGTCCAAGCAATGCAACCTGTTAGAAAACATTATACAGCATGTTAGTTTGCTATGTCATCATAATTTGTAAATGAATACAAACTAACCTCACAATATCCATTGATTGACTTTTTAAGTGACTACATATGTTCGTTGCCTTCATACAAAATTTTCAGCACCTGCAGATTTTGTATGCAAATTGTTTAGAAAGAAAATATTCTTTTAAAACTTATGAGATTCAAAAATAAATCTCTTGCTAATGCTGCATTAAATCTTTTTTCCCTTACCGTGTTGTATTGCCTTTTACCTGCACTCTCATTGTATTCTTGCTGGAGAGCATTATGTGCAATTTTTGGTACCTGAAAATGCAAATATAGTGGTTGACACATTTTTATATGATTTATGGAACTCACTTCGGTCGACATACTTCACATACTTTTTATTTGATATCCACTTTTTGACTGAAGGTGCAAATTTAGTAATTCTGATGAAATTTTGTATCTTTGGACAAACTGTAGTCAAGTATACTCTAGAGAAACAATTGCAATTTTACTTTTCTGAACATCCATGTTGTAGTTTGTGTATTTAGGGTGGTTTTCTGATAGGACTGTAGTTGAACACACTTTTAACTACTATGCGTGAAGAACGTTGACACCATCAAGTTAACTTTCAATGCATTTTCATGATTTCCATCATGATTTGCTTCTGTATTTCACAATTTTCTACTCTGGTTATTTTTAGGCACTCTGGTTATTTTTGCAGGTGGTTTCAGAAGATGCAGCATCTAAAATAAAATTCAGACAAAATATACTGGAGATGGGGCAGCAAATAATGATATACCTTTGCCTGATCAGAAGCAATTTGATCTCCAGGTTTCTTTGTTCTTCGTTTTTTTTGTTCCTGATGACAGATCTGTGATCTGGGTATGAAATTGAGGGTCATCCATTTCTTAGTAGATCTGCGATCTGTGTATGAATCAGAGGAACTAAACTTTGGGAAATCGAAGGAGAAGTATATTGCCAGCAATAATCCTGTGGAGAAGTTACCCAGAAATATCAGAAGACAGGAGGAGATCTGAGCTTTGTTTCTGCTTCCATGGTGGCGGCTGTGTGGATGTCGAGGAAGAAAGCAGAGGGGGCAAGGAGGAAGACCTAGTGAGCTGTACGTTTATTGGATCTTTAGTTTAGCGGGTTTTCAGGCCCTTTTTCTTTCTGGGCTAGACAGATAGCAGAAGAAAGAAACAGAAAGTACTGAACCTTTTTGCATTATTGGGTTGTCGACTGATCCCAGTTTTGGGTCAGTCAGTTTTCTATTGGATTGGTTTGTTTGTACTTTTGCAACAATCGACTGACCCCTTTCTTGTGTCAGTCGATTGACCTCTAGCCAATCCCTTTCCATCCTTCGATTCCCTCTTGTTTTCCTTTTTTTTTTCTCATTTTCTTCTACGGCAGAAATGACGGGTCATGCTACAGCATTCCAACATCCCACAATTTTTACCGGGCCAGCACATTGAGGACAAACGCGTATATATATATATATACCTGTGGAAAAACACGTGAATGTCGTTTTTTTCCTTCAAAATGAGGATAAACCCTCAACCTTTGCATCAATTGATGCACTTAGTCATATATTAGTATTAGGGTCTGTATAGGACACATCTAGATGTGACATAATTATGTCAATTATGTTACATTTAAGCTAATGTTTACTCTGTTTATGGTTTATTTTTTTTGTCCTACTTTTTTTTATTTCTTGTTGCTGCATTATATGTTTGTGGAAGCTTATGACATTCTTAAAAAACATCTAGATGTGAATTAGACAAACTGTTAGTATTAACTATTGATATGCAAACAAATCAGCTTAAAGAAAGAAAGGACAAATCTCGTTGCAGTATCTTCAAATCCTATCACCATACGGACGGAGAATGTATCGGCAAATAAATTGTGCAACCCTCCAAGGCAACACCTTCTAGGACGAATCACCGCAGATGTTGGTTGGTCCATGGTTCAACTAGAAGCCACACCAGAGTCTACTACTTTCTAAGAAAATTTTCGAACCAACACCTTCAATAAAATAATCAGGCAATTCTCTTCTTCTTAATAAATATAGAAACCCTCTTCCCCTCTTGAGGTGTTCTTGAAAAATAAGATAACGACAGGCTGACATTTATGTTGTCAGATAACATCTTCAATTGATCGCTCTTTCGAATCTACTTCCTCCGTTTTAAATTACTTGTCATAGGTATGGATGTATTTAGATGTATTTTAGTTCTAGATACATCTATTTCTGCGATGAGTAATTTGAAACGGAGCGAGTATAAGTTGTTTCTTATTTTTGTGATAACCCATTTGCCACTCTGTTCGTATTTTTTAAGGGCTCGTGACCATCAGACATCCTTAAGTACCAACAAATAGTGACAAATACTGTATTCCTAGCCATATACCGTATAGTCCCGATGCTCGCGCTACAAGCCCAAATAGTCGCCGGTCTCGGGTTTGAACTCCCTTTCTCCCATTTTTATTCTACACTATTTCTTTCTCTGTTTCAATGAGAGGTCGGACCCACACATTACATAGGGAGCTGATGGGCATTTCGTAGGACCCACACATTACGTAGGGAGCTGACATGGACCAACACAAACGGCATCTGTCAGATTTGATGAAAATGTATGAATGTGCTGTTACAAAGTTGCCGTGGCGGATCAGCGCCGCAACATGAAGAAGCGGGCCAAGGATGCTGTCCACGTGTGCCGGAGCACGCGCCTGGCTAAGCTTGAGCCATATGGTTGTTTACACATGGACAAGATGTCCAAGGCCAAGGCAAAACGCCTGGACCTGCAGCAGGGTGCCCAGGACTTTGAGGATGCCGTTCGCGACGCCAAGCTGGACGCTGAGGACCTGGAGCCAGCCTCCCCCTTCGCCCTGGCGGCCTTGGCCCAGGCTTGTGGCTCTTCCATGAAGGAGGCCGAACTCGTCGCCTTTGCGATGTTTGCTGCCCGCAAGTGATCATGCCTGATCGTCTTCCCCGCAAGACTATCGTAGGATCTGTGTGGGGTCTATCTATCTGTATCGTCTTTTAGTATCATGTTGCTTCCTTAGATGAGTAATGCTACCTTATCAGTTTGTTCGTGGAACATTAGAGGTCTGGGTGATGTCGACAAATGTAAGGATGTACTTTCGGAACTTTCCTCTACTAAACCTTGTTAGTTAGGAAACTTGGGAGAGACAATAGAGTTTTTGTGCTGCGTACAGCTTGCAGCGTTTTCTTCCTTCCTCTTATTAACAGCAACAAACTGAAAGAACGAAAAGGGGTCATGCCCGAGCTATTCGGCCGCGCCATCCCACGACCAACTCGCCACGCCCTTGATGCCGCCATGCACGTTTTGGTTCGTGCCATCCCACGAAACGCGCACGGCCGCCTAAGCTACCTATCTGCTACTGAAGATTCGGTCAAGACATGAACAGGCTCATGTACTTGCCGTTTTATTTGCTAAGCCTGAAAAAACTGAAACTAAAACACTACTAGCGACAGGATTACAAAACCAACAATTCTCCCCTTAATCCTGGCGCCCCGAAGAGACCTCCATGACACCGAGCTTCAGTCTCATCTCCAAGAACTTGACACGGCCCAGTGACTTGGTTAAAACATCAGCAAGCTGGCTATCTGTGCTGATGTGCTCGATGTCCACCTTGCCCTCCTCAATGCATTCACGAATGAAGTGAAAACGAAGATCGATATGCTTACTCCGCTCGTGGTGCACTGGGTTCTTGGCCAGCTCGATTGCAGATCTGTTGTCCACAAGCAGTTTAATAGCCGCAGGTGGTTTTCCAAGTAATTCACCTAGCAATCTGCTTAGCCAGACTGCCTGACAGGCAGCGTTGCAGGCTGCGATGTACTCTGCCTCGCATGACGAGAGGGCAACCACAGCTTGCTTCTGTGAAGTCCAAGTGATGATGCTGGAGTCGAGGAAGAAGGCTACGCCCGTGGTGCTCTTCCTGTCGTCGACGTCCCCAGCTAGATCGCTGTCACTGAAACCTACCAGTTTGGGCTCGCCACCGGAGCTCCCCTTGTATCTGCAGCCATACCCAACTGAGCCCCTGATGTAGCGCAGAATCTGCCTTACCGCTGCCCAATGTGCCGCCGTGGGTGCCTGCATATACCTGCTCACCATCCTGACTGCATGAGTGATGTCAGGACGAGTGTTGCACAGGTAGCGCAAACTTCCGACGATGCTCCGATAGCCTGTGGCATCCACCACATCACCAGCTTCTCCCTTACGCAGCTTGAGCCTATTCTCCATTGGCGTGTGGCAGGGATTGCATTCATTCAGTCCTACCGCCTCCAAGATCTTACGGGCGTACACGCTCTGACAGATCGTGATCGCGCCCGCCTCCTGCTTGACCTCGACTCCCAGGTAGTAACTGAGAAGGCCGAGATCGCTCATAGCAAACAGGCTGTGCATCTGCTGCTTGAACGTGGCGATGTCGTTGGCGTTCGTGCCTGTGATGATCAAGTCGTCCACTTAGACGCCGACGAGCAGCGCCGTTTTGCCCGTGCTCCTCCTGAACACAGCATGCTCCAGAGGGCTTCGCTCGAAACCGAGGGATGTCAAGGACGTGTCCAGCTTGGCATACCACGCCCTTGGAGCTTGATGCAGTCCGTACAGGGCCTTGCGCAGCCGGAGCACCTTATGTTCCTCGCCAGAGACGATGTAGCTGGGTGGTTGGTGCACGTAGACCTCCTCCTTGAGATCGCCGTTGAGGAACGCCGATTTGACGTCCATGTGGTGCACTTGCCACCCACGATGAGCGGCGAGTGCGAGCAGCAACCGCACGGTCTCCATGCGCGCCACCGGCGCGAAGACCTCTTCGTAATCCACGCCTTGACGCTGTGCGTATCCCTTTGCCACGAGTCGCGCCTTGTGCTTGATCACCTGTCCAGCAGGGTCCTTTTTCACCTTGAAGACCCACTTTTCAGCCCAATGGCCTTGTGCCCGGCGGGGAGCGCGGCAAGCTCCCACGTTTCGTTGCTGCAGATGGAGGCGAGCTCCGCGTCCATCGCCTCCTTCCAGCTTGGCTCGTTTAGAGCTGCGTCTGGTGATGCAGGCTCCTCTGCGGCCACTAGACACAGCTCGTCGTCGACGAACTCCTCTGCATCGGCCGTCATCACGTAGTCGTTGTAGATGGGGTTCGGCTTGACGATGCCGCCGCGTGCACGTGTGATCATCGGGTGCTGTGGCTGCAGTGGTGGAGCAGCATCCTCCTCGTCCACGCCTACAGGGGTAGGGGAGAAGATCGGTGTAGAGCGTGGCGCCGTCCCTCCTGCATGTTGGAGTGTGCACCCCGCCGCATCTTGGGGCGTCTGCGTCGCTCCAGCAACACTTTCAGGCGCCAGGTGCTGTCCAGCAGGGTTCTCTGCCGCACGCGTCGTGGTGTGGACGAACACCTCGACGTGGAACAACCCCGCCTCCCTTTCTTCTCCGGCCTTGTCCCAGTCCCACCGCGCGCCTTCGTCGAACACAATGTCGCGGGAGACATGCACGCGGTTCCTGACGGGGTCGTAGACGCGGTACGCTGCTGAGCCCGGCTCGTACCCGAGCAGCACCATGGGAATGCTCCGGTCCTCAAGTTTGGCCAGGTTCGGCTTCGTCACCTTGACATGAGCTACACAGCCAAACACACGCAGATGACTCACATCGGGCTTGTACCCATGCCATACCTCAAAAGGAGTCTGCCCATCGACGCTCTTTGTGGGCGACCGATTTAGCAGGTACACCGCCGTGGTCAGCGCTTCTCCCCAGAACCTCGCAGGGACTCCCATCGACTTCATCAGGCTGCGCGCGGTGGAGACGATCATCTGGTTCCGGCGTTCCACAACGCCATTCTGCTGTGGCGAGTACAGCGGCGTCAGTTGACGCCCGATGCCCTCGTCGGCGCAGTACGTGGCGAAAGTGGACACGGTGAACTCTCCGCCGTGGTCCGTCCGGAGCAGGCGTAGTTTTCGCCCGCTCTCCACCTCGGCTCCTGCCTTGAACCTCTTGATCGCATCTGTGGCTTGGTCCTTCGACTGCAGCAGCGTGAGCCACATGTACCGGCTCTTGTCGTCCACCAGCAGCAGGAAGTAACGCTTCCCTGCAGGTGTCGCTGGCGATATGGGGCCGCAGAGGTCACCATGCACAAGATCAAGCAGGCCCTCTGCCCGCCGCTTTGCCTGCAGCGGGAAGGATGCACGGCACTGCTTACCGACCAAGCAGCCGTTGCAGAGTTGCTCGACGTGCTCGATGCAGGGGAGACCGCGCACCATGCCGAGACGCCCAAGCTTCCGCAGTGCATCGAAGTTCAGGTGACCGTACCGTGCGTGCCACCTCCAGGAGTCATCCGTGTGCACTGCTGCCAGGCACGCCGGCTTCGCGATGTCGAGGTCGACGACGTACAGCCGGTTGCGCGCCCGTGGCACCCTTGCAAGGAGACGTTGATGTCTGTCGAACAGCTTCAGGACGCCATGGCCGATGTCGATCCGGCAGTCGTTCTCGTCGAGCTGCCCCAGGCTGACAATGTTGCTGCAGAGACGGGGAATGTAGTACGCGTCGGTGAGCGCGCGGTGATCGTCGTTGTGGGAGGCGAACAAGATTGTCCCCCTCCCCTTGATTTCCACGACGGATCCATCCCCGAATTTCACCGTGCCTCCGATGCTGGTGTCCAGGTCGGCGAAGACGTCGCACCGCCCAGTCATATGGTTGCTGGCGCCCGTGTCCAGGAACCAGGTGTCGTCGTCGTGGTCGGAGGAGGTGAGGAAGACACGTTCTTCTACAAGATCAACGCGCGTCCTCGTCTGCGTGCCGACGCTGGCAGTGGTGGCCATCATGAGCGCTGGCCCGTCGTCGTCGCTGAGGGTGCACACGCGCGCCAGATGCAGCGCGGGCTGTTCTTCCTCTACCACGGCCAGGTGCATGTGCTGCTCCTTCTGCTTGCGTTCGCGACGAGGCTCGGGGCAGTCCCGGGATATGTGTCCTGCATATTTATTGCAGTTGTAACACTTGATCCCGGACATGTCACGTTTGCCGTTGCCGCCGTTGGAGCCGCGCCCGTGGTTGGCTCGGTTCTCCTGCTTGCCGCGGCCGCTTCCCTTGCCGCTGCCGCCGTTGGAGCCGGATCCTTGTCCCTGCTCCTTCTTCTTGGCCCGAGCCGGCCACTGCTCCTCCGTGAACAGCAACTGGGAGCCGGTCCCATCCATGGTCCCGATCGCGCACCTCTCCGCGGCCGACCGCAGCCGGCCGATCAGCTCTTCGACGGACATGCCGTTGAGGTCGAGGAGCGTCTCGATCGAACACGCAATTTGCGAGTACTGCGGCGGCACTTCACGTAGAAACTTCTGAACGATCTTTACCTCATCAATGACGTCCCCAAGCGACCACAGGGTGTTGGCGAGGTTGGTGATGCGCATGCCGAACGCGTTGAGTGTTTCGCCGTCCTTGAACGCGATCTGCTCAAACT
Organism: Triticum urartu; assembly: GCF_056163025.1. NCBI lineage: Eukaryota > Viridiplantae > Streptophyta > Magnoliopsida > Poales > Poaceae > Triticum > Triticum urartu. The sequence goes on along the minus strand of NC_141877.1, from coordinate 433,616,095 downwards.
CTTTTCGAAGCCGTTGTGCTGTCGCCTCGCGTGCACGACGCACGCCCATCCTCATCATCTTGATCGCCTCCCACGCTTCCGCGGACGTGTCCTTGACGGCTAGGACCGGCACCATCTCTGGTGGCACCAACGAAGGAGTGCCGAGAGCGCCGCCATGTCCTCGCGATCGCCCGGCTCGCCCATGCCGGAGACGGCCTCCCAGAGACCTTGCGCGCGTAGGTTGATCTTCATGACCAACGCCCACTCGATGTAGTTCGTGGACGTGAGCGTGGGGTAGACGATGTTGCCGCCGCCACGGCTCTCCTGGATGACGCGCTCGTGGACGACGATCTCGTTGCCACCCCTGGGCACTAGGTTTCGTCCGCGCTCCTGCGGAGGCGGGGGCGCTTGTGTTGGCGTGCGCGTCGGGGATCTCGACGTGGCTCCCCTCTGCGCCTTGTCGCTGTCCTCTCCAGTCCTCTCGCCGCCAGTCATGGCGGACTCGCCGGATCCTTACAACGAGGCTCTGATGCCACTGTTAGTCAGGAAACTTGGGAGAGACAATAGAGTTTTTGTGCTGCGTACAGCTTGCAGCGTTTTCCCTTCCTCTTATTAACAGCAACAAACTGAAAGAACGAAAAGGGGGTCATGCCCGAGCTATTCGGCCGCGCCATCCCACGACCAACTCGCCACGCCCTTGATGCCGCCATGCACGTTTTGGTTTGTGCCATCCCACGAAACGCGCACGGCCGCCTAAGCTACCTATCTGCTACTAAAGATTCGGTCAAGACATGAACAGGCTCATGTACTTGACGTTTTATTTGCTAAGCCTGAAAAAATTGAAACTAAAACACTACTAGCGACAGGATTACAAAACCAACAAACCTCATCTGTTGCTTCTGCAAGAAACGAAACTTGTTGCCCCGTCTATACTAAAAAATCGATCTTTTCTCCCCGTCACTCGACATGCATGTCACGCTACCAGCCTCAGGCACCTCTGGTGGGCTGCTCACAGCCACTAACTCCTCCTTCCTCACAATTCTATCACAGCGAACTATACTTACTGCTCGACGGTTAAAATCCAATCCTTAGCGAGTCCTTTAACGCTGACCATTACAAACGTGTATGCCTCCATGAACCGCGCCCTTAAGTCAGAATTCCTCTCTGAATTGGTTTCTATCGCACCGCCCGATCACTCCCCTTGGCTAATCGTCGAGGATTTTAACCTCATTCGCTTCCCACATGAGAAAAACAACGGCAACTTTCACTCCAACGAGGCCTCCGCTTTCAATGAGACTTTACACTCATTTGCCCTTCTAGAACTACCCCTCCTGGATCGTTGCTTCACGTGGTCTAACAACAGAGAATCTCCGGTGTTAGAACGCCTGGATCGGGCCTTTTTGAACCTAGCATGGAACAACGCCTTCCCCAACTCCAACCTTACATCGCTCACCCGCAGCACCTCCGAATCTCTCTCTCCACCTCAGTACCCTGCTCCCGCCATTTCAGATTTGAACGTTTCTGGGCCTCATGACTAGCTTGTAGGCAAATTGTGGCCCAAGCCTGCGGCCCGCCCCAGCTTCCTACCCTTTCTGCCTCGGCCCACCTAGCCCACACTCTTCAAACTTGCTGCTCCCGCCTAAAACGTTGGGCCAGAACTATCTCCCCCGCCCATGTCAGGGAAGCTAGATGCAAACGTGTAATCTATCTTATAGACCGAAAAGAGGAACACCGGTTCCTAAGCCCAGCTTCTCTGTAACGTGCTGAAACTTACTCTCCAAAGAGCGACACGTGACCGATCCATACTCCTTCGCCAGCGTGCCAAGATCAAAGGTGCCGTTCTCGGTGACGAAAATAACAAGTTCTTCCATGTCTCGGCTTCCCAACGCTTCCGAAAGAACAAAATTACGGCTCTAATCGACCAGGGAACAGAGTTTCACTCGCATGCGGAAAAAGCCCACATTCTAAAATCTTTTTACCATAAACTGCTTGGCGTCGCAGTGGACACTAGCTGGAACTTCAGCCTTGCAAACCTCTACCCAACCCAAATTCCACAACTACGACACCTAGATTCCAAATTCTCTGAGGATGAGATCAAACAGGCTTTCCTCCAGATGAACTCCAACGCCAGCCCCGGGCCTGATTGCTTCGGTCCCAGTTTCTACAAATCTTTTTGGAACAACATCAAAAAACCCCTCCTCACCTTCTTCAAAGACTTCGAGAACCAAACTGTGGAAACCAAACGGTTCAACCGATCCACTATGGTCCTTCTGCCCAAGGCTACTAACGCCCAATCTGCAGACGCATTTCGCCCTATCGCCCTACAGAACTGCCCTATCAAAGGCATGGCCAAAGTTCTTACCAACTGACTCAAAACTTACATCCCCCTGCTCGTCCATGGGGATCAGACTGGTTTCATGTCAGGACGTTGCATCGCCGAAAACTTCATGTATGCCGCAGACCTCATAAACACATGTCATAAGCGTAAGACTACTGCGATGGAGCTTTCGACTCTGTGTCATGGCACGCCCTTCTCCACATCCTGCAGCATCGGGGTTTCCCCACCCGTTTCTGCTCCTGGATAAACGACCTGCTTACCTCTGGGAAAAATGTTGTCATGCTAAATGGTGTTCAGGGTGATTGGATCAACTGCAAGAATGGACTGCGCCAAGGTGGTCCCGTGTCCCCCTACCTTTTCATAATAGTTGTCGATGTTCTACAGCAGCTTATACTAACCTCAGCCGCCTCTTGCCCAGACCTTTGCCACTCAATCTACCCTGATCTCCCCCCGACCATCTTGCAATACACTGACAACACGCTAATTATCAAGCACGCTTCATCTAACGCCGCCGTTCTTCTACGCTCTCTCCTAGAACAGTTTGCCTAGGCCACGAGACTGCGAATTAACTTTTCAAAAACTACGTTCGTCCCTATGAACCTCGATGATGCGAGCACCCTGGAAATCGCACAAACCTTGGACTGCCCTGTCTCTTGCTTTCCGCAAACATACCTGGGTCTGCCACTCTCCCTCATTAAGCTTACTACCGCGGCCTTTCAACCCATCATTACGAACTGCGTTAATTACCTTCCTGGTTGGTGTGCCAAGCTCCTCTCTCACCCCGGTCGTCTGGTCCTCATCTCTTCTGTGCTCGACTTGCTGGCTACCTACTTCATGTATGTGTTTAAACTGCCCAAAAAGACGATCTAAAAGCTTGATGACATTAGACACGCATTTTTCTGGGCTGCCAATGCGTTCTGTTCGGGTGCCCAATGCCTTATTGCTTGGTCTAACATATGTAAACCAAAAGAGTTTGGTGGTCTAGGCATCAAAGATTTATCTTTACAAAATGACAGCTTGCTTATGAAGCTCTTCGCCTGGCTACTCTTCCATGGGCGTCTGAACACCAAAGCAAACCTGTTCCATAAGCACATTGGAACGGATGCTATGTGTCCAAGGTGTTCGGTCACCTCTGAAGACAACAATTATGCCATCAATATTTATAAACCGGCAAGTTCTACATCTTCAAACCGGCTGAATATCAGATGAGTATTTCAAGACCAATATTCTTTAAGCCGACGCTTTGGAAGCCGACTCAAATGGATTATTCTTCAAAATATTTTTCTACAAGAGATCAATGTCAACAAATTGACTCTGAAGCTGTCCTATTGACCCGGACTTTTCAAAAGAAGTATCTAGATTTTTTGCATTGACGAAGTTGAAACATATCTGCTAAAGAAGATTTGCTATGAGATCATGGACATGTACATATCAACAAGGAAATGACAAGGACTTAACGATGATCAAATGCCGGCTCAGAAGAACCTTCGACCCGGCGTATAATCTATCAAAGTTGGTCTTGATTTGCAGGATCAGTTTAACATGGATAAATCCAAATTAAATTGGAGGTCAATGTCGGGGATATACCCTGCGGTATGACCCGGCCGGAAGTATAACCCGGATGGACTTGGCGGCTTACAGAGACCCGACGAATATTTGGTGACTTACTGATGACCCAACGGCGGGTCAGATGGATGTAACATCCTCGATGCGGCTATATCTCCCACGTGTCGAAGCACGACTTAGAGGCATAACCGCATTGGAAGCAATGTCGCAAGTGAGGTAATCTTCACACAACCCATGTAATAAAATAGGGGAAGAAGTTACATAGTTGGCTTACAATCGCCACTTCACACAATTACATGAATAAAGCATTACATCATCCAAATACAATCAAGGTCCGACTACGGACCCAAAATAAAAGAAGAACCCCAAATGCGACAAAGGTCCCCGATCGACCCCAACTGGGTTCCACTACTGATCAACTAGAGCGGAACAACACAAAGGACAAGGTCTTCAACGAGCTCCTCCTGAGCTTGGTTGCGTCATTTGCACGGACTCATCGGCACCTGCAAGCTGGTTTCTGGAAGTATCTGTGAGCCAAGGGGACTCGGCAATCTCGCACCCTCGCGATCAAGACTATTTAAGCTTATGGGTAAGGTAAAGGTAAGAGGTGGAGCTGCAGCAAGCGACTAGCATATATGGTGGCTAACATACACAAATGAGAGCGAGAAGAGAAGGCAAAGCACGGTCGATAAAAGTATGATCAATAAGTGATCCTATAACAACCTACGTCAAGCGTAACTCCAACAACCGTGTTCACTTCCCGGATCCCGCCGGAAAGAGACCATCACGGTTACACACGCGGTTGATTCATTTTAATTAAGTTAAGGTTCAAGTTATCTACAACCGGACATTAACAAATTCCCATCTGCCCATAACCGCGGGCACGGCTTTTGAAAGTTCAAATCCCTGCAGGGGTGTCCCAACTTAGCCCATCACAAGCTCTCACGGTCAACGAAGGAATAGACCTCCTCCCGAGACATTCCGATCAGACTCGGTATCCCGGTACAACAAGACATTTCGACAGGGTAAAACTAAACCAGCAACACTGCCCGAGTGTGCCGACAAATCCCGATAGGAGCTGCACATATCTCTTTCTCAGGGCACACTCAAATGAGCCAGACGTCAGGTAAGCCAGCCGAGAGTTGCCCCTGGTAGCCTCGGACATCGCTCAGTTGGACCAACACTCAGAGGAGCACTGGCCCGGGGGGGTAAAATAATGATGACCCTTGGGCTGGCCGACCCAAGGGAAAGAAAAAGGCTAGGTGGCGAATGGTAAAACCAATGTTGGGCATTGCTGGAAGAGCTTTACTTAAGGCGAACTGTCAAGGGGTTCCCATTATAGCCCAACCGCGTAAGGGACGCAAAATCCGGGAACATAACACCGATATGACGGAAACTAGGGCGGCAAGAGTGGAACAAAACACCAGGCATAAGGCCGAGCCTTCCATCCTTTACCAAGTATATAGATGCATTAATTAAATAAGATATATAGTGATATCCCAACAAGTAAACATGTTCCAACAAGGAACAAACTTCAATCTTCACTTGCAACTAACAACGCTATAAGAGGGGCTGAGCAAAGCGGTAACATAGCCAATCAACGGTTTGCTAGGACAAGGTGGGTTAGAGGCTTGGTTCAATAATATGGGTGGCATGATAAGCAAGTGGTAGGTATCGCAACATAGGCATAGCAAAAGAGCGAGCAACTAAGCAAGCAAAGATAGAAGTGATTTCGAGGGTATGGTCATCTTGTCTGAAATCCCGCATGGAAGAAGAATGAGTCCATGAAGAAGACAAACGGACATTGATGAACGGTTCCTCACAAACGCGACGTTACCGGAACCAACCCGAAGAAGCAAACACCGGAAAAGAAGCACACAACATAGTAAACAACCAACACATGAACATGGTATAATATGCGGGATGCGGTATGCGATGCATATACAAGATATGACAGGAGATGAAAGAACCTGGCCTCAACTTGGAAATCCAAGTGTGCCACTGGAAAGATGAGATGAAATCGCTTGAAAACGATATAAAGAACGCCGGAATCGGAGTTACGGTTTGGAAATGGCAAGCGATTCAAAAATGACACCGGTCTGCGATTTACAGCAAGTAGCCACCTAAATGCAATGAGATGAACATGCTACAGCACCCAAACATGACAACAAAATACATGGCAGGGATGCACACAAGATGCTTAACAAAAGTCTAGCACTGAGCTACGGCCAACTCATCCATTAACAGGTTCAAACAAGCATGGCAAAAATGCAAATGGCAAACAGATCTCAGACTTAGTGAAATTAACACTTGTCTGGAATTTCAGATCAGGTAGCCCTCTTCGGAGCAACAAAACTACATGCTACAGGACCTGAACATGGCAAAGTAAAGCATGGCATGGAGCTACTCAAAGAGATTAACAAAAGTCCCTTAGTGACCTTGAGCCAAAAGGGATCAGAAAATACAATTGCAAGCATGTGAACATAGCAAAAACATAATCAGCTTCAGACTTAGTGAAAAACTGACACATGCTGAAATATAACTCAAGTAGGCATGTTTACGAGCTCGATGCACTCACTACAGAGCAAGTCATGGCAATACAAGCATACATCCATCAAGAAGGCACAAAATTCAAGCTAGACATGGCAAGAACAATAGCATAGCATGCACGGATAAACTACAACATCACCGGCAAAATCGCAAACAAGTTGACAATCTACCCAGATTCACAAAGTACTAAAAGTAGAGCTCGATTGACTCAAGCTAGGGTGCTCCATAATTGCAAAAAAAGACATGGATAGATAGAGCACTACAAGATTAACAAAACTCCCTTACTGATCATCCTCAAAAGAGGCACGGATCACTAGGAAACAACAAGAACATATGGCATCATGAGATAAACAGCTCAAGGACTTAGTGGAAATGCTAAGTCCCTGAAAACAGAATTAGCAAGTGCACCACTTTGTAAGCTTGCACAAGTCACCACACACATCCTAAAAATACATGGGTTGCACCTCTGGAAAGATGACAAAACCCTTAACAAAACACATGTAGAACTCACGGGCATATCATGCACACAATAATCATGGCAAAAATGACAAAAGTGCTAAACGGAGTAGCAGATCTGACAATTAACTCAAGTAGCCCTCTTCTAACAGCATTTCGGGTATCAAAATGAACTCAAATGAAAATGATGCAATGGAATAAAATGATGTCCTCTCTGAGATGAACATTTTGATATGCTATATGCATGAATCGGAGTTACGGATGCAAAGTTACGGAGCCGCGAACATGAGCACTTGGATCTAGGATTCTTGGGACTGTGAAAATTATACCTCCGGAAAAAGTCAAACCGGGACGAGGTGGAGCGGGACGGAGCGGTACGGAACGGGGACGAGGTGTTTGGATCGGGGACCGGTGGATCTGGTCCCGATCCGGATCCGGCCGGGACGGGCTCCGGCGAGGCGCGGCGGAGCTTCCACGGGGCATGGCGGCGACCGGGGCCGGAGCAGGGCGGCGTGGCGACTCCGGTGACGAGGGGGCGGCGCGCGGTGCGGTCGCCGGCGATGGTCGGCGGCGGGGAGCGGCGAGAAGTGCGGCGGCCGGGGCGAAGGCGCGGGGCGGCGCATCGGCGGGGCGGCGGCGCAGGCGGCCGACGGGAGGCGCGCGAGGCCGGGCGGCGGGGTTGAGAGGCGGCGGCGCAGCGCTCCAGCGTGTGCGGCGCGGTGCTCTGGCGCGGTGAGGCGCGGGCCGGATGGGCGGACAGCGGCGGCGGCACGGGCTCGCGCGGGCCCGATCCGGGCTCCGCGGGCCGCGCGGTGGTGGGAGGCGGCGGTGCCAAGTGGCGCGTTGTGAGAGGAGGAGAGGGGCGGCGGAGCCGACGTGGCGGCTGCCGATTGGCCCGGGTGAGGTGGAGGGCGTGGCTGGACATGTCCGGGCGCGGTGGAAATTTTGTCCGGTGGCGCGAGGAGCGGGACTAGGTTTGATCTGCGCGAGATTTCGGAGGGAGACACATATATATAGGTAGAGGGAGCTAGGAGAGTCCAAATGAGGTGCAGTTTGCGGCCACGCGATCGTGATCGAACGCTCTAGGTGATGGAGCAGAGCATAGGTGGGTTTTGGGCCAAAATGGAGGGGTGTTGGGCTGCAACACACATGAGGCCTTTTCGGTCCCTCGGTGAACCGTTGGAGTATCAAACGAAGTCCAAATGATACGAAACTTGACAGGCGGTCTACCGGTAGTAAACTAAGGCCGCTTGGCAAGTCTCGGTCCAATCCGGAAATGTTTAATCCCCACACACCGACACACGAAAGAAAGCTAGAAATGACCATCGAAGGAGAACGAAGCGCCGGATTGCAAAACGGACAACGGGAAAAATGCTCGGATGTATGAGACGAACATGTATGCAAATGAAATGCACATGATGACATGATATGCAATGCATGACACGCAATCAATGACAAGGCAACAACAGCGAATAACTGCACGACACCTGGCACATCGGTCACGGGGCGTTACAATGGATGACAAGGCCCAAGGCCCAAAAGGGCGGTTCATGTGATGGTGGGCCGGCTTAAGAGGAAGACATAAGGAATATTCTCTTACAAAAGGAAGCAAGACTAGGACTCCACTTGTAATAGAGTAATCCTAATCCTACTAGGACTAGTCATGTAACCCGCCCATTCAACATATATAAGGAGGGGTAGGGCACCCCAAAGAGGACAAGCAACAAGAAACAATCTCTAAGGCTAGACACAAAGGGGAGCCGGCTTATGCGGCGGCTCTCTCATGAGCATAATGAGATCTAGCCACAAACAACATGTAGGGCTATTACCGGATGATGTTTCCCGGGGCCCGAAGCTGTCTAAATCCTTGTCTTGTGTTGCGTCTCTCGATTCCATTCAACCCCTCTCAAACTACTACAAAGATGCGTCGGCCTCACGACTAAGTCCTCACACTAGGACATCTGTCGTGACAATTCCACGACACTATGTGTCCAAGGTGTTCGGTCACCTCTGAAGACACAGCTCATCTCTTCATCTGATGCCCTAAAGCAAACCTGGTATGGCTGCAGCTCGGCCTTACCCCGACTGGCAGATTCCAGGATCTATGGCTTGCTGAGCTCCCCCCATGCCTCGACTTGAGGCCTCCTCTATATGGCCCGAGGTGCTCCTTGCAATTCTGTGGAAGATTTGGGACTCTCGGAATGCCGTTGTATTCAAGAATGAAGATCACACTGCTCTCATTACCATAACCAACATTTGTAATGATTTTGAACTCTAGGCCAACCGGTTCCATGTACCGGTAGATAAGGTGTCAGCCACGTCTTAGCTGACGTAGCTTTCCTCACGGCTTGCCGTAACCCTGTAAAACCTTCTCCTTGGCCTTGGCTGAGCTTTGAGTAATTTCAATTCAGGTGGGGATCCTCCCCCCCCCCCCCCCCCCTATTCCTCAAAAAGAAAGTTGTTGTATCATTTTTCCCTAAAAAAAGGTGTTGTATCATTTTTATGAGGTTTTCAAGAGTATGCATGATATTGTTACTGCACTGCAAGTTTATGTATCATGGGTGTAATTAACTCTTTATATTAGTTCAAGGCCTAAATTGAGACACGTAACAATAATTCAATGACCAAGCACAGTATTAACTCCAGGAGTAAATACCCCTAAAAACACCAGGAGTAAAATATTTACGAAGGATCGAACAAGCCTGATCAGATGTTTAGTTACAGGATGATCAGCATTGTTTATTTACTTACATGGTGGTGAGCTGAGTACAACCTACAAATATTAGGTCCATAACCCCTCCACCTAAATTCCAACGGTTCATGTAGATATTTGTCACTATACAAATCTACAACGGGGCAGTATTAGCTGCATAATTTGAGCAGTTGTTCAACTTTGCCGAGATATACTTCCTCAGGCCATCAACAAGTTGTCGGATCTCATCTGCCAGAGACCATGTAGGGGCATTGAGGGCTTGTATCGAGTTCAAGCAGACAAGAAGGGTTCCTCCTTCATGAACAAGCACCTGCATTTTTATTTTATTTTTTTGCTCAGGCACAGATCACATATCCGGTGGTAGCATTGGGTTATTTCAAATGGAACTACCAAAGTTTCCAACAACGACACAAATTAAACCTACGGCCCAGTCTAGCTTTACTGATTTTCTTCACAGCATAACAACATTATCGATGATCGTCCAAATTTATTTTTTTGTAGCGTTTGACTGTCTATAAATTTCTTCAACTTTTAGCTCTACAATTTTGATTCATCCTCTACAAGTGTTAGGATATGGTCACTAGATCAATCAGTCGTCAAAATTCATTGAACCACAGGTGTATTAGCCAGGCAGCATACTGCATGGAGGAACAAACTCACCGTCAACCAAAGAGGAAGAAATCCCAAGACAGAAGAAAGCGCAGCAAGAAGGATACAAGTTAGGGCAAGCCCTACACTTTGCTTGACCTGTAAGGATGAACCAAAAGTGTAAGAACCAGTAACATTATATCTCAAGTTAATGTGTTTTGCAGTGATGCCCATAAGTGAAAATACCAGTGAAGTTGTTTGACGAGCTTTAGCAATACAAAATGGCACCCCACAGATATTATCCTGCAATAACAGAACATCTGCAGCAGCTACTGCTGTTGCACTGGCACGTTGAGCTAGAACGACGCCAACAGTTGCAGCTGCAAGAGCTGGCGCATCATTTATACCATCGCCGACCATTATTAAACTCCCACCTGGAAACAAATACAGAAGAAATGTAACTTCCCTCTCAAACAAAGGAGCAAAGTGAATCCCACACACCGCTTACTAATCATATTGGCTGGCAGAAGAGAAGCTCTAAGGATGCATAGTTGAAGAAGTGCACAATGTTTCAAAGATACAACAGTTAAGTTATACACAACAATTGTTCTGTTAAGGGCAAAAGATGCTGAGGTCGTAGCTGGTAGGTTTTACCTAACATCACAATAGTAATCTGAAGTTGGAAGACAACAGTTAGAATTATTGGATTGAATCATGGAGAGCCAGCATGATGGCAAAAATATGTAGAAAGCAACAACTGTGATTAAATTATGGACAGATATATTGATAATTAAATAACATATGAGAAAACTAAAAGAATCCGATATAATCGCAGAACTGAAATCTGGTAGTAATGGGATACTGAGCTTCGGTTCACAATAAAATAGAAAAGAAGATATGAACTACCTCCCCTTGAAACTGCTTTTACTTTACTCAGTTTGTCCTCTGGCTTCAAACAGCAGTGCACTTCATCAATACAAACAGCTTTAGCAACTCTCAGAGCACTCGATTCATGATCTCCAGTGAGCATCATGATGCGAAGTTTTGCTTTCTCTCTTAAGGTGGATATAACTTCACGGGCACCAGGACGGGGTTCATCCTCGAAGTGGAAAAGGGTCATCTGGAAAAAAATCAATCAGCGAATAAATAATGCGTTGGAGGGCAGTTCTTACATAACCTACATTTTATATGGTAATGACACATTTGAATGTATGTTACCAGAAGAAACTGGCAGAAATATGGTACTATGTGGTCAAGTGGAGCTTCTTGCCATTGGTTTGGCCTTTGGCCAGACCAAATAAAGCAAGACTGCTGTTGAGACTGCAAGCATAGGTCCGGACTCTGTTTTCCAAGTCAGGCCAAATGCAGTCACATTAAGATTAAAAATTTATCAGGGCCAAAGACCTAAAGAAGGTACCCCCTCCGTTCACAAATATAAGATGTTCTAACTTTTATTTGAATCAGATGTATATAGACACAATTTAGTGTGTTTGTTCACTCATTTCAGTCTGTATGTGGTCTATATTGAAATATCCAAAACATCTTATAATTGTGAATGGAGGGGCACAAAACAGACAGGCTATCCATAGCAGATGGACCAAATATTTGGCCATCTGGGCAGCTTTTGTGGTTCAAATGTCCAACCTGAATTGTGCTATAAATAGATGGGACATGAGTGATTTAATTGCTGAGGCCACGAAAGGTCAACGAAACTAAATGGCCAGATAAGTAATCCCAATTTATCTTACATTAACTAAAAAAAATCCCATCTCCACACAGTATACAACGGAATTAGCTGATTTAATTTCAGCTACATTTTCCATGAAATGTACCTTGAAAGCATGCCTGTACATAGCACTGTATGTCTTAAGTTTCCTACTGCATGCACTAACAATATACTCAAACTTGTGTACACCACTACAGACTAGCAGTGCTTTTGTATATTTCAAACTTGATCTGATTAATGTTTTAGTTTTCACTTTGCTCTATTAGTTAATATAATATCAACTGAAGATGCAGCCTAAATGTCAGCAAACCAGCAAGCGACAAGCATAAGAGCATTCACACGTCACAAATTATTACTGAAGTAACAAAACTTATGAGCATGTGGAAGTCTGCAATATAATCCATTTTTAACTAGGACAACTTATCAGCATTTGAAAGCCTGGACTCCAATCCACCTTAGATTAACGATAAAGACAGAATTTATTTATGATTTCCCTAGTTATACATGAATGCTTCCATCAAACATGAACAGAAATATCTGCACAACAACATAAAAAAGATATCGAAATAAAGGGGGAGAAGCGTGCTGTCAAATGAGAAGGTTTTGCTCTAATTTACCTCACCTTTTTATCCATTAATAGAGCAGCTTGGACAAATTCAGGACCATATGCAGAACTTTTTATTGCCTCTTGTACCTGCTCACATTCACCATTTGATCTGTATAGCGAAGAAATATATTCCACAGAACCGATAGCAGCCGTAGAGAGTTTGTTTTCATTGTTTGATGCCTGTAACACAGGTATATGAGAGACCAAGCTAGGAATTAAAGGTACAACTCTTCCCAATACTCAAAACTGATCAAACAAAACAACTGCTAGTCTTCAATACACCATTCAATGAAAACAGTCAGCTTCAAAGAGCATGAAGATAGGTGTGCTATATCGGCTTCTTTCTTAATCTCTTAATATTGTCAAAATTAACTTTCGACCAAAGAAGACATATTATACAATTGTTTTCCTTCCGTTTCTCAAATAATTGAGATGGAATAAACACGTAAGGATATTTTAAAAAAAAAACCTCGCTGTTCATTGTATTTTTTTGTACTCCAGAACAGTAGGAGAGTTTCCTACTTCCATTTTATTAAAAAGTTATTTCTGTACAGAAATGAATTCCTGTTCATTGTTGAAATCAAATATACGAAATTCCATAGAACAACATAAAATCTTTGCTTGATATATCTAATGATTCAAGATGACTTTGCTGGTCGAAATATATTGCGGATGTACACATTACCTTTGTGATGCTTAAAGTAGCAAAAACTCCTCTACCAGGTAAGGACTCGAAGCTTTGTAGAACAACTTTTGGAAGGTCCTTGTCCTTCCCAACAGAGTGATGTAACACTGCCCTATGAATCATAAACTCAGTGTGTCAATTGCCTGCGATATATTATGTTAGATATGTATTATAGCTGCTTTTGGTATCCTTATACAACACATGTACATGCACTGTATATATTGGCCTTGAGCCCCTGGAACATACAAGTCAAGTTCCTCACATGGTATGAGAGCAATGTTTTAGGGTTTAAGTTGCTTTCTCTCCTCACAGTCAATTTGTTTTTCAGTCAACCTCGTTCTCGATTCATCATTCTTGTCAAGCTCCTCTCGATCCATCTTCAGCGTGCCGCAACTTGAACAATCCATCCACCTCACCCAGCTGGAGTCGTTCCCATCCGCATCTCGAGCAAACATTGCATTTTATTAACTCTATGAGTAAATTCCCCTTTGTAACCCTAAGTGTCTAAATTTGACAGAAAGTAACATATTTTTAAAACCTGACCATTTGCTACCCCCGTTTAGTGTTGCCTTTTCCACTTTGTACCCAATTTATCAAATTTTTCATCTGACAAATAGGCCCTCTGGTTAGCCTGAGCTGGATGATTATTAAATATTTAGATGCCACATCAGTAGGGTCTCATCTGTCAGATGCCGCACATTTTGATAAATCATGTACAAAGTGGAAAATGTAGCACTAAATACAAAGTGGTTAAATTTTGAAATGGGGTGCTCTGTGTCAATTTTGGACACTTAGGGGTACAAAGTAGAATTTACTCTAACTTCACAGATGTCTATTGCAAAGGCCCACATGTCTAGATGTATTATGTTTTTTTTCAGGCATTCATGAAGCAAAGATTTATGTCCATGCTTGACCCGTGAAGATGAACAAAATCATACCTTGAAAGCCTCAAAATTATGCTTAAAATTGTGGGAAGGAAAACTTGACCAGGACACACTAGTACCTGTTGCATTTTTAACTAGAAACATCCATAAGCACTCCCCACGAAAGCCAGGCCTCTAACCCAAGTCAGCTGAGCATGCACTCGCACCCCAAGCCAACTGAGCGACGCTCGGTTCTCTAAAATGATGGGGAAAGACAATTTAACATCAAATTTAAAATGGAAGACAAGTGTTATTTTTGCCTCCTTGGTGCACAAGCTCAGTGTCATGCAAGCCAACCAGGAATCATGCTGGTTCAGTGCAAGGCAGCCCTAGTGCATATGAGAAACACAGAAATAAGCATTGCATGAAACCAGAATGGGCCAGGAAGCCAGCTGATACAGAAACCCAAAAGAAAATCCTATTCTTGAGTGATCTAGCATCTTACAACGAGGAAAATCAAGCAAGAACCATGCCTAATTTTTCCAGAATAGGAATTTTCAGGCTTCAGGGATAAGCCAAGCCTAAGTTGATATCATCAGGAAGTTTTCTGTTTTACGCTGTCATATACTTAGTCAAGCTAACTAAATAGCACCACGACCAATCCTGACATGGTTTCACGTTTAATAGCATTGTGTGCTGTGCACAGCAGCTTCTTATGTTTTTTCAATCAAATCATGTGCTAGTGGTGGATGTACGTAACCATGAATTCATGATAGAAGAGTAGATTTTCAAAGTAATTGTAAATTATACTGTTTAACTTTGGTGTCATCATCTTGAAAAAACACGTTCTAAAAAAATCATCCCAAACAAAATAAAAGGCAATAAATATCCAACATCATTTTTTACAATGTCCTAATAGACAACAGCAGAACACTATACTAAACATGCGATGCTTGGCCCAGAGCATGCCATTATATTGGGTCGTAACAACTTAGATTCAAGTCATGCCTGGCATTCCCAAGTGTGGCAGAGTTCTACTTTATAAAAATGTATGCAAATGAAAAAAAAACATGTTTAAGAAAGTTATCCATTCTCTTACCTCCCAATAGGATGGGTTGTTCCTTTCTCCATGGCTGCGGCAACTGCTAGAGCTTCACTTTCACAGCTGGGAGTACAGCAAGAAGAAACGTTAAGACCATTTCTCACATTCAAATGTCCATGAATGGGCTCAATTGCTTTGCACATAAGCTTCCCGGTTGTCAATGTGCCTGTCTTGTCAAATGCAATAGACTGACAAGCCGAAAGAGCATCTAAGACATGCCCGCCTTTCAACAAAATTCCCTACAGAAGGAGCGGAAATGAGCTTGAATGAAACCAATATACCGGAAAATTCTGAAGAAAGAAGTTCATCTAAAAAAAAGGTCATAGTAAATTATCGAAAGACATTCAGGACAAACTACTAGTAGGCACTTCATAGGTGCAACACCAATCATTTCAACAGAAGATTCAGATTAATATCCTCTGATCTCCATCACCACTTGTGCATACGATACAAGTACATACCATTAAAGAAAAGTAGATCGAAACTAGCCTGACAAAAACAATCTGGATTAAGAACCAAATGTTCTCATGAAATTTAGAAGCTGAAATGGCAGTGTCTTACATTGAATGAAGAAAGTAACCAATTATAAAGAAAGACTTCAAGATTCAAACAATACCTTCCTTGTAAGAGAACTGATAGCAGTGGCATATGCTAAGGGAGCAGCCGCCAATGCACATGGAGATGCAGCCACCATAAGCCCCAATCCACGGTAAATTGAACCCCTACAAACTAAACAAAATTGGAACACAGAAAGTTCAATGCTAGAGCCAAGTGTACCAGTTCAGTATAAATTGCCAAACAATCAGTGCTACAGTTTTCCAAGACATAGCATTAACTATTGGAGAAGTACCAAGTCAAAATACAAAAGGAAAAAATACGCAGTCCAACACAAATTACTGAAGCATGTAATGTACTGTGACATTAGAGGAATACCTGAGTTACCGAAAAAAGGCCACTTAAAGAGTAATGGTCCCAGTAGTGCAACCATTAAAGACAGTACAACAACAGCTCTGCTATAGTGCTCTCCAAATTCGTCTAGCCATCTTTGCAGCTTTGGCTTGTTTATCATGCCCTCTTCAGTCAACTGGACAATTCTGTTGAGTGTGGAATCCTCCCATGACTTGGTCACCTGCAAAAGGGCGATTCAATGTCAAACAAAAGAATCAACATTCCCAAGTGAAGGATTGATTAACAAGTTGACAAAAAGGTTATGCATTTGGAAGAGTAAATTGTTGTCTTCAGGGGATAAACTGATCCTTAACAATTAGTGCTTGAGCAGCACTCCTATGTACACAATGGGGCTTAATCTGTTGAACGGCGGCATATATAAAGACATGGACTCGATCAGGATAATACAGGATAATAGTCTTCTGGCAAGGACCTGGTAGGTAAGTTCAGATATTGCAAGATAAATTGCAGTGATTGCAGATCTAATGAATATAATGTGTGAGGTGCTTACCAGAATAATAAACCTATGCCTAATCAACAAATAGATGTGGAAGATTGTCCAGAAGGATAACTCTACAACATGCCAATTGCTCCATAAGAAATACATGGCTGATGGGGATTTCTAAGTCAAAATACACAGGTGGCTCTCAGTTTTTGAACGGTTTATAGGTAGCAATGAGATGGCTTGAGGTTTTATTTCTTTGGGCATCCTATTGGTTTTCCATTGAAAAAAAGCCAGTCACCAAACCAAACGCACAGTCTTTTGATTTGGCTTTTTACGAAGCCACCGCAGAGCCTATGCATAGAGAGAAAGCGCCTCCCGGGGTGCTTCCCGCAGCTGTGATGATCCGGATTTTCTCAGGTTTCCTCGGTGGGATGCAATCCATAAGGTAGGCATAGTCTGTAATCCAGATGCAGAAATATGCTTCCCTAGTAAGCCAGCCATAGTCTGATGTGGGGACTGGCTATAATGTAGCACCAGCCCTCAAATCTATCTTAGTTCACACCTCATCCAAAAGTGCCTGAATAGGGAAATATTGATTTTATTGGTTTTGTCATACCAAGCAGCCATTGCTATTTCTCAGATAAAAAATAACGAATAAAATCTACTAAAGAGTTCCACCAGCTGTATTGTAATAGTGTTTGTGGAGTATTAACGTACTGAAATCATTAAATAAACCGGCTAAGAAAAATGAGCTATCCTGGGACTAGAGAACAAAACGTAAAAGAAAAAAAAGTCTCCTCAGTGAAGAGAGAAAGAAGGCAACCTGTACTATCATCATTCCTTCCAGGTTCCTAGCACCACCTGGTATAGCATCCCCCACCGTCCTTTCAAGAGGCTTCGTTTCACCAGTGAGGTGTTCGATTGTGACTGTCGATGAACCTTGGTAAACTTCTCCATCAACAGGCACAGCCTAAGGAATACAAGAATACTGCACCATAATGAGATAGAGATCCAAACAATATGGGCCAGAAGAATAATACCAACATGAGGATAGAAGATACTAGGGTACACTCCCTCTGTTCCAATTTAATGAGACCCTTGAGCTCTTGTCAAGAAAATTAAGAAATGAGTTTTAAGAAACTATATACCCTCATAAAAGTGCATGTCTTCATGGTAACTCAGCATGCATTAAACAGAGGACATAACAGAGAGTATCGCTAAATATTTGCCCCGAAATTGTAAAAAAAGAAAGAATCATGCCTAGAACGAAAAAGTAAGGCTAAAACATCATCTACTTTGAAAGGGAGGGAGTACCAGGATGCTACTAGAAACACTAAAAATCCAACAGAAAAGAGATAGAAACATTTTTTTTGAAGAACTTAATTTCTGTTTTTGAAGAACAAGAGATAGAAACATTGAGATAACTATCAACCATGAAGACATGATACAATGAAACAGAACTTGGAGATACAAGGACAAGGAGTGGACTTTGTAAATAGACAAACAACACACCTCACCAGCTCTGACCAAAATATGAGAACCCACTGTAAGGTCCTGCACAGGAACCTTGGTATGACTTAAATTAGAAAACCGTGTTGACTCGTCTCCACTCGTTTCTAATAACAGTGCAAATTCTGGATGGTTTTCCTTCAGTTCTCTCACATCAACCATTGACTTCCTCGTAAAGTATTCTTCGGCTGTAATCAGCAAATAAAACAAGTTTTCAGTGTGCACACAAACAGGAGCTACTATGGGCAGAGTTTCAGTATTTGTCAACATATGTACCGGTATGAGCCAAGCTGAACATGGCAAGAAGCGGGCCACCCTCCAATGAGTTCCCCATAAACACAGAAGCAAATGCTGCAAGAGCCATGAGGACGTGGATATCTATTCTTCCATCGGCAATGTCCACGAGAGCATCAAGCGCTGCAGAAACCTGCAAAGTAAGCAGGAAAAATGTGTCACCGGAGTAGTACATTGGCAAGCAATCCCAAATCGACGAACTCTTCAGTTTCTTCAGTGTGCGGGAGCAACGCAAGCATAGCAAAATTTCCTATTCAATGAAACGTGGCTGGCCATGGCATAGATTCCTTTGTAAAATGGGTGTGAGCGTAAGCAGCAGCAAAGGACAGACTAGGTCGACGGCGAGCTGCCGGAGCTCCGACTCCGAGAGGCCGAAGAGCGCGCGGTGGAAGCGCCCTACCCGGAGACCACGCGGAAGCGGCGGTGGAGGCGCGCTTAAGGGGCAAGGGGCTCAGTACCTTCTGCGCATCGTCTGGGGGCTTTTCATCCTGTCAGCGATCCGCGGCGGGGGGCGCCGCGGGCGGCCGGGGTCGGGCCGCATCTTCTGGTGGCGCAGCTAGTCCTTGACACCGGCGGAGGCCGCTTGGAGGGACGGGGAGAAGGAGGCGGGCCAGCGACGGCGACGGCGACGGAGAGGAGGACCAGGTGATGGGAAGCAGCTCCCCTGACGTACTGCACATGCCGTTGGGGGCACTGACATGTGGGCCTGATTCCCGGCGGGCCCACCTGTCAGTGGCCGAAGTCGGCCGATGTGGCAGCATTTTGACAGGATGGGGGACGCGTCAACCGGACCTGCTAAACTAAGGGCATCTTTGAATTGCACGATTTGAAAAACGCAAACCTACTAGGAGTAGCTGAATCTTCAAAATCAAAGAGGGGTGTGTTTGGTGCAGTGAATTTTAGAGAAATACCGAGTGCTTCTGTATGCTCTGACATATCCCACATGAGTTATTATATTGTGCCTTTTATTATTGTGCCCAATCTTATGGTGAGCATCTCTTTCGTTGATAAAGATTACTGTATGATAGCTTCCGCATGATCGCCTCCCTTGAGGACAAAAGGTGGAAAAATGATATGGATCTAGCGATGATGTGTGCCTTTTGTTGTGTCCCGAAGTCTAGGGCCCATATTTTCTTTACTTGTCCTGATATCTGTTTTCAATGAAGTTTTACCCATTAGGCTTTGGGACCTGAGTGGCAGGCCCTCTAGACCTGGGCGAGTTCATAAAATCTCAAGCCAATCGAATCGGTAGAAGGATATGTCTGTTTTGTTTAGTGTTCAGAATGATGACCTGGACCCTACTTAGTGCTCTAAACGATCTTATATTTCTTTACTAAAAAAGGATTCCCCCATTTTGTATTCCAAAGCAAACCATCATTGTACACAACGCAATGCTGGGACGAGAAGCACATCAAGCCTAAAAGGAAAAGAAGAAGAAACAAATGCCAACAACGGAAGCTCGACAAAGCGTGAAAGACCCACAACCGTTGTGTCCTCCGAAAACAAACCACCACAGCATGAAGCTCCGATCTACCGCGTACTAAGCAGCATCTCCAAAAAGGAATGCGATGCCGACGGTGCTACTGCCCGGACGATCCTAAGGTTTCCCCCAGTACGCGGAGGGAGGTGGGGGATGGTTACTACCGACACCCTCCAAGAAGGAATAGTGGCACCCGCCGGTGTCACCACATCGGAGCCGGACGAACTGGCAAGGATTTCTCCCCCACTCTAAACCCCATCACCCAACCAGAGCCGACCAGCCAAACCACCACCCAACACCATGTGCCATCACAGTTGCGCCGCCACCCACTCCGTCTCACGGCGAGCACCAACACGAAGCCAAAAAGACCAAAGAGAAGAGCCAAGCAACGGGAGCAGCAGCACCAAGGCCGAGTGGGAGGGAACCACCTCCATCGCCATCGTGCGAGAGGCCCGCGCCTCCGGCATTGTTGTGGTAGCCGTCCGGACACGACAGCAGGGCATACCAGGCAACCTTGGCCCGGCCAGGCCCAAAACGGGCCTGCTAAGCCCCGCTGGTCACGCTGCAGCAGGCTGGCGTCGGCGCCGGCAGCACCTTGCCGTTCATCGCTGTTCCCCCGCCTCCTGGAGTCACGCCGCAGACCCGTCCCGCCTAGGCCCAGATGGGCCCAGATTTGGGCAAAGCGCCGCAGCCAGGCCGCGCTGCTGCGCCACCCCATTGCCAACGACGGCACCGCTGCCCAACCGCCCGCCCACGCTGCGTCGGGGAACCCAGCCGCCAGCTAGACCGCGCCGCCTAGGAGCCCCCCCTCCCCCCCCCCCCCCGGCTGCAGCTCCGCCCCGCGCCGGAGAGCCACCAGGAGGGGAAGGTCAGGGGGCGCTGCCACCAGCATCCCTGAGGCCAGGCCGGAGGAAGGGGTAGAGGAGGAGGAGGTCGCCGCACGGCCGGTCGCCCGCGGGAGCGACGCGGTCGCAAGAGGAGAGGCGTAAATGGAAGGAGTAGAACTTTTCAGTCATCAAGCTGCCTCTTATATTTCTTTACAGAGGAGAGGAGGTATTTCTGTAGAAATCAAAACTAACAGGTATTCTCGAGAGAAAAACTGGAGTGACAAATTGAGACAAGAGAAGTGCATTTTTCAACCCTGAACTCTTGTCCTAATCTAATTTACAACCCCGAACTTTAATACCGTCTAAATTACAACCCCCAAGTCTCAAAACCGGCCAGGATTCAACCCTCCCCTCCCTATTGACCGGTTTTGACCTGGGGTGACCAGTTTTGACTAGTCAACGGGTTCAATCAGCATGCCACGTCAGAATTCTTTTCAAAATTTCAAGAAAAAGTAAATAAAAATCTGTAAGATTAGGAAAAAAATATAAAAAGCAAAATTCCAAAAAAATTGTTCACGAAAAAAGCTTAGGAAAATAAAAAAATGATTTTTTTTCTGGAAATATTTTTTTCTGGAATTTGAGTTTTTGGGTTTTTTCATGATTTTTTTTCTGGAAATTCGTTTTTTTATTTTCCGTGTTTTTCAGAAATTGGATTTCTTTCTTTTCCTGGATTTTCTTTGATTTTACAGGTTGTTTCCTAGGAAATTTTGCATTTTTTGCTGATGTGGGATGCTGACTGGACGTGTTGACTGGTCAAAACTGATCAACCAGATCAAAATCGGTCAACAAAGAGGGGAGGGTTGAATCCTAGCCGGTTTTGAGAATTGAGGGTGTAATTTAGACAGTATTAAAGTTCGGGGTTGTAAATTAGACTAGGACAAAAGTTCAGGATTGAAATGTGCACTTTTCTGTAACAAATTAGCTCGGAGAGTGCATTACCCCGACAAGAGGGAAGGCGACGGCGATGAGCGCGGCCTGCAGACGCCCGACGGAGTTGAGCGGCGCCACGTGTGGGCAGGCGGCGGCGATCAGGAGGAGACCGAGGGAGATGCAGCAGGCCTCCAGGTGACCCCGCAGCGCGTCGGCGACGTCAGCCCACCCGATCGCCCTCGCCAACCGCATGACCGTCGCGCCCCCGCCTCCCCCATGCAGGTTCGAGCCGTGGTGGCAATGGCAGTGCCCGTGCCCGTGCCCATGGTGCCCGTGCCCGTGGTGGTTGCTGTGAGCGCGGGGCGTGCAGGCCAGGGAGCGCCGTGCCCGTGGGAGCAGGACCGGAGACACGGATGCCAGGGGCGGCGGCTTGGATGGGAGGTGGGGAGCGCAGCGGCGGCGGAGGTGCGCGAAGGGATGGGGCCTCGAGAGGCGGGCGGAGGGCTGGGGGAGCCGCGGCGCGGCGCACGAGGGGGCTGAAGCCGCGAGGAACTGCATTGCGCGTGGCGTCGCGGAGCAGCCGGCCGGGTATGGCGTCGGCAAGGCGGGCTGTGGCGGTCGTGGTGGCGGGCTCGCTCAGGAAGAGCACTGGTCCATGGCGCTTTTGTGCCGGCTGCCGGGTCGTGTGGAGAGTGGGGAAGGGTGGGGAAGCTGCGGGCCAGATGATCACGGCCGGGGAGGGGATGGGGCTCATGGTGTCGTCACCGTGTTGAGGTGTGAATTGGACGGCTGTTTTCCAAGTTGATGTGGCAGCGAACAGTATGTTGTGCAATGCTCCAAATCGCTTTGGCTATGCTTGGTTATTTATCGTTTGTTGGGAGCGACTATTTTGTCACCTGGAATGTTTGGGTGGATGTTTCTGCTAGGCAAGTTGATAAAGTAATTGGTGTTGTTTTCTGTTTGTGCTTAGCTGAGTATACTTTGCATATTTTTGGCAAACATGAAGACATGATTCATCTCGTTGCTGTCATGGCATTTCCTGTGTACTGTACAAAAATCTTTTTTTAAAGAGTGTTTTGTACAGTGCGAGAAAAAATGTCATGCCGGTGACGTTTCTTGATTTTTGCCGCACAGTTAATATATTGAGTTGTATTTGGCCCCTCGGGCAGCACGCCTGAGCGGCGTTCTCACCGCACTGTTGGGTTTTCACGGTTTTCCGTGTGGGTCTCGCATGTCAGTCCAACGTGGCGGACGCATCCAGACGCGTCCGGGCCTTCCCATATCCGTCTCAGATATGAGCTGGATATAAGGGGTGTTGGTTAGTCCGGATGTTTAGTGCCGGTATGAGGGGTGCGGCTGGGTCAAGATTTTGTAACCGATCATTGACCGGGCCGTCCGCACAGACATATAGAGGGCGTTTGAGGAACCCGGTTGTAGATGCTCTAAAAGATTTTGTGTATGTGCATATGAAATGGAGTATTGAGGATATTTGTATGTGATGCAATGATTTATTAGACTGCAAACAGTGCGGCCTTTTGCTGCCAGGCATAATTTACATAACTAATAAGAAAGTAGGCTAGAGCCGGTTAGTAATAAAACTCCGGTTGGAGCCCTTCTGATATCGAGCACTAACGAACAAAGTCGTCACTGACTGGGAGACATTGACGGGCCACTCGCACATAAGAAATGACTATATTTGGTCCGTTAGTACTATTCAGATATGCAAAAGTGAGGAGGCAAAACAGAAAAAACTCTGGAAGAGAAACCCCCTTCCATCCTAATACAACATGTGTAAAGTATGCACTCTTTTAGAGCATGTCTAGCCCTTTTCCCCAACCCTTTAACTCCCTAAAAAAAATCTGTTTGAGAAGTTGAACCCTTTTAGCCCTTCCATAAAATCCTATAACTCTTATTTTTTTAGGAGAAACTCCTCAAACCATCAATCCTTACTCAATTTGACCAGGAATCTTAAATCTCCCTAAAAATTTTCTCTCCTCCCATGACGCGCATGTTCTATCTTTTACCGTCCGCTGCTGCCCACCTCCACATCGATGACTAGCCAACCCTCCACACTGTCCGTGATGACCCCTCTCCCCACCCCGCCCGCAACCTTACCGACTCCCCCACCCTCTCCTCGCCCATCGGCCGGCCCTGCCACCAGATCACCGCCTTTTGCCGCCACATCGAACACCACCTTGACGCCATGGTTCCATGGGAACACATCCGCCACAGGAGCAAAAGGCCTAGCTGACCTATGTGGGAGATACTGGCATCCATCTTGTTTCCACACCATAAATCCTCCAAAAGTTGGAGCCAAGTCACCACATGCTTCCTTGGCGGCATGTACATCACGACAAGGCTTGAATCAGTTCTTGAAGCGTCCATGCCTCCCTCATTATCATCTTCGTCTTTGGCAGCATCGACAACGCACCAACGTCTGTCACAGCCACTCAAAACTCTTTCTGTCCGCAAAGAGTTCGGCGAATTATCCCAAAGGTTAAACTTTCCCATTTTCTGTGTTTTTCTTCATTTATGCACTCAATTTGCTCATTGCATGTTGCATTTGTCTAGATGAAGAGGTTGTGGGAAATGTTTTTAACAAGTCTTTGTCTGAGGATGCTTCGATCCTTTGATTGTATGCTTTGGACATGCACGTGGCATTGCCAGAACATCGACTAAGAAGGATTCGGAGATTCCTCGCAACCCATCGCAGCATCGAGAACCAAGAAGCTCGTCACCAACTTCATGATGATCTTACTGAGCACTTTTTTTTTCAAAAAAAGATCTTATTGAGCATTTGTGGGCACTTCACAACAATTGAATGTTGTTCTATGATGTTTTATTTGGATTACTTTTTCATTCGGACCATATGTTGCATTTGAATTTAAATATTTAAATCTAAAAACATTGTTTTGAAATGTTGTTGAAATACGTGCATTAGAAATATCAAGTATTGAATTTAATGTATTGTACAAATGTGGTTGAGACGGAGTTTGTATACAAAAGGATGGAAGATATGGCGAAGGAAAAATTATAGGGAGCTAAGGTTTAGGCTAAATGCGCACACTTTTTAACTCCTCAAATTTAAGGAGTTATGTTTTGAGTGATCCTTGGAGAAGTTAAATATAAGGGAAAGGGCTAGAGATGCTCTTAGGTTGGTCGTAGTAGGAGTAACTTAGACCACCCTAAGAAAAGTTTGTTTACGTGGCACGTAGCTAATGAGGAAAGAGGTGCTTGTGGTAACATATACCATAACATAACGCGACCCGATGCAAAATGAGTCTACATCTAAATAAATGAAAACTTGCATGATATCAATATTACCCATTATGAAGATAATAACATAGCAAGTTTGATGACCAACAGCACAGTTGTCCCTGAGTCTGCACGCCTACTAATAAGTTTGGTAGTTGTGCTCCCTCCCTCTCTCTATATATAAGGTATACGGTTTTTTTAGGTTGCATTTGACCATTGACAAGATTAACAATACATGAGATGTATGCTATAAAAATTATACCATTAAAAAGTCCTTTCACATATGAATCTAACAGTATGCTTTGTGTAACACGCATGTCATATATTACTGCTCCGATTCATTTTTGTCTTATTTCATATGTAAAAAAAGAACCTAAGAAAATATATAATCGTTCTAAAAATATATGTTACGTAAAATTACAAACGTAAAAATAGTGTAAAACATAGATAAAATACATTTTTTTTCTAGTCTTATGACATATATTTTTATTTTTTATGCCAAATTTTACATAGAGAATCAATACAAATGTAACTAAATGTATTCCAATTGTAATTTATTTATGAAACGGTCATAAAATTATCTCGGGTAAAGAATAACTTATTGAATGATGAATAGTATTACTATATACTACTCCCTCTGTTCCGAAATATAAGTCTTTTTAGACATTTCAAATTACAACATACGGATGTATGTAAACATATTTTAGAGTGTAGATTCATTCATTTTACTCTGTACGTAGTCACCTATTGAAATCTCTAAAAAGACTTATATTTTGGAATGAAGGGAGTACTATATTGATGGAGAGAGTAGATGCATTTCCAATAATTACCGAGCCTCTTAGGAGACTCGCCAAAGTTTCGTTTTTAGTGGTACCTTTCACGCCTCCGCCAAGCAGAAACTGGTGCGGTCGCAAGACGTTCCGTAGTTCCACCAGCAAGTTTTCTACTTTGTTTGCGTCTTAATCGCTCGGTTGGCGCCATTCAGAATCCACGTAGTATTTTTCCTGCATGGAATTGTCTTCCGTGTAAGTTTTGACGATGCCGCGCCGTGGACAAGAGGATATTCGGACCGAGCGCCACGGCCGCGCTGCAGCAGAGGGAAGATCCGTTCGGAATCGGCATCCTCTGCTCCCCACATGACTTGGCGTCTCTCGCGGCGCGCCAGGATTTCCAACAACTTCGCACCCATACGCTATTTATTCTCCCTTGCCGTCGCCGGCCGGCCGGGCCATCCACCAACGCCCGCCGGAGAAGAGGCAGAAGGTCTGCCGCAATCTCGGGTAGCCAGCCGTGCATAGCTAAGGTGCGCTTCCTACAATCTTACTGCATTAGTTTCTTCCAACCGCAACCAAAGGAAGAAGAAAATTTGTTAGAGCTCACCAGATGAAGCGAAGAACTGACCGCGGCTATGTTCATCCATGTCCAACTCCATCCTGCAGGCCTCAGGAGTAATCGACCGTACGCTGCTAAAGGAGGGGCAAAGCAAAAATGTGTGTCCAGAGGGGTGGAAACCCCCCAGGCATCTTAGATGGGCTCTATGGCGTGCAGATTGTTCGTCGGCCGCCACAGGCACCGAGCAAAGGCGAAGCTGCCCAGACCAGCTTCACCGATTCGCCAACTTGTGAACACCAAAATGGCGGTGGAACAGTCACACAACAACATCAAAGACTGCTGATACGGTGAGCTTCCATTAATCAGGAGAAATGCACTCAACACCAGACTGAGCTGACACCCTGCGTTTGTAACAACTGCAGACGACTGTGGCAGCAAAGGCCCTCATGCTTGAAGCCCATCCACTGTAGCATCACATGTATGGCAGCTTCCGTTCCGCCTGCCCAGCAACCGGTACCACAATATTTGCCAACTGAAGCCTCTTGTCTGACGGTTTTGTTTGATCAGGTGACAAGCATGCCGGTGAAACTTTTGCAAATGTTGTCACCTCTCTGCCCTTCATCGCCCTTGGACTGCAGACACCGAGGCAAGACATCTTCTGAGACAAGATCATTCTTTGCTCTATTTGTTTCTGAGTTTGTATGTAATAAGAAAAGTCGGTGCCGCAGGAAGAACTTGAACGCTGCCATCTACGCCAACTCGCTGGTTGGAGTAGGAATAGCTTCCGGCCTGTATCATTCCTCCCGAGGAGAGATCAGAAAAATCCTGAGATGGGCCGACTATACTATGATTGCCACCACTACGCTGGTGAGTCATATTTTTGCACTAAAAGGCTGTTCAATTATCAGAATTTGCACGTCATAGCAAACATATATGCTTTTCTATGCAGTGTTTATCCAGGGCAGTTAGGAATGAGAACCCAGGACTACTGATGGCAGCATCAACATTGCTGCTGCCGTTTCAGCCTTTCATGGTTTCAGCTGTCCACACCGGAATGATGGAGGCAAGTAATCCAAATGACCTGGCAGATTCTTCTGTCTAAAACAAACCATTTCAATGATCAGCAAACTCGCTTGTTGAGCAAGTCTTTGTTGAAAGAAAACTGTTGGATAAATCAAACTGTTTACATGGCAGGTTTCCTTCGCAAAGAGAGCATCAGTTGAACCAGAGCTCAGAACGGTACATAACCTGCACAAGATGTCATCTCTTTTGGGAGGTGCGCTGTTTATTGCCGACGATTACTTCCCAGAGACACCCTATATCCATGCTGCATGGCATCTTGCTGCTGCTATTGGCATTGGCACATGCAATAAGCTTCTCAGGTGACACTGGAACCAACCCTGCTGCTATCAACGAATAGCTGATTTCAATTTATCCAGAAGGAGTTAGATTCAGCAACTATCAACTTGCCGATATAAAAAACGGTGTACAGAATAGGTTACATAGAAGAGAGAACAGGAGCATTGTTCAAATTGATACCAGAAGAATGCTTTCGTATCTCTCAGAAAGATTTAGCAAGGAAAATGAGACGAACTAGGTCAGCTTGTGCATGTGGTTCTGCTATGATTTTGCATTGGTGTTTAATTATTACTGCGAGAGCGGGGTGGGCTGTCATGACACTCTTTCCTACAAAAATGAATTAAGGTGGACAGAGAAGTTTACGCTTCAAAGACCTCATCATTACAACTATAATAATTGACGGATCTATACATATTTCTAGCATTGTTATTAACTTATTATCTGGCAAGTACCGCAAACAGAAGTTTAGAACCATTAATAGCAAGTCAAATGTATCATGTTCTAACCTTGAAGCAGCGAAGATGGAAACTGGTGCATAATTCCACAGTTGCACCAAAAGTCAAAAGAAAGTGTGTGGCAGACTGATCATTTCATCTTCTCTAGATCTGAACTTTTTTCTATTACTGTGTCAATATAAACGTCAATGCAAACACCTGATGGTTGCAACGCCCCAATGTGCTCCCACGAGTTCTGATAGTTACTGCATTTTAAGTGTGGAACACAAAGCCCCAATGTTTCATGTGAAATTTTGTGAGTGAAACTAGACAATTTGTTGAGATCATGCTATCAACATGCTGGTCTCGTTTTGATTCACCCAGCTCCCTCCAGCAGGCTTCCCGGCATGCAGTGCAGCCACTCTTTCCCTCGCAATCCGAGCCTGCTCCCACCGACCAACACCCGCATACATGTTTGACAGGAGGACAAGGTGCCCAGCTGCTCGATCAGGCTGTAGCTCAGTCAATCTATCAATTACTTTGGCTGCAAGCTCAAGATTATCTTCCCTCTTGCATCCACTCAATAGTGCACCCCACACGGCCTCATTAGACTGCAACGGCATTGTCTCTGCGAGCTCAAGTGCTTCGTGCAATCGTCTGCTGCGGCAGAGCATGTCGACCATGCATCCATAGTGCTGTATCTCTGGGGCGATCCCATAAACTCTTTCCATGCTCTCAAAGTATTGCCGTCCGTCGTCAACCTTCCGTGAATGGCTGCACGCAGACAGCACAGCGAGCAGCGTTGTGCCATCAGGACGTTCCTCCATCTGGTTAAACAATTCTAGAGCCTCCTCGGCACGACCATGGACCGCAAGCCCGGAAATCATTGTAGTCCATGAGATGGTACTCCGCCTCGGCATCTCGAGAAACATGCGGTGCGCATCCTCCACAGCCCCACACTTCACATACATATGGATGAGGGCATTGTCTAGCGACACCGTCCGCTGCAAATGGCCTTCCTGGTCCACTCGCGCATGTATCCATCGCCCGAGACGCAGGTCCCCCAACTCCGCGCACGCCGTCAACAAGGCGACCATCGTCACCGAGTCGTCCTTGACCCTTGCCTTCCTCATGCTCCAGAACAGATCAACCGCCTCCGCCGCCCTCCCAGCACTGGCACACCCAGCTATCACCGTCGTCCAGGCCACCGCGTCCCTCCCAGGCATCTCACCGAAGAAACGCAGAGCCGCGTCCACCTCACGGCACCGCACGTAAGCAGAGAGCATGCAGTTCCACGCCGCCGCCGCCGTCCTGCCGGGCATTTCGTCGAACACCTTCCTGGCATCCGCGAGCTGCCCGGCCGCGGCGTACATGTCAAGGAGGCTGGTCATGACGTGCGAGCTGGACAGAGCGAACCCGCCGGCGAGCGCGGTCGCGTGGAGGGCGGCTCCGTGGGGGGCCGCGGCCGCGCCCGCGCCGGAGAGCGCGGCGAAGAGCGTGGAGAAGGAGAAGGCGTTGGGGCGGAACCTGTGGCGGCCGACGAGGCGGGAGAAGAGGGAGAGGAGCTGGGGAGGCCCCGCGCGGGACGCCGCGGCGGCGCGGAGGAGGAGGTTGGCGAGGGTGGGGGGCTCGGGAGGGTGCTGCGGGGAGGAGGAGGAGGAGAGGAAGAGGGCCTCAGCGCGGGGGAGGTCGGCGGCGGCGGCGGCGAGGGAGATGAGCTTGGCGAGGAGGAAGCGCTTGCGGTGGAAGCCGTTGAGGAGGAGCTGCGCGTGGAGCTGGTCGAGCGCGCGGAGGGAGGCGGTGGCGCCCGGGCGGCGGCGGGCGTGCTGCGCGAGGAGGTAGAGGCGCTGCTGCAGCGCGCGGGAGTAGGGGGTGTGAGGGGGCAGGTTGGGTGGGAGAGGAGGAGGAGGAGGAGGACGACGACGAGGGGCTTGGCTAGACATGGTCGGCTGGCTTTGGCTCCGCCTCTGCGTCTGACTTGGCTTGGTGGTGTGTTTTCTGCGCGGGAATGGTTTTCTGCCGCACCGTCGATTTGCTTCCGATGGGGCGAAAATGGGTCGCGCCTCGCGCGGTTTGCAGATCGCAGCTCAACTGGTTTTGCAGCGAAAAACCCTCGCTCTCGTGTTGGAGCACATTGCTTCGTGTCCGGGGTGAGAAACCTTTGCAATGGCTTTTATTAGTCGGGCTCAACGGGGACCAACTTTCGTCTTATCTTGTTGAAAACATCGTTTATTGTTGTTGTGCTAACTTTTATTGGTTGAATTTCGGATGAAGATCCTTGTCCTTGTCATCTCTGTGTGTACATGGCGACGAGGGCGTGTATTTCTCTCTCTCTCTGAGGCGTTACGAAAGAAGTAGACTTTGTCATCGGTGTTAATTTCATATCTTATAATGGTTCTATCACAGTCGTCTCAATCTTGTACTCAGCTTGGTGAAGATTTTGACCTCATTTCCTAGCATCAATTTAAATTTAAAAAAATGATTGTGTGTGTCGTATTGATGCACAGACCGAGGGTTTCAACCTTCTTTTCAAAAATAAAATTAGTGTCACAGTTTAAGCTTAGTGGTTGTTTGGTTAGGAGAACTAGTGTAAGGTTTTCAGAAGATAAGTTTTAGGAGAATTTTTAGAAAAATTAGTTTTAGTTCATTTTTCTATTAACGGAAGTTCATAGTGTAATTCTTTGTTTGGATTAAAAGTTGCTTTCACAAAACAACGTTTGGTTACATCCATGAAGAACACGATATGATGGATTAGATGCTTGACCCTCAATGTCCGAGGAGCCATTTGAACCTTCGGCTCCTTCTTAGGACAACCACAAGCAAGAGTTGGAAGCCATGACCTTCTTATTCCCCAAGTCGTTATGCAAATAGCTCGTGCATCCTCTCAATCTCTAACCTTACTGTTTCAGCGAATCCGCCCTCTTGGCTTGAACGGCGTGAGGTCGCAGAAATAAGCAACGCCATCGCCGCGTGAGATGAGCAACACAGGCTTCTTGTGGGTATCGTGCGCCCCACCCATGGCGACCACTCGTTGGCCTTCTTCCATATGGGTGTAGCATGTTGAAATTGTAGGATGCTAATATTTGTGTTGTATTGATATGACCTCGTATGAGATATATATAGAGAGGTGCGATATGAGGGAGAGAGACTTGAAACAAGACAGATAATACATGCTTAAACATATTTTGTCTCTATCTCCTTATCTCTATATTTAAACCCAATTATACTTCTAACTATTGCGACTGAATTTAAAGTCTTGTGCTTTCGTCGTCTTTTCCGTTGCGCCATCATCAACTGTGTCCCTAATGGGTCGGCACCTAGGGCGGTGACTTGCGTCCCAGGTGCTTTCCCTGTCTCTCCTCTATTTCTCTTGCAGTCGTAGCGGGAGTGGCATGGACGTTAGTGACGACATGGACACTGTTGACTGGATTTGTTGCCGGTGAGTAGCTATAGACATAGCCCTGTATGTCGATGTTGAGGTAGCCGATCATGATGATGTAGTCGTGGTCAAGGTAGTCATGATTGATGGTGTAGTGGTTGTGAACGATGAAACCGCACAAAGCCGATGGCACACAAAAATGCACTATGACAGAGTTGCAGACATTGGCGATGCAGCTTGCGGATGTCAGAGGTTGTCATCGGTGATGAGTTCATCGGTTTTGCCAAGATCGAAGGAAACCCATCAAGTGCACATCAGTTTTATCAGGACCGTGTGGTCGTGTAGAGGTCGTCACTACGACGTGTCAATGCAGTCTTGCAATATTAACTCTAATCATTTGCATGTCCAATTCTCCTTTTTTTATTGTCTTGCTCAATTAGTTTGCATGATGGTATTGGCTTTAACTTCCCGCGGGACTAACTTTTTTTGTGAAACCGTCGGATTGTTTCAAGGTTAATTAGCAGAAAAACTAGAGAATACCGGTACATGAGCACACTCGAACATTGGTACAACATGGGAAAGTCCATTCATGTTGAAAACACGACAAAAACATGACAACCAAACAAACACAAACAACTTATTCTAAAAAACACACAAACAACTGCAAAACCTACTCCAATGTTCCCCACTAGTAGATAGAAAAAACTTGCGACTGCTTGAGGGTATTTCTGGATTATTATTGTCCTAAAGAAATGTTAACTATAACTATTCCATTGAGCTTATGCAATTTCCTTTTTTTGCGGGGGCTTTTGCAATTTCTTTAATAGACTAAAAAATTTTGTAGAGTATTTCTTAATATGCGCTACAACTAGCAAGCGTAATGTCAAGAAGGAACACAAGAGATCAAAGTGGAGAAGAAAATGATAAGCTCATGGCCAATCTTAGTGATTTTAGTCCTTCAAAACGACAGCGGATTTATTGTACACATTGCGTCGATTCTAGCTTTTATTCGCAGCCGAGGTTTCAGTTCCATGTTGGCACGATCATGCTCAGCCCATGCAATAAATGAATCACTGTATGTACAAAGGTATTTTATATCACATCCGATATATACTTCTCTAACTCTGTGGCTGGAGGGAGAAAGTTTGGGGTAGTAGTGTTGAAATGTTGCAACATCTTGATTTGGTGGTATGCTTCTTCAAGTTTGTGTTGTAGGATTTTCAAAGGGTAGAGGGAAAGGGGGATTTGAAGAGAAGAAGAATTGGATGCATGGCATGCTTTTGCATTATGCATCTCCATTAAGCTCCTCAGAGCATATTGCAAATAATGTGTCATAGTTTCTTCATGATTGTTTGTAGATCTTAAATTCTGATGCGATGTGGCACTTGAGTTATAAGCATGTAATACATATAAGCAAAAGTGCTTTTCTAGTCCCGAGCTCATGTGAGCTCGGATGAACAGTAAAATCAAAATAAAATGGAAAAAACAGAAAATTCTAAAAAAAATGTGTGTGAAACTTTGACAGATGTTTTGATAGCTTGCAAAATTTCATCACCAGATGACAACCCTGTAAAATGTAACGAAAAAATAAAACCAATGCTCCAAAATGTTATTTTCAGACACCTTTTACTAACTAAACACAATGTATTAAGGCTAGCTAAGTACCCTTCCCCTATTATCTTAGATTTCCCTTTGTGTAAACGATGCTACTCTGCTGATTGAATAAAGGAGGAGCCAGTTTTTCAAAAAAAAAATATTAATATGTACTTTAACATTTTCCTTGCACTACAAACATCAAGCATTTTCCATATTTCAACAATATGTACATTATTTACAATCGTTGACCACTAAACCTATCATGTTGTGATAGATTAACAATATTTAGAAATAGAAATAAATAGTTAAAGGTATTTCTAGCTCGCACATTGAGCGGGCCACTTTGCTAGTTTCAAAATAAAATAAAATAAAAATCACCAAAAAGATAATTGCTTCGGCTTCACAAAATGCATCCTAACTAGATCTACAAATACAGCAGAACTAAATCCATTTACCGAACAGATCTGCAAATAAATAAATAAATAATCAAATAAGGACAAGTACTCGCTCTGCTCGCCTAGCTGATGTCCAGCACACACTCATGAACCGTAAACGAAGGCACAGGAGGAACATATAAGGTAGGTTGTAATGGGGAGTATCATATACTAGTATCATGCATATGATACTTACTAGTCTATGATACTACATCCCTAATGCGTAGTATCATATGTTGGTATCATAGAGGACTACATTTATTGCCATGCATGATACGAAGTAGCACATCATTTAATATGATACAGTATCATGATATGATACTCAAGCCTCTCTTTCTTCATTTAATTCTATGCCACTTCATCAAAATTGCTTAGTTGGCATGCATGATACTACCTATGATACTTTCATTACGGGCAGCCTAAGAGAGAAGAAGTAGTAGAAGAAGAATTTTTCCTAGGTGCTAACTTGGGCCACAGAATTGCTGGTCTAGGGTTCCCCCACCTCCCGTCGGTACTGCCGTCGGTACGTGTCGTCTGCGATGGTTTTAGGGCCATGGTGGTGTGGTGGATCTCGGCCCTTGTCGGGGAAGGGCTTTGTTTTCAGTTGTTCCTTCGTATTTTGTTAGAGTTTGTGTCCTATTCAAGAAGACGAGACGATAGCAGCTCCCTGAAGATGGAATAAGGTTCTCCCAGCCTGCCCTCCCGATGGTGTGTCTAGCATCATCGATGGGCATGTGGAGGTGTGTCTCCGGCGGATCTGTCCTTGCTGGATATGCTCGGATCTGATCATAGTTCGTCCATGTTCATGCGTTTTCAGGTTGGATCCTTTCGATCTACTCTACTCTCTTCATCGGCGAGGGAGGGGCAATGACGGCGGCGCGTCTTTAGCTCGCTTCAGTGCTTGTAGTCGTCGCTAGATGATCTACGGATCTGGATGTAATTTTTATTATTTAAGATGTTTGTTGTAGTGCCATGATTGCAGATGAATATATCGGAAGTTTTCTTGAAAAATAAATAAGAGAAAAGAAAAAAGAAGAAGAACACGGAAGCTAATGAGGATGGAGAATAGGCATCTTCTGGGCGAGGTACCGTCGACGAGGACAACCGGTCGAGTGGCCACGTATCTGTCCATAACACAAGAGTAAAGTAAAATACACCTAAAAACATCCTAGTCGGCCATGGCACAAGAGCTGCACGTGAAAACTTAATGCACGAGGCAGGTAGGAGTTAGCGGGCACCGCATAATCGCCTAGGGCACGCAGCGCACACGTAGACGATCTCAACCGTGTACGTGGCTCTCAGCGGAGCACGGCTCATTCATGCATATCACTTCTCAACAATTACTGCCCATGCGGAGCATCGTCTCCTATAAATTGGGGCCATATATACGAGTCTTGTTCCTGTGCGTTTTCGCAGCAGGGAAGGCAGCCATGGAGAGCAAGCATTTCAAGAGCGTGATCATGTGTGCACTCATACTGATACTGGGACTGCTTGTCCAGGGACAAATCCAAGTAGCAGAGGGCAAGAGCTGCTGCAGAGACACCAGGTCAAGAAACTGTTACAACGTGTGCCTTCTTGTGCACCCCAGTACTCCCTGCTCAAAAATGTGTGGCTGTGTGCTCACAAGGGACAGCACAAGCCCCAGGGAATACCCTAAGCTCAACCTTCTCCCCAGTTCAGCTGGTACGTGAACCCAAGCCACCCTTCCTGTTTTCTCTACATCATTTTGCTCCCAGATGCATAGAAATTGCAATTAACGGCTGGTTGACTAATGCTTGCTCCTGCTGTTGCGGAAGAAGAACCAGACGCCATTGAGTACTGCAAATTAGGATGTAGGCTCTCAGTCTGTGACAACGTCAATTCAGGTAGTATCTGAATTAACTCATCATCTGTATATATAACTTTCAATTTATCATAAGAGGGAAAAGTTTTTTTTCGGTTTGGAATGAGCATTGCACATATCTTGATCTTGTCATCAGCTGAGCTTGGCGAAGACACGAAAGTCGGCGTGGGGCGCTGCGGCGATGCGTGCGGCCGGTTCTGCAACGATGCCACCAACATTGCATCCGTCGATGCTTGATCATGTATGAGCATGCGCTGAGGTCCCGATCGTCTTCCCGGTGGCTTACCTTCTTCGTTGTTGCCGGTGCCTCACAAGTTATCTAGTTCTTGCTTTAGCTATGATGTGTTAGGCTTTGCTTCCAACTACTGTATGATGTGTCTGAAGTGTTGTGTGGGTGCTCTGCTTTTATTTTGGGATCTTGCACGATCCTTTGAGGTGCTGGGCTGGGGTTCGTCGTAATCCCCGGTCATGTAAGATAGTATGTCGTGTGTGGGGTAACAAAAACCCTAGTAGTAGCTGTGAACCTTGGTTTCTCTTAGCAAAATCGGAGAGGGGGGCCTCTCTTTTGATCAAGAAAATAAAATGCACCGAGATCCCACGTCAATCTTTTATTTATATCTGTACATACTTGAGGAAGATCCGCCGCGAGTTCCATAATTTACTTCGTTCATACTCAGTAGAGGAGCACTTCTAAACCTTATCTTCTACTCCCTCCGTTCACTATTAAGATATTTTGGATATTTCAATATGGACTACATATGGACTGAAATGAGTGAATAAATACACTAAAAAAGTTAGAACATCCTATAATGGGGAACGGAGGGGGTAGTATTTAGTAAACCGAAGAGGCTCCGGTGATTGCCTGAACTTATTATATGTTTCTACATCGGCCACAAAGCCACATCATCTTGCGCTGCCCAGCTTAGATCACAGGGAGCACCAAAACTATTATCAACACTAGCACCATGGCAGCACCAGCCATTCCTCCGAAATACTTCGCTCACGGTTCCTGCATCGACTTCGTCGTACAGAATCGCACAGCGTCAGAGACTGCGAGGAATATATGACTGCTTCCAATGTGCTCGGTGAGCTTGGATGCTTGCAGTTTTTCTATGACGACGGAACCAGGATTCGACAGAATGAGCTGCCAAAATACACAACAATACAAACAACATTATCAGTGGCCCAGCAAAACAAGATTATAGTTTCTCTGAAAGTCTATGTAGCTTGAATGGGTGTACCTGCATATCTCTTTTCTGAAGATTCTTGTATAGATCTTCAAGAGCGTGTATGCCACTTGTATCGATGTCGATAACGGCTGCACCAGCATTTTCACCGGACTGCATGAGTACAATGATTGGAAAAAAAAAATAGCTTGAAATTTCTCAGACTAACATATAATTCTACTCACGCGACATTTCCACGATCAAGGAACTGATTTTAGGCAATCCCAGTGCTTTAGCTCTATCTTCTTCGTCTGTCAGCCACCTAAGAATTCTGCCATGGAGCACAAGATATCAGGCCTATGAGGCTGAAATTACTGAATTCATGTATATTTTACCATTCTTCAAATTCAAAACATATTGTGTGATAAATTTACCATCTTTACCTTTCTCGGACGTAATTAGAGTTGGAAAAATAAATAGCAGAATCAACCCTCACAATCACCACCCCGGGAGTAAGTTTTGCTTCTGGATACTGGCTGATGTTCCTGTATATTGTGGTGCCGGGAAGGTTTCCAAGTAGGGCTGTCCTTGGCCTTGTTACTTGAAGAAGTATTTTGGCAAATGAGATTGCTACCTGGTAATATCCAGAAAAAACAAGTAATTTCTAGTTATGTCTCCACAAAAAGACATGAACATATTATTACGCTTCATCAAAGATAATGCATTGGTCCTTACAGCAATCAAGAGGCCAATCTCAACGGATACAAAAACAACACCGAAAAATGCTCCCATGCAAGCAATGAAGTCCAATTTGTCAACTTTCCATATGAGAATTGCTGCTTCATAGTCCACAAGGCCGATCACCGCAGAAATGATGATCGACCCTAGGATTGCATTCGGTGTGTATTTGAATAGCGGTGTGATGACCAACAAGGTAAGAAGAACCACCACTGACATAACCACATTGGATACAGGAGTCTTGCAGCCAGCCATGAAGTTAACTGCCGAACGTGAGAAAGAACCTGAAAAAAGAAAATACAGGATATAGATTTTGGCGCTGTATTTTCCAGACAGTTTACTGTCAGCTCTGTTCGGCAAAAAGGGTGGAGCTACCTGTTGTGACATAGCAAGATGTCATTGATCCTACTATGTTCATGGTTCCAAGTGCTACCATCTCCTTGTTTCCATCTAGCTGGTAGTCCTTCATAGCAGCAAATGTCCTTCCAATAGCTACAGCTTCCTGATGAAGTAGACACACACAGATTGATGAGAAATCTGGAGATGCACATGACAGGAAAAACAAATATGTGTCCATATCAGCATACATACTGTCAAACCAACTATGCCGCAAACAACACCGATCTTGAAACCTTTTGCAACAAACGGACCGGTGAAATAAATCATGTGTACTGATGATGGGTTGATTCCCTGTTCAATGTGCTTTACCTGATGACCAAGTGACAACAAATTTTTCATCCATGAAAAACAGTGTATGGTCCACACAACTGAGCCTGAATTGTACTAACTTAGTCACTTACTATCTGAACACCTTGCTTGTCGGCACGAGTAATGTATACAAAAAATGTTGCTAGAATCACTGAAATTATAGGAGCAATAGCTGGCACCCAGAAAAGCTTCCTTTTCTTCTTTCCCTGTGTAAATGGAACATCCTTAGTGGATAAGTAATTTTTTAAATGTTAAATGTGTTGTAAACATACAAGGAAAAAGAAATTCTTACGATGTACTTCGCAAACAGAAGGAAAACCAGGAAAGATACGCCAATCACAATTGTCTGCCAGTTCCACTGCATATACAACCATCTCCTTGTCAGTTCTTTAGGTAACTCAGACAGAAAGTAGTACTATCTTTAGCCTATGCTAATCCCTTCCCGGCGCAGGAAGATCCAGAAAAAAGAGGGAAACAAATTCACCTCCCAGCTTCCAAATGAATATAACAAATGAGCTCCAAACATCCAAAAACAATTCAGCACTTGCAAAAATATTTTTTTCCCCACATAAGTTAACTCCATATCAACACGGCATGACATACTTTTACTAATAACGAAAATATTTTTAAGTTCTAGGAATTACAAAGATGCTTTTATAATCCCAGAAAATGCAGCGCATGATGTTCTGACCAAGATATAAAATCGATATGTTACTGTTAAGTACTGAAATACATACCCCGTGATGAACTGATCTCCAGACAGATTCCATAACAGAAACTATGTCGGTTTTCCTTGTAAAGTTTGCGATACCCAACACGTATTTCAGCTGCTGCAGGGCAATAGTAATGGCAGCTCCCCCCATGAATCCGACAATTGCAGCATGTGACAAGAACTCTATAAGGAACCCTAACCTGACAAAATAAATACCAACTCTTAGTCCAACACGTCGACACTACATGCAAGCTTTTAGTATATGTTTGCATATACCTTAGAAATCCTAAGGCTGCTTGAGTGATGCCAGCGAAGAAGGTTGCCGTGAAAGCGAGGCGCATGTATTCCTCCTTGTTTTTGACATGGTCAACCTCAGCTTGTAGAAGTGAACCTATCAAAAGAGAAACCACGGCAACCGGGCCAATCGCTATATCCCTTGAGCTACCCATTGCAGCATAGATCAATGGGGGAATGAAGCTGGAGTCTGAAACCAACTAACAAAAGTAAATTATGATAGCAAAACAAGCTTAAATGTTTCACATCAAATCTCCACAACAGAGTCAAGAGGAGGAACTTACAAAGCCCATACTGCGGATCCAAATTAGCAAGCTTCGAATAGCCAATGTCCTATTAGAGTCCAATATTCGGTGTCA
Source organism: Triticum urartu (assembly GCF_056163025.1). Classification (NCBI taxonomy): domain Eukaryota; kingdom Viridiplantae; phylum Streptophyta; class Magnoliopsida; order Poales; family Poaceae; genus Triticum; species Triticum urartu. The sequence goes on along the minus strand of NC_141877.1, from coordinate 433,576,880 downwards.
GGCACAGTTTAAGTGGCCAAAGCCAAGGTGGACTAGTCATCCTTGATGATACCTGAGGAATGCAGAGGCTTGCGATGGTCAATCCGGCAATCAGATCGCCTTTGAACTTGTTGAGACTGTAATCCCTACCCCACCCAAATATTGGAAACAAGAACTCCAGCCCCATCATGAACCTCCTCGGTCCGGATTGGCCCTTGTACTGACGCAGCGGGTTGTCGTGGAAGAAAGTCTCTCTCAATGTTTCTGTAAATTCTGTGGCCAAGTTCTTGGGAGGGGGATAGCCCACTTTGTACACCAGCGGTGCTTGAGATGGGTCATTGGAGGGTGTCTGTGTGGTGATGCTAGGTTCATCTGCTGCCTCGTCAGATATATGATGAACCATCTCTGCTACTGGAACAACCTTTTGTTATCCTGGAGAAACAGTTGAATTAATTTTAGTAGACGGTTCTAAAAAAAATAGCTGGAGAGGGCATGAAGGGTAGACGTTTACAGTACTCCAACATTGCAAATATAACCATAAAAACACCACCTAAATGACGTCATGAAGCGATGGTCTACTTTGGAACAATGGACGATGCAACCGCTATATCACACAAAAGTTGGTCAATCAAACAGAAATGTTCCCAGAAAATGGAATAAAAATGGCATACTACGTTGCTGCCCTCGCCCCTCATATAGTTGTACAATATTAATTATGTATTCTCATCCCAGATTGGCCCTTGTGCTTCCCTTTTCATCGATATTTATAATGTTTAAGAGTTTTATCTTTTTTTCTGAACATAGGATGCTTTTTTTAAGCTGTTTTATAATTATTAATTTTTTTTGTAGCTGACATAGCTAGGTTGAATTTGAGCCTTAAATTTTATATATCGCTAGTAAACTGACAAGTATATAAATTTTGTCGTGACTAATTTTCGTAGTAGAAAGAGATTGAATCAGCAATGTTGGAGTACAGACTATCCTGAATTTTCGTTTTGGGAGAAATATAGGTGATGGTTATTAAAGATGAACATGTACCTTGAGCTCAGACCACTAGCAGGCAAAACAGTGAATCGATTTTATGATATCTTCAAAATAGAATAATCTATTTGATATTTGATGCTCGCTCTTATATAGAACAACCATCTGTTTCTCTCAACTGTCCCATTCTAACCGTAAAAGGATAAAAGAAAAGGTAGACTGTTCTTTCTTGTAAGCACAAGACTTTGCGGTGTTGGTCTGAAAGTCCAAGTGGGCTTATTCAAAAAGCAATAATTGGTGCAGGAAGTTCCAACTATTCTCTTTGAATCCTGACCCAATGGTAATAAATGAGCAACTAATAATATTAATAAAAGCCAAATGAGTCAAGTTTGTGCCTAGGCTGAGATAGACCAACTAAGATGACAGAAAATACTCCATACTGTACATCTGTAGAATTCTCCAAATCAAAGCTGAGACGAAGAGCAGACAGATAGACAGAGGCAGTTGTTTCCAAGTGAAGGGATTGATTTATTATTATCTAATATAACTAAAGAATACTACTACTACAAAATTCGGCAACCTTAATCTTCTTACTTACATGAGCAGTGACGGGTCCCAATTGCTAAGAAAGAAGCTCTAACCACATTTATTTTCAGAAAACCTAAGTAGTAATATTTTCTGTAGAATTTTCATTCTCGGCCAGTTTCATTAGGCTGCGGATGGAACCAAGCACGCTTGGTCGCAGCTTACTTGCATGATTCAAAGATAATAATGGTGGACTGTTGTTTCTTGTACTAAGCACAAGACTTTCCGGTGTTGGTCTGAAAGTCCAAGCAGGCTTGTTCAAAAAGCAATAATTGGTGCAGAAAGTTCCAACTATTCGCTTTGAATCCTGACCCAGTGGTAACAGATGAGCAACTAATACTATTAATAAAGCCAAATGAGTCAAGTTTGTGCCTAGGCTGAGATAGTCCAACTAAGATGTCAGAAGATACTCCATACATCTGTAGAATTCTCCAAATCAAAGCTGAGACGAAGAACAGACAGATGAACAAAGGCAGTTGTTTCCAAGTGAAGGGATTGATATATTATAATCCAAAGAACACTGCAAATTTGACAACCTTAATCTTCTTACTTATCATGAGCAGTGACTGATCATCATTCCACCTAAAACGGGTCCCAATTGCTAAGAAAGAAGCTCTTGCCACATTTATTTTCAGAAAACCTAACTAGTAGTAATATTTTCAGAACAAATTTTCATTTTCGGCCAGTTTCATTGGGCTGCGGATGGAACCAAGGAACACTTCGTCGCAGCTTACGGGATGCTAATGACGAGCCGACTGAAAATTCCGCGAGACATTCAATCAGTTAATTACGAAGCATTACTCGCTGACACACAAAAGGTATCGGTGAATTGCCGGTTTCTCATCCATAAAAAAAGAGATGGATACACTGCTGATTTCCGAGCAGAGGAACTGACGGCTAACAAAAATCGACAGCCGCGGCCGTAACAGACGAAATGCGACGAGTTGTACGGAAATGAAGAACCAAGAACGACTGAAGGGGAGGGGAGAAGATGTTCATGGATCAGAATCATCGGATGAAGGGATTTTACCGGGTATACAGTGGTTCCTGTGATCGGTGGGTGGAGCCGCCGCGCGCTCAGGGTTCACCGGCCCACGAATGGCGCATCCCTCTCGGCGTTGGCGCGGCGAGAGCGGATATATATGCCGTCTGGAGGCACCAGGAGGATCCGCCTGCCGGGGAAACAGACGCGCCCAACGGACAAAAGAGCGGCAATGGAAGGTAGCGCGATCTCTGCTGGCAGTTGTTTATACCACGGAGTCGGGAGACGAGGGAGGACGGCGATGTGGACGTGCCGAACCAAAATGCCTGCCTGAGAAGTCGCTGCCGAACCAAAATGGCTGGGAAGTCACGGCGGGCTCCACGGCCGTGGAACCGGAGCCGTCCTACGCGCGGGGGGGCAGGGCCGCGCCGGTCGGTCAACGGCACCGCGGTCAGGGTCTACGGGGACCGACGGCGGCGAGGGAAGGGTGATGGGTTTCAGTGTTTTGGACCGTGGAATAGTGGTCGGGACGACGAGAGGTGAAGTGAACCGCGTGTGGGGCGGGGTGTTGGAATGGTCCGTCCAAGGGTGTAGCTTTCGCCCGTACGTGTGGGGCGCGGCTGGGAGTTTGCCAGGACGGGAAGGGAATCCGTCTGTGTACATTTCAACCTGGTGGGCCGTCCGGGATGGGGAGAGGTGGACAAATGGTTGAGATGTTTCCTCCTCTCGCTTCTTTCGTTTTTTTTACGCATATACACACGCATATACTCGTCCTTATGAAGACACACACGCATATTCTATCTCCATGAGCATCTCCAAAAGACTGAGCTGACATATCATCTTTAGATTTACGAAGTCACCGTAAGCGCCTCGTCGTCGACGGGAACGTCTCCTCCCACTGAATGCGCATCACCGGAAATCCTGAAATAAATCCAGAAATAAATGCGAGCACCGGGATTTGAACCCTGGTGGGCTGGGGATACCACAGTCCCTCTAACCATCCAACCATAGGTTGGTTCGCCGTTTCAAAATAATTGAAGTTTCGTGTTTGTTTTAAGTCAAACTTCGCTAAGTTTGATCGGAGTTTATATATACAAAAATATATCAACATCTATAACCCTAGATTTGTCACATTAGATTCGTTATGAAATGTACTTATTATGACGTTGAATAACTTAGAGAAAAATATACTTTTCGTCCCTTAACTCTTGGCAGAGTCTAGATTTGGTTCCTCAACTCCGAAACCAAACAACTTGCACCCTGAACTATTAAAACCGGACAAGGTTCGTCCCTGGACACGGTTTTGACCGGTTTTGGTGCTGACTTTTGCCGGTTTTGACCGTGTTTTGACTCAAATTCACGTACTTTCTTCAAATCCGTTTATTTTATTCAGGTCTGCATACCATTTTCAAGTGCTTTTTTTCCAATTCTGTGTACTTTCTGTAAAAGTTCATGAATTTGAAAAAGTACACGAATTTGAAAGCAGTACACGAACATGAAAAAAGTACGCGGATTTAAGAAAAATACGCGAACTAGAAAAAGTATGCGGGTTTGGAAAATTATGTGAACTTGAAAAAGTACGTGGATTTGAAAATAGTGCGGATTTCAAAAAGGTATGTAAATTTGAAATTTTACGCAAACGTGAAAAGTACAGAGATTTGAAAAAGGTACATGAATTCAAAAGATTCACATATTTGAAAGATATACACGTATTTAAGTTAGCACCGGTCAAAATCGGGGTGAGCCATCACCAAAACCGCTCAAAATCGAGACCAGGGATGAATCTTGTCCGGTTTCAGTAGTTGGGGGTGCAAGTTGTCCGGTTTCAAAGATGAGGGACCAAATCTAGACTTGGACAAAAGTTAAGGGACGAAAAGTATACTTTTCTCAATAACTTATTTTGGGACGGAGGGAGTATATATTAGCTAAATATACCCGTGTGTTGCAACGAGGCAACTTTATTATAGTAGTTCAACGTAGGAGCATTTTAATTGGGTTGATGCTGAGATATGTGGTGGGGAGGGATTCCATGTATAGTTAAAGGTAATGAAAGATATGATGTGATTGAGATTGTGTATGTGCAACCATGTGAGTTAATTTTGTTGTTTGCTTGCAAGGATTTCTTGCTACTGACAATTTGTTTGATTTATGTTGATTGCTTTGCAAGCGATTTCTTTCCCCAAAACAAGGAGGTGGGGCGGCGGTTTGAAAAAGAATTAATAGGGGTTATCGTGTGGTTTGAAAAAAAAATCAATGAGAGGGGACACATATCGATGGAAGGGATGGAAGCGAAACCAACAAACTCTTCTTTAGTACTTCCTCCGTTCGAAATTAGTTACTTCCTCCGTTCGAAATTAGTTGAGCTCAAACAGATGTATCTACCAATTCCGGACGGAGGAAGTAGTATTTATATATTTGACATTATAGATCTTAGCACATTTTCCCATAAAATTTTGTCAAACTGTAATTAGTTTAACATAAGACAATCCTAAAACTTCAATTACTTCGACACAGAAGGAGTATTCTACATGAGTGTGTGAATGACAAACTCAGCTTCTTTCAAAATAGTTAGGATATATTTCTTATTATATATTCTACAAGAATGTATGAATAATATTCCTCTTTCGAGAAATAGTTTTCAAGATGGCACCATGGATAAATAGTTAAGATATATCCTCCTTTATGCTTTGACATAATGATGCATTTACCAATTCATATGTGCTAAATAATTATGAAGAAATTTCAGATTATGCAAAGTAATCAATAGAATTTATTGTCTTTTGTGCCTCTTGCGTGAAAGTACAACTATGTTTCCTCAAAAGTGAAGCACGATATTGTGCTTCTCGCATGAAAGCACAAACCATGCTTTCCAAAAATGAAACACAGATAGTACAGTTTTGAAACACAGGTTAGTATAGCTTTGAAGCATGACCAGTAGACTTTTGAAGGACGAATCTAGTTTTAAAGATCTTAACACAAGAAATGAAATGGCAGAAATGGTTGGTGATTTGGACGCACGGTTAGAGAGATAAATCATTTTGAAAAATCAAATATATGAAAGTTTTTACCTCTGTGCAAGTCGTCAAACACCTTGAAGTTGCACAACGAAAGGGGTGGCGCAGCCGAACGGCAGGGAGAAGGCGTGGGGTTGCAGCGAAGCATGGGGGGTGGGGGTGTGTGTGTGTGGGGGGGGGGGGTCTAAAAATGGCTCAACGGAGGCGACCGGATCTAAATTGAGGCAGTCTAGGTGATGAAGATGGCACCCAAAGGCGACAGTGTGGGAATGTGGATGGTGGCAAAAGGGGGCGCTCGCCCTAAAATGTCCATGACGTCAATATTTGGGCAGATGGAGAACACGTTATATCATGTCGCGCAACGTCCAAATATGAAGATTCACGGATTGGATTTAAAGCATACTAAAAGTACTATATAGCGATTGAGGACAGGATGACAACTATGTTAGACTTGTCTTTTCAGTCAAAATCATTGTATTAACAATTACAATTACATGATGATTGTGAAATAATATGTGGTTGAATGGTTAGGATGACAGTGGTATCGTCAGCCTACCACGATTCAAGTGCTAGACTTGACATTGGTGCTTACATTTCTCTTAATTTGTTTCAGGCCTTCCGACGTTTCGCGTTCAGTGAGAGAAGACTTTTCGGTCGTCTACAAAGGCGTATGTGACGGTTTTCTCAATCTCAAAATGATATGTTATCTCAATCTCGAGGGTGTTTATAGGGACAGGGTATGCGTATATGTGTTTATAGGGGTGAGTGTATGAGTGTTTGCGTGTTAAAACGATAATTCTGTTTCCTCTGCCTCCCGCAGCGCCGTCGTCGGTCTATCTCGTCCCCGGTTGCCTTAAGGCATGGCGGCGCGGTGGATCCCGGCCCTTGCCGGCGGGAGGGCTCTGTTTTCAAATGTTTATTCAAGTTTTGTTAGGGTTCGTGTCCTATTCAGAAAGACGAGACGACGGAAGCTCTTTGAAGATCCCGGTGGTGTGTCTAGCATTATTGGGAGGCGTGTGAAGATGTCCTTAATAGATTTGCTCGGATCTAATCGTACTTCATTTATGTTTGTGTGTTTTCATATTGGATCCTTCTGATCTACGCTACTCTTCATCAGCGCTAGTTGTCGTTCTACTACGCCGGTCCTATGAGGCCTCTTGCATGCTAGACTAACGGCATCGAGCCAGTTTTTTTTCTTTTAAAGAAAAAACCGGCATCGAGCTTTTTTTGAAAAACTGCATCGAGCTGAATCTGGCCTGAATCTGCTGAATGCTCCTTGCCCAACCGCATCAACGAGCTCGCCGAGAAAACCCAGGCAGTCAAATTCCCAGTCGAACAGGAGCAGAGCAGCACAGATTTGCCGCCTCGCCAATGCCAACCCCATGCCACTCTCGCCACCACTCCGCCTCATCCTCTCCTCCCGCCGCCGGCCCCTCGCCACGCGCCACCGCTGCCTGTCCTCCGCCGCCGCCGCCGTAGCCGCTGCCACCCCAGCCACCTCAAGGGACCGCGCCGCCCACCTCGCCGCCGCCGTCCACGGCTCGGCCGCGGCCAAGAACTTCGCGCACGCCATCCGTTTGACGAAATCCCTCGTCCAGGCCTCCTCCCCCGGCGCGCGCCGGGGCGCTGCCGCCTTCTCCGCGCTCGCCTCCAGCTCCACCTCCCCTGGCCCCGCGCTCGGGGTGCTCGTCATCGCTCTCTCCCAGATGGCGCTCCACGACGAGGCGCTGTCCGTCTTCCACCGCCTGCCGACGCTGCCGGCGCTGCCCGCCTGCAACGCGGTCCTCGACGTGCTGGTGAGAGCCCACAGGTTCGACCGCGTCTGGAAGCTGTTCGACGAAATGCTGAGCCGGGGGATGGCGCCGACCGTGGTGACGTACAACACGCTCATCAACGCGTGCCGGCATGAGGGCGCTGTGGCCAAGGCTCGGGAGGTCTGGAAGCAGATGGCGGCGAGACGGATTGGTCCAAATGTGGTCACTTACTCGACGATGATATCCGCACTCTGTGACGAGGGCTGCATCGCCGAGGCTGAGCGGCTGTTCCTTACCATGAAGCAAACAGGGATGCGACCCAACCATTACACATACAATGCACTGATGAGCAGCCACTGCAAGAGAGATGGTGTCAAGAGGGCACTCACGTTGTACCAGGAACTGCTGAAGAGTGGTCTCGTTCCCAATGCTGTGATCTTTACAACGCTGATTGACGGTTTCTTCCAGGTGAACAGAATAAGTGATGCGAAAAATATTTTTCTTGACATGCACAGGTATGGAGTTGCTCCCACCGTGCCCGTGTACAACAGCTTGATTGATGGAGCTTTCAGGTCTGGTGATTCACAAGAAGCATTAACAGTTTATGAGGACATGGCTCGCCTAGGTTTGTGCCCAGATGAGTTCACCTGCAGCATAATTGTAAGAGGCCTCTGTTCGGGAGGTCAAGTGCAGGTAGCGGCCAGGTTTCTTGAAGCAATGCAGCAATCTGGTGTTTATCTTAATGCTGCTGCATACAACGCGCTAATTGATGAGTACTGCAAGAATGGAGATCTAGCTGAAGCCCTGGCAACATGCACAATAATGAGTGAGGTTGGAATTGAGCCAAATGTGGTGACCTACTCCTCCTTGATAGATGGGCATTCAAAGAAAGGGAAGATGGAAATAGCAATGGCTATATACACGGAGATGATAGCCAAAGGGGTTGAACCTAATGTGTTGACATACACGGCTCTGATTCATGGCCATGCCAAGGATGGTGACATCAATGCTGCTTTTAGGTTACAGAAGGAGATGGCGGAGAAAGGCATTTCTCCAAATTCAGTCACAGTGTCGGTTCTTGTTGATGGTCTCTGCAGAGAGAATAGGATTCAAGATGCAGTCATGATCTTCATGAAGCACTCAGGGCAGAAGAAGCATGCTGACATTCGTACCTGTTTATCGAACTCCACAACTGAGGAAGACCATTCAATCCCAAACAGTGTGACATACATGACCTTGATATATGGTCTTTATTTAGATGGCCAATACCGTGAAGCTGGTAAGTTCTTCTCTTGCATGAGAGAATCTGGTATGGTGCCTGATAGCTTCACTTACTCACTACTGATCCGTGGACAGTGCATGCTTGGCTATGTCTTGAATGCCATGATGCTCTATGCTGATATGGTTAAAGTCGGTGTTAAACCCATGACAGTCTGTCCTGACATTTGGTCAAGGGATGCATCAAATGATCTCAAAACTGTTGAAACATAAGTGTTGGCTCATCTGACTAGAATCAAGGCTTGAGAGAACTTTCACAGAAGCCCAGTTCACAGATCGCGAACCCCGTGACTTGTCAGTCACACAATGAAGAACCATTCTGCTACATCTGGGACAGAACTGAGGGCTTGCCATCTCAATAGCCCTTCACATATGAGTTTCAACGAAGGTTTTTTTTTGGAGAAAATGAACCTGCTTCTCAAGGTAAATGAAGGTTCAGCCAATTTCACATTAATTTGGATCATTTTGGACCACCAGCTCTGTAAATGGAAACTAAGGGAAGTCCTGTACCTTATAGATGATATGTTGATTAATAGAAGCTGCACAAGATGATTATAAGCTTTCTCAAAGAAACACAGATGGCTATAATGAACAGAGCTTCAGAGTTGAAGCCCAGCTGTAGCAAATGACCGATTGACAGTAATGCGATCTAGCACGCTAAACCGCTTCTGTGCTGGTTGATATACAAATTGCTTGTGTTCTGAGCTAGCCGAGTTCGGAGTAGAGACGGAGATGCAAGTGTGCAGCACATGCTGCACTAGGACTATAATGGACGATATGATCCATATCACCTTAGTCAGATAATTTGTACAGCTTCGCTGCTGATAGTCAAATTTGCTGCCACATGCGAGATGTGAAAGATGGTCTCCTATATTTATGAGATTATTAATGAAGTTATGTAGTGCCTGATAGAATTATCATTGACAATCTTGTATTTGTTTGAAATTTGAATGTTGATAGTGATTTGATAAAAAAATCACTCTGTTTTATTGATTATGGCACAGAAATCAGTTTTTAATCGCACTTGTTAATAATGTGTGAACCCATCTTTTTCTTTTCTTTTCAAATTAGTCTGGTGTTGCAAAAATAGGATGGTACAATCTGTCCCTAGGACTCCCAGAAAATAATGTCACCATTGTCACCAATAAAACCAAGATCCTTGAGCCTCCTTTCCTGGTAGTACTCAAGGTCATCTAATTCTTGCTCCCTCTCCTTGAAAATATCATTGATTTGCTCCAGTACTTTCTTTTCACCCACTCTCACTTCAATGGCAATTTGCTGTCTTGATTGCAGATCTTCTCTCTCCAATAGCTCTTCATCCTGAATATTTTATGCATGTTTTATCAGACTAATCAGGAGGTAACCAACAAATAAGATGAAAGTGAATAGCATTCTTTTTTTAGCAGGCTCACCTCTTCTATGGTGGTGTGGTAAGCAGCAAGAGCAGATTTGCAGGCATTCTGGATGACTTGGCATATTGATTCCTCGTTGTCACGGCTCACAGGCAGTTCAAGGTGCTCCCAAACTTTATTTCTAAAGAGGGCTTCCAAGAGAAATGCGTCTGTTCCCCCAAGACAAAGTAATCGTAGGTACGTAATCATTTGAGGAGGAAGAGATTCACCGAGGACGACATCGAAGTATGCGGTCTCCCCCATTCCGTTTAGCTCTGCAATGTCAAGTTTGTCTTCATAGAAGGGATCAGATTCAGAGATCTCCAGCGTCAGAGTATACGAGTCCCTTGACGAGTTTTCTTCAGTGAACCCATAGTCAAGTGCCAATTCAGCATTACTCTTGTCCAGGTCATACTGAACATATATCTGTCAACGTATATCATTAAAACTGCTGGTTATGAAAGATCTTGGCAAATACAGTATTACATTACATATAACAAAAGTAATATAAGTTGATGCATGCCTGTTCTCCAGATTTAACCTCCATTGGCGTTCGCAAAGAGAACACAGTATCCCTGCCTAAAAAGCCCTTTCCTTTGATCTCCCAACAGGATTCTTTTGAGGTAATATCACCATTGTGATTTATCTGATTTGGCAAAGTACCAAAATGATTATAACTGAATAATATTCAGAATTGCATCATGTATTGAGGAAAAACGCATAGGCAAGTAATCTCTAACAAAAAATATATTCCAACAGGTAGCATGACAACTTAATCACTAAAATTACAAGGATGCCCATTGACACAAGGAGAATTGACTGGGAGCCTTTTGAATAATCAACGTCAGACCAATGTAGGCATGTTTTGAGTTCAGAGATCTTACCAGATCAGCAAATGGTATGAGGGCAAGCTTATCTCCACGGAGCTCAGGGAAAACCCTTGATCTTAGTACTCCGAATGCCCATAGAAAATCATCAAATGTTATAGTACCAGGGAAAAGGTCTTTATTCGCGTTTATGATCTCAGCTTCAACATTATCGAATTCGCTTTGCACGTACTCTTTCACACCCGTCGTTGTGCTCAGCAATTGTGTTCCTGAAAAGCAAAGGACAAAAGCATACAAAGTTAATTACAACTCCATCAGGTAACTACTAATCCACAAAAGATCGAAGATCGAGTTTCGACGGCGAAGGCATGGAATTTTGCACTGCACGCTCACCTTGTATCTCCAAGAGCTCTTCTTCTGACCTGCACTGGAGGCACGAAGCAACCACTCGAAAGCATCAGAACGCGCAATACGAGGCCGTGCAGAAGCAGCAAAGACATTTCATCAAACACATCAGCGTCACCTCACCAGAAGATGGTGGAGTCGGTCTGGCGCGGGAGGATGGCGAGGTAGGGCGCCCACAGCGAGTCCCCTCCGCGCGCAGCCTCCCTGAGGATGAGCAGCGAGACGGAGACCCACGGGCGGAGGTCCCCGGCGCTGCCGCAGACGCGGCCGAGGTCGGAGGCGGCGACGGCGTCCGCGTCCAACCAGAGCTTCTTGGGCACCTCGGCGACGACCTCGCCGCGGGGCAGGTCCCGCGCCGCCACGAGGCCGAGGCCCTCCGGCACGACCGCCGGAGCCACCGAGCCCGTGTCTGCACCCTGGGAAGAGAGCCAGCGACGGAAGTTCTGCAGCGCGGCGTCCGAGGGCGCGGACACCGCCGTCGCCGCTGCCGCCGATGCCCTTGTGGCTGCGGCGGCCGCGCGCGGGAGCAGGTGGAGGAGGGGCCTCGGCCTCCTGGAGAAGCGGAGGACGGGAGGGGGTCCGTGGCCGGAGAGGAGCCGAGGCGGGAGGACGAGGTGGTGGAGAGCTGCCATGGCGCGCGGGGAGGAGACGGGCACCGCGACGTGGGTTGCGGAGGTCGGAGGATGTGACTGTTTGGATTGGGAAACGACGACCGTTGGTTTTGTTGTGTAAATGGCGGGAGTGGATACGATTAGTGCTGGGCCCGAGCTGCAGTGTGATCAACTAATAACAGCATTTTGCACCTTTTTACCACTTCTATGTTAGCTACTCCTCCATTCCAAAATAAGTTTCTCAATTTTAATATAATTTTATATTAAAATTAGTACAAAGTTGAGATACTTAGCCCTGTTCGGCAAATTGCAGCGGAGCGGAGCCGGTGGAGCACCCCTTCCAACCACTCCTCAAATTAGAACTAGATCCTGCTCCACTCCGGCGTGGAGTTGAAGAGTGGAGAAAGTCCGAAGAGCCCCTTATTTTGGGACAAAGGGAGTATTTTTTTTGATGTGTATGTTAGCTAATTATTGGACCTGTATGTAAGTTGTCTTATTTTTTCTTCTTCCGTGCAAGTCACATTTCGTCGGAGCTTCTTCCTCTTGCTGTCATCAATCCTCGCCCTCCCGTCGCCCTTCGAAGTGGGTTGGGCAGTCTGTCAACGGCGATGTCGCGCGTGCCTCGCCTTCTCCAAGCTGCTAGCTCCACCGGTTTGCCACCGCCCTTGGCCATCACTCTAAGTGTGACCTTTTCTCCGGTGCCAGCAAGCCCCCTATACATGTCACCCATCAACCTCTGACTCCCCTCGTCGACGTTGTTACAGTTGTATCTATGTCGGCTCCAGGTCGCTCCAACTCTGCATCGCTAGGACGTTGCTGCCACTAGCGTCGCCCCCATCTCCGCCTCCGCCTGTGTCCTGTCATCTTCTCCTACAAGTGAAATCGACCGATGCAAGTTTCATTTTCAGACAAGCAAATGCCTTAATTATTTTTTTTGATTTTTTTAGATAATGTGCGCATTGTAGACCCATATGACTACCGACTACTCCCTCCGTCTAGGTGTACAAGTCACCTTATGAAAACCAAATAATCCCAAAACACTTAGGCGCGATGCATTAACTCTCACCTTGTTTTTTGTTTCTTGGCATATCAACCAATAAGATATGTGGGGCGTACATGCTTTCAATGACTCGAGACTATCAAACACGACATGCATTGTTTAGTTCATTGCATGCAATGCTATTAATTAGCAAATAAACATTAAATTCTCATAAATAGTCAGTCTCATGCCAATAAAAGCGTTGTCTCGACTGTAAGTAGAAAAATAAATTATTTTCAAGACACACATCGTTAAGCGTGTGTTCCTAACTACCAAACCAATGGTTGGCTCTAATTTGAAGGTTTTTCATCTCGAAACATCCACAAAGTTATGATTTCAGTTGACACTTTGCCTCCCTATATTCGAAGGAAAAATACATGGGGTAGTTACCTCATGTCCTATATACTACCGTGTGTTGTATATAAAATACTTTATACAAAATTTAATTTGGCTCCCAGGTGCACATGCTCTTGCTCGCAAAAATTATTTTTGAAATGTCAAAAAAATCAACAAAAATTCTATGTGGAACTTTGCATATGTTAATGACTCTTCTCCATACAGCAAACTAAATCTTTATATCATGTGCCAAAAGAAAATAATTCGTTCATCTCTACTCCTAATGGAGCAGTTGGTAGTCTCGTTTCCAGGTTTTTTTTCGTCCCACCACTTTCGTCCGGTTTTTTTCGTAGGTTAACCGTCGTAGATTTTTTTCGTCGCCTCCCCCACTTCATCGGTTTATTTTCACTTCACTCTCTCACACAACGAAAAAAATGAACGGATCAGAACTTTCCATACTGACGCAAATTATTTAGTAATGTCTTTATGTAAAAGAATCAATCACAATCAATCTCTAAAGATCAAATCTAAATTAATTAATCTTCATAACGTTTGTTTCCTTCCGAATCACGTCCATAACTTTTCTTCCTTGTTTGGGCAGAAACTGTTTGGTAGCAGAGATTAGGAAGCTTCCTATGAGTGTAGTAATAGGAAGTATTCTTTTTCTTGATGATTCGTTTCCATACTGACGCAAATTATTTAGTAATGTCTTTATGTAAAAGAATCAATCACAATCAATCTCTAAAGATCAAATCTAAATTAATTAATCTTCATAATGTTTGTTTCCTTCTGAATCACGTCCATAACTTTCCTTCCTTGTTTGGGCAGAAACTGTTTGGTAGCAGAGATTAGGAAGCTTCCTATGAGTGTAGTAATAGGAAGTATTCTTTTTCTTGATGATTCGTTGCCATGCATGATGATAGTAAATTAGGCCAACATTCACCACTATTTATCAACGTCATCAATCGTATCCATTCCTACCAGTTTTAAGGAAATCTGCTCGCTATGTCTTTTTTAAGGAGATCCGCTCGCTAAGTCGTCGTCGCACGTTATTTTCACAAGCAATTCCCCTAAAAAAAGGCGTGGGTATTGGTAGTTGAACGCCCGCTAGGTTTTCCGCCTGTCCCATCCTCGCGCTGTGCCGCCGCCACCCGCCGAATTTCCAGCCGCCCGAGCCCGTTAACTTCACCAGCCATCGGGTCGACTGCCCCCGCCCCAAACCCCCATCCCCGAGCACTAGCTATCGTCGCGTTGCCGCCCCAAGCTCCACGCCACCGGGAACGAATCAAGCGCCGTCCCGACACCGCCGTCGCCGGCCCAGCACCTCCAGCCTTGCATGGACAGCTTCAATGTGCAGTCTCCCTTGCTGCCTCACCTTCTGCCAGCGCATGCAGCGGCGGGGTTGGACGCGTGCGTGCTTGCTAGCTTGCTCTCCGTGCGTACGTACTTGCTCTGCGTGCGTCGCACCGGCCAATGCGCATGATGCGTGTGTGCCTGCTTTTCTGTATGTGTATGCCAGCGTGATGCGTGTGTGCGTTGCTGTGTGTGTATGATATAGATGGCCCGAGTGTGTGCATGATGTGCTCTGCTCTCTGCTGATCTATGTGTTGGTGCTCCTGCTATATGTTCATGCCATATAAATGAAATTTCTGTTAATCTTCTGACATGTTGAGTTGGTTCCCTCTGTCTTCTGAGGGGGTGAATGCAAAGCAGTCTATTAAGCCAGGCACTATTGCTGAGCTAAATTGACAAAAAAAATTGGTAGTCATAGTTGTAGTTTAAGTAGTAGCGAGTTGTCTGATATGTATAAAGAGCCCGTTGCAACTGAGCCCGTTGCTAAATTGACAAAAAAGGTTGCCAGTGTCACTTGATATGTATGAGAATATTAAACGTATTATTAACATGATTAATATTGAACTCTTAAAGTTAATGTGGCCCGTTGCAACGCACGGGCGTTCTTCTAGTTATTAGTAGTACATCACTAGACTTTTATTATTTAGTAGTAATAATGTACGTGCAATGCACGTTTATATTAGGTAGGATATTAGTTGCACGTTATATTAGGTAAGATATATCTGTTGCATGTTGGTATTTGGTAAGATATCAATTACTTTTTCTGGGAATAGTAGGATATTAATTACATGACAGATTTCAAAGGATAGCATTGAGTCAAAACATGTTTATAACCAATGATAGTGATGGGTAATTAAAGCGTTAAACATGTTTGGTGCTCAACCTTGAAGCGATTTGAACCGCTAGATAACATGATTTGACGGTCAATTAAAGCGTTAAACGTGTTTGGTGCTCAACCTTGAAGCGATTTGAACCGCTAGCTAACATGATTTGACGGTTGAGATGGTTTGGATCTGCCCATTTGAGTCTTTTTATATTGGTATAGATATAGATTTATTTTGACACTTTTCCTATTAACTACTAGGATGAACATGTTTTTTCTTGGTAAGGAATGCATTCATTGCACATGCACCAGTAGTTACGGCAAGGAGGCGAGAAGAATGTGGTTGGGCGGGATAAAACCAATGTGATCCGTTTATTCATTTTCATACAGAACTTGTTTTCGCTAGCTGTGCAAATGCAACTTAGTTTGACATTGTAATGTAGAGCGAACATGCTTCTCCTATACCAAGTGGCGTTGCAAGAATCGGAACCTTCATCAATTTTATAAGATAAGAAAACACTTCAAATTCCTAGCTTCCACAGGTTTTCAGTATGTAGCATCGTTTTATAAAGATACTTCCATTACCCTCCCACAAAGCGCAAAGGGACCCATTCAACAATGCTAAATAGAGATGAGCATCCGCTGAACTGATGGCCACCCAAAAGGAACGCATTCCTTTTTCTCTTTTCTTTACCGTAAAAGAGGAACACAAGCTAAATCTCAGCTTATCCCAAACACATACTGTATATCATATCAGGTTACTTGTAGCAAGCACATTTTCCGAGCCACTCTGGTTTGGGACAGCATAATAGTAGCTTGAGTACATGTCCAGGCACAACGGTTATTGAGTCAACAGACAAGTAATGGGGGGCATTTGCATCCCACATTATCCCAAGGTGCTTGCATTCCAAACCTGAAGCATACTTTCATATCAGTTCTTCCTGCCTTCGCAGAGGATGAAGTGGTACCCGTGCCTGAATAGGAGCAAACAGACATTGTGTAAGTATTTGGAAATAGCTAGATGATTAGTCAGAATTTAAAGGAGCAAACATCTTCAGGTAATAATCCAGGCTAGGATCTGAGCATTTCTATTTATCCATAAATAAGTAATATAGCATCCAAAGTATTAGTCCAAAGGAGATTTGCTACTTGCATGATCTATAAGCCAAATATGGAAGAGAAACGGTGACAGTTGACATACGTAGACTTGAATGGTGCACTAGTAGCTCCCACAGGTGTGTTAAACGCAACCTCCTGGAAAGGACCAGCCATTTTGCCACGCGGGAACCATCCAAGATCCCCACCTTTCTTTCCTGATGGGCATTCAGAGAATTCTTGGGCTACCTGAAGTATCAGAAAAACAGCTACGTAAGTCAAATGAAATATTATTCATGGTATTTAATAGCGTACGGAATACAGCATACAGTCTACAGGCAACAAGTTTAAGAATTGTACTGTGCACAGCAGAATATTAATTTGAAAATGAAGGTATATTTTCTAGGTAGACAGTTTTCCATTTGATGTCCTGTACATAACTGGACCAGGTAGCACAGGCATGCCCTTAGTAATTCACAAACCTCACAGAAGGTGCATTCACAACTATGACTAACACCTGCTCTCAGCAGACTTAATAAATTACCCCCTCCGTCCCATAATGTAAAACGCTTTTTGACACTAGACTAGTGTCAAAAAGCGTCTTACATTATGGGACGGAGGGAGTAGCACTTACCAATTGTAACAGATATTCACAGATCCAGCATTTACAGGCAACACAAGTAAGTATATTACTAGATATCTTAGCCTGCCAGTTTTCAAGTTTCAAAAAACCCAATTTGCTTACAAGACTATGCACCAGAGGGATTTATTCCAACTTCTGCACAATCGAGACAGTATTACAAAGTATTATCTGAGCAAAAAAAAGAGAATTTGTTGGTTATACCCGTTTCTTAATGAGAACAGCTCGATCCTGACTTAGTAAAAGTTCTCAAGGTCCTCTGGTATAGTCCTTTGATTAGCTACCCGGATGATCAGGCCTATTACTAGTCTGGAATTGGCATCAACACTAGGCAGTACTAATTATATATGCCAGTTCTAGAACCATGTTTGGCAAATTTTGACACCAGCACCTTTTGCCCCATCAAGGGGTCAACTATAACAAAAGAGCCCAATCTCAGGCTACAATATCAACATGTATAACAAGATAAATTAAGCAATTTTTTACTCGCTTCACATAAACACTAGTTGCGCTTCTCAATAGACAAAGAAATTACTAAATTAGCGCACAGGTTATATGAATTCAACACAGGTGACAAATAATCCAACTTTCAGGTACCATGACCAAAGAGGTTAGAAGCATACATGAAATAAAACATGTAACACATTTTTGGATCGTTTTATCTAAATGCAGGTAAATCATAGAGCCCTAAATGACATCTCATAAACAAAAGCAGGTGAAAAATGTGTGGGAAAAGCAAATTGCAGACAGTGAATTTCACTGATAATCTGAGGTTCAGTCAATTCCTGACTAATCTCAAGCATCTTCCTTTAAGCATACTATACATTAAAAGCTGAGATGGATTGACGAGGGCTTGTCAATCTGCCGCTCACCTTGGCAAACTCAGCAGGAGGGACCTTGTCCCCGTTGTCCAACCAGCCTTCCTGCAGCTTCTTGTACGCCTCATTGATCTTCCCCTGCTTCTCGCACAACACGTGCCTAGCTGCAAGCACAGGACAGCAACGCAACAGTTAGCACAAAAGAGGACACAATTTCAAAACAATATCCAAATCCAGTAAGCCTTCACTCAAGCATCTAATCTCGACCTCACAGCCCTGCCAATTTCTGAAACGAAGCATCATAGGCGAATCTAGCCACAGAGCATCCCGGCTCCCCCCGCCCTACGCGACCCTAAGATTCTCATCCTAATCTCGCGGGATCGACGGTTGGGATCCGTGATACCTTTGACGAAGGTGCAGGTGCCGAGGTCGTCGCCGCCCTTGCCGCCCTTGCCCTTGCCCTTGCCTCCCTTGGCGCCTCCGGCGTCGTCGGAGGAGCCGGCCGCCTGCTTGCCCTTCCCCTTGGCCTCCTTCCCCTTCCCGTCCTTCCCCATCCGCGCTGGTCGAGCGGGCGCGAGAGCTGAGAGAGGGGGTCTTGGTTTAGGGGCAAAAACCCTAGCTAGCTAGACTGATGATTGGGTCGAGATTGAGAGGAGAAGAAGGCGAGGCGAGGAAGACGAGACCAAACCTGGCCAGATGGGCCAGGCTTAGCCTGGGCTAAAGCGTGCCAGAGGCACGGCACGCCAGCTACAGCCATGACTTGTGGGCCAGACCTGGGTTACACGGTCGAGCTAAATGGAGTTGGCTACTTTGCCATGTCAGCACTGACTTGTGGGTCAGACATGTCATAATCGGGTTTTTAGCATCCAACTGGTAGGTTTTAAGACAAAATAAAAAAGTGGTAGTTTTTTGAGATACATACCTAGATAGTAGTGGTTTTTGGTTAATTACTCCGGGTAGCAGTGGGGGTTAGGTGTCAACCTGAAGGAAATATGCCCTAGAGGCAATAATAAATTTATTTTTTATTTCCTTATATCATGATAAATGTTTATTATTCATGCTAGAATTGTATTAACCGGAAACATAATACATGTGTGAATACATAGACAAACAGAGTGTCACTAGTATGCCTCTACTTGACTAGCTCGTTGATCAAAGATGGTTATGTTTCCTAACCATAGACATGAGTTGTCATTTGATTAACGGGATCACATCATTAGAAGAATGATGTGATTGACTTGACCCATTCTGTTAGCTTAGCACTTGATCGTTTAGTTTGTTGCTATTGCTTTCTTCATGACTTATACATGTTCCTATGACTATGAGATTATGCAACTCCCGTTTACCAGAGGAACACTTTGTGTGCTACCAAACGTCACAACGTAACTGGGTGATTATAAAGGTGCTCTACAGGTGTCTCCGAAGGTACTTGTTGGGTTGGCGTATTTCGAGATTAGGATTTGTCACTCCGATTGTCGGAGAGGTATCTTTGGGCCCTCTCGGTAATGCACATCACTTAAAGCCTTGCAAGCATTACAACTAATGAGTTAGTTGCGGAATGATGTATTACGGAACAAGTAAAGAGACTTGCCGGTAACGAGATTGAACTAGGTATTGAGATACCGACGATCGAATCTCGGGCAAGTAACATACCGATGACAAAGGGAACAACGTATGTTGTTATGCGGTTTGACCGATAAAGATCTTCGTAGAATATGCAGGAGCCAATATGAGCATCCAGGTTCCGCTATTGGTTATTGACCGGAGACGTGTCTCGGTCATGTCTACATAGTTCTCGAACGCGTAGGGTCCGCACGATTAAAGTTCGATGACGGTTATATTATGAGTTTATGTGTTTTGATGTACCGAACGTAATTCGGAGTCCCAGATGAGATCGGGGACATGACGAGGAGTCTCGAAATGGTCGAGACGTAAAGATCGATATATTGGACGACTATATTCGGATATCGGAAAGGTTCCGAGTGATTCGGGTATTTTTCGGAGTACCGGAGAGTTACGAGAATTCGCCGGGGAGTATATGGGCCTTATTGGGCTTTAGGGGAAAGAGAGAGGAGAGGCTGGGCGCCCCCAAGGCCTAGTCCGAATTGGACTAGGGGGGAGGGGCTGCGCCCCCTCCTTCCTTCTCTTCTCTCTCCCCTTTCCTTGACTCCTACTCCTACTACTTGGAAGGGGGGAATCCTACTCCCGGTGGAAGTAGGACTCCTCCTAGGGCGCGTCATAGAGAGGGCCGACCCTCCTCCTCCTCCACTCCTTAAGATACGGGGAGGGGCACCCCTTGGAGACACAACAATTGATCCCTTGGATCTTTTAGCCGTGTGCGGTGCCCCCCTCCACCATAATCCACCTCGGTCATATCGTAGCGGTGCTTAGGCGAAGCCCTGCGCGGTAGAACATCATCATCGTCACCACGCCGTTGTGCTGACGGAACTCTCCCTCAAAGCTCGGCTGGATTGGAGTTCGAGGGACGTCATCGAGTTGAACGTGTGCAGAACTTGGAGGTGCCGTGCGTTCGATACTTGATCGGTCGGATCGTGAAGACGTACGACTACATCAACCGCGTTGTGCTAACGCTTCCGCTTTCGGTCTACGAGGGTACGTGGACAACACTCTCCCCTCTCGTTGCTATACATCACCATGATCTTGCGTGTGCGTAGGAATTTTTTTGAAATTACTACGTTCCCCAACAGTGGCATCCGAGCCTGGTTTTATGCTTTGATGTAATATGCACGAGTAGAACACAAGTGAGTTGTGGGCGATATAAGTCATACTGCTTACCAGCATGTCACACTTTGGTTCGGCGGTATTGTTGGATGAAGCGGCCCGGACCGACATTACGCGTACGCTTACACGAGACTGGTTTTACCGCCGTGCTATGCACACATGTGACTAGCGGGTGTCAGTTTCTCCAACTTTAGTTGAACCGAGTGTGGCTACGCCCGGTCCTTGAGAAGGTTAAAACAACACTAACTTGACAAACTATCGTTGTGGTTTTGATGCGTAGGTAAGAACGGTTCTTGCTCAGCCCGTAGCAACCACGTAAAACTTGCAACAACAAAGTAGAGGACGTGTAACTTGTTTTTGTAGGGCATGTTGTGATGTGATATGGTCAAGACGTGATGAGATATAAGTTGTTGCATAAGATGATCATGTTTTGTTGAAGTTATCGGCAACTGGCAGAAGCCTTATGGTTGTCTCTTTATTGCATAAGATGCAAAGCGCCAAATAATTGCTTTACTTTATCGCTATGCGATAGCAATAGTTGCAAGAGTAATAGTTGGCGAGACGACCATGTGACGACACATTGATATAGATTAAGATGATGGAGATCATGGTGTCATGTCGGTAACGATAGAGATCATGACAGTACTTTGGAGATGGAGATCAAAGGCGCAAGATGATCATGGTCATATCATGTCACATATTTTGATTGCATGTGATGTTTATCCTTTATGCATCTTATTTTGCTTTGTTTGACGGTAGAATTATAAGATGATCTCTCACTAAAAAAATTCAAGGTACAAGTGTTCTCCCCGAGTATGCACCGTTGCCAAAGATCGTCGTGCCGAGACACCATGTGATGACCGGGTGTGATAAGCTCAACGTTTTTATACAACGAGTGCAAGCCAGTTTTGCACACGCAGAATACTCGGGTTAAACTTGACGAGCCTAGCATATGCAGATATGGCCTCGGAACACTGAGACCGAAAGGTCGAGCGTGAATCATATAGTAGATATGATCAATATAGTGATGTTCACCATTGAAAACTACTCCATCTCACGTGATGATCGGACATGGTTTAGTTGATTTGGATCATGTGATCATTTAGATGACTAGAGGGATGTCTATCTAAGTGGGAGTTCTTAAGTAATATGATTAATTGAACTTTAATTTATCATGAACTTAGTCATGGTAGTATTAGCATATCTATGTTGTAGATCAATAGCTCGCGTTTAGCTCCCCTGTTTTATTTTGACATGTTCCTAGAGAAAACTGAGTTGAAAGATGTTAGTAGCAATGATGCGGATTGGATCCATGATCTGAGGATTATCCTCATTGCTGCACAGAAGAATTATGTTCTTGATGCACCGCTAGGTGACAGACCTATTGCAGGAGCAGATGCAGACGTTATGAACATTTGGCTAGCTCAATATGATGACTACTTGATAGTTCAGTGCACCATGCTTAAACGGCTTAGAATCGGGACTTGAAAGACGTTTTGAACGTCATGGACCATATGAGATGTTCCAGGAGTTGAAGTTAATATTTCAAGCAAATACCCGAGTTGAGAGATATGAAGTCCCCAACAAGTTCTATAGCTAAAAGATGGAGGAGAATAGCTCAAGCAGTGAGCATGTGCTCAGATTTTCTAGGTACTACAATCGCTTGAATCAAGTGGGAGTTAATCTTCCAGATAAAATAGTGATTGACAGAATTTTCTAGTCACCATCACCAAGTTAGTAGAACTTCATGATGAACTATAATATGCAAGGGATAACGGAAACGATTCCCAAGCTCTTCGTGATGCTGAAATCGACAAAGGTAGAAATCAAGAAAAGCATCAAGTGTTGATGGTAAAAAAAACCACTAGTTTCAAGTAAAGGGACAAAGGGAAGAAAGGGGAACTTCAAGAAGAACGGCAAGTAAGTTGCTGCTCAAGTGAAAAAACCCAAGTCTGGACCTAAGCCTGAAACTGAGTACTTCTACTGCAAAGGGACTGGTCACTGGAAGCGGAACTACCCCAAGTAATTGGCGGATAAGAAGGATGGCAAAGTGAACATAGGTATATTTGATATACATGTTACTGATGTGTACTTTACTATTGTTTATAGCAACCCCTCAGTATTTGATATTAGTTCAGTTGCTAAGAATAGTAACTCGAAACGGGAGTTGCAGAATGAACAGAGACTAGTTAAGGGTGAAGTGACGATGTGTATTGGAAATGGTTCCAAGATTGATATGATCATCATCACACACTCCCTATACTTTCGGGATTAGTGTTAAACCTAAAATAAATGTTATTTAGTGTTTGCGTTGAGCATGAATATGACTGGGATCATGTTTATTGCAATACGGTTATTCATGTAAGTTAGAGAATAATTGTTGTTCTGTTTACATGAATAAAACCTTCTATGGTCATACACCCAATGAAAATGGTTTGTTGGATCTCGATCGTAGTGATACACATTTTCATAATATTGAAGCCAAAAGATGCAAAGTTAATAATGATAGTGCAACTTATTTGTGGCACTGCCGTTTAGGTCATATTGGTGTAAAGCGCATGAAGAAACTCCATGCTGATGGGCTTTTGGAATCACTTGGTTATGAATCATTTGATGCTTGTGAACCTTGCCTTTTGGGCAAGATGACTAAAACTCCGTTCTCCAGAACAATGGAACGAGCTACTGACTTGTTGGAAATAATACATACCGATGTATGCGGTCCAATGAGTGTTGATGCTCGTGACGGGTATTGTTATTTTCTGACCTTCACAGATGATTTGAGCAGATATGAGTATATCTACTTGATGAAGCACAAGTCTGAAACATTTGAAAAGTTCAAAAAATTTCAGAGTGAAGTGGAAAATCATCGTAACAAGAAAATAAAGTTTCTACGATCTGATCGTGGAGAAGATGTTGGGGAACGTAGCAGAATTTTAAAATTTTCTACGCATCACCAAGATCAATCTATGGAGTCATCTAGCAACGAGGGAGAGAGGAGTGCATATACATACCCTTGTAGATTGCGCGCGGAAGCATTCAAGAGAACGAGGTTGATGGAGTCGTACTCGTCGTGATCCAAATCACCGATGACCTAGCGCCGAACGGACGGCACCTCCGCGTTCAACACACGTACGGTTGGGAAGATGTCTCCTCCAACTTGATCCAGCAAGGGAGAAGGAGAGATTGATGGAGATCCAGCAGCACGACGGCGTGGTGGTGGAAACTACGGCGATCTCGGCAGGGCTTCGCCGAGCACTGCGAGAAGGAGAGGTGTCACGGGAGGGAGAGGGAGAGGCTAGGGGCTAGGGTGCGGCTTCCCTCCCTCCCTCCACTATATATAGGGTCCCTAGGGGGGGCGCCGGCCCTAGGAGATCCAATCTCCAAGGGGGGGCGGTGGCCAAGGGGGTGGCTTGCCCCCCAAGCCAAGTGGGGCGCCCCCCACCCCTAGGGTTTCCAACCCTAGGCGCAGGGGAGGTCCAAGGGGGGCGCACCAGCCCACTAGGGGTTGGTTCCCCTCCCACTTAAGCCCATGGGTCCCTCCGGGATAGGTGGCCCCACCCGGTGGACCCCCGGGACCCTTCTGATGGTCCCGGTACAATACCGATTACCCCCGAAACTTTCCCGATGGCCGAAACTTGACTTCCTATATATAAATCTTCACCTCCGGACCATTCCGGAACTTCTCGTGACGTCCGAGATCTCATCCGGCACTCCAAACAACTTTCAGGTTACCGTATACTAATATCTCAACAACCCTAGCGTCACCGAACCTTAAGTGTGTAGACCCTACGGGTTCGGGAGACACGCAGACATGACCGAGACGACTCTCCGGTCAATAACCAACAACGGGATCTGGATACCCATGTTGGCTCCCACATGCTCCTCGATGATCTCATCGGATGAACCACGATGTCGAGGATTCAATCAATCCGTATACAATTCCCTTTGTCAATCGGTACGTTACTTGCCCGAGACTCGATCGTCGGTATCCCAATACCTCGTTCAATCTCGTTACCGGCAAGTCACTTTACTCGTACCGTAATGCATGATCCCGTGATCAACCACTTGGTCACATTGAGCTCATTATGATGATGCATTACCGAGTGGGCCCAGAGATACCTCTTCGTCATACGGAGTGACGAGTCCTAGTCTCGATTCGTGCCAACCCAACAGACACTTTCGGAGATACCTGTAGTGTACCTTTATAGTCACCCAGTTATGTTGTGACGTTTGGCACACCCAAAGCACTCCTACGGTATCCGGGAGTTGCACAATCTCATGGTCTAAGGAAATGATACTTGACATTCGGAAAAGCTACAGCAAACGAACTACACGATCTTTGAGCTATGCTTAGGATTGGGTCTTGTCCATCACATCATTCTCCTAATGATGTGATCCCGTTATCGATGACATCCAATGTCCATAGTCAGGAAACCATGACTATCTTTTGATCAACGAGCTAGTCAACTAGAGGCTCACTAGGGACGTGTTGTGGTCTATGTATTCACACATGTATTACGATTTCCGGATAACACAATTATAGCATGAACAATAGACAATTATCATGAACAAAGAAATATAATAATAACCATTTTATTATTGCCTCTAGGGCATATTTCCAACAGTCTCCCACTTGCACTAGAGTCAATAGTCTAGTTACATTGTGATGAACCGAACACCCATGCAGTTCTGGTGTTGATCATGTTTTGCTCTAGGGAGAGGTTTAGCAAACGGATGTGCCACATTTAGGTCCGTATGTACTTTACAAATATCTATGTCTCCATTTTGAACACTTTCACGAATGGAGTTGAAGCGACGCTTGATATGCCTGGTCTTCCCGTGAAACCTCGGCTCCTTGGCAAGGGCAATAGCTCCAGTGTTGTCACAGAAGAGAGTCATCGGGCCCGACGCATTGGGTATGACTCCTAGGTCGGTAATGAACTCCTTCACCTAGATTGCCTCTTGTGCTGCCTTCGAGGCTGCCATGTACTCCGCTTCACATGTAGATCCTGCCACAACGCTTTGCTTGCAACTGCACCAGCTTACTGCCCCACCATTCAAAATATACAAATATCCGGTTTGTGACTTAGAGTCATCCAGATCTGTGTCGAAGCTAGCATCGACGTAACCCTTTACGACGAGCTCTTCGTCACCTCCCTAAACGAGAAACATATCCTTAGTCCTCTTTAGGTACTTCAGGATATTCTTGACCGCTGTCCAGTGTTCCATGCCGGGATTACTTTGGTACCTTCCTACCAAACTTACGGCAAGGTTTACATCGGGTCTGGTACACAACATAGCATACATGATAGACCCTATGGCCGAGGCATAGGGGACGACACTCATCTTTTCTCTATCTTCTGCCGTGGTCGGGCATTGAGCCGTGCTCAATCTTGTACCTTGCAATACAGGCAAGAACCCCTTCTTTGACTGATCCATTTTGAACTTCTTCAATATCTTGTCAAGGTACGTACTCTGTGAAAGACCAATGAGGTGTCTCGATCTATCTTTATAGATCTTGATGCCTAATATATAAGCTGCTTCTCCAAGATCCTTCATTGGAAAACACTTGTTCAAGTAGGCCTTTATGCTTTCCAAGAATTCTATATCATTTCCCATCAACAATATGTCATCCACATACAATATGAGAAATGCTACAGAGCTCCCACTCACTTTCTTGTAAATGCAGCCTTCTCCATAAGTCTGCGTAAACCCAAACGCTTTGATCATCTCATCAAAATGAATGTTCCAACTCCGAGATGCTTGCACCAACCCATAAATCGAGTGTTGGAGCTTGCACACCTTGTCAGCATTCTTAGGATCGACAAAACCTTCCGGCTGCATCATATACAATTCTTCCTTAAGAAAACCATTAAGGAATGCCGTTTTGACGTCCATTTGCCATATCTCATAATCATAGAATGCGGCAATTGCTAACATGATTCGGACGGACTTCAGCTTCACTACGGGTGAGAAAGTCTCATCGTAGTCAACCCCTTGAACTTGTCGATAACCCTTAGCGACAAGCCGAGCTTTATAGATGGTTACGTTACCATCTGCGTTTGTCTTCTTCTTAAAGATCCAGTTATTTTCTATGGCTCGCCGATCATCGGGCAAGTCAGTCAAAGTCCATACTTCGTTTTAATACATGGATCCTATCTCGGATTTCATGGCTTCCAGCCATTTGTCGGAATCTGGGCCCGCCATCGCTTCTTCATAGTTTGAAGGTTCACCGTTGTCTAACAACATGATTTCCAAGACAGGGTTGCCGTACCACTCTGGTGCGGACCGTGTTCTTGTGGACCTACGAAGTTCAGTAGCAACTTGATCTAAAGTTTCATGATCATCATCATTAACTTCCTCTCTAGTCGGTGCAGGCACCTCAGGAACAATTGCTTGAGCTGCGCCACTTACCGATTCAAGAGGTAATACTTCATCAAGTTCTACTTTCCTCCCACTTATTTCTTTCGAGAGAAACTCTTTCTCTAGAAAGGATCCATTCTTGGCAACAAAGATCTTGCCTTCGGATCTGAGGTAGAAGGTATACCCAATAGTTTCTTTAGGGTATCCTATGAAGACTCATTTTTCCGATTTGGGTTCGAGCTTTTCAGGTTGAAGTTTCTTGACATAAGCATCACATCCCCAAACTTTTAGAAACGACAACTTAGGTTTCTTCCCAAACCATAATTCATACGGTGTCGTCTCAACGGATTTCGACGGAGCCCTATTCAAAGTGAATGCGGCAGTCTCTAAAGCATAGCCCCAAAATGACAGCGGTAAATCGGTAAGAGACATCATAGATCGCACCATATCCAATAGAGTGCGATTACGATGTTCGGACACACCATTACGCTGAGGTGTTCAAGGCGGCGTGAGTTGTGAAACTATTCCACATTTCCTTAAGTGTGTGCCAAATTCGTGACTCAAGTATTCTCCCCCATGATCTGATCGCAAGAACTTGATTTTCTTGTACGTTGATTCTCAACCTCACTCTGAAATTCCTTGAACTTTTCAAAGGTCTCAGACTTGTGTTTCATTAAGTAGACATACTCATATCTACTCAAGTCATCAGTGAGGGTGAGAACATAACGATAGCCACCGCGAGCCTCAACACTCATTGGACCGCACACATCAGTATGTATGATTTCCAATAAGTTGGTTGCTCGCTCCATCGTTCCTGAGAACGGAGTCTTGGTGATTTTACCCATGAGGCATGGTTCGCACGTGTCAAATGATTCGTAATCAAGAGACTCCAAAAGTTCATCTGCATGGAGCTTCTTCATGCGTTTGACACCTATGTGACCAAGGCGGCAGTGCCACAAGTATGTGGGACTATCATTATCAACCTTACATCTTTTGGTATTCACACTATGAAAATGTGTAACATTACGCTCGAGATTCATTAAGAATAAACCATTCACCAGCGGAGCATGACCATAAAACATATCTCTCATATAAATAGAACAATCATTATTCTCAGATTTAAATGAGTAGCCATCTCGAATTAAACGAGATCCTGATACAATGTTCATGCTCAAAGCTGGCACTAGATAATAATTATTGAGGTTTAAAACTAATCCCGTAGGTAAATGTAGAGGCAGCGTGCCGACGGCGATCACATCGACCTTGGAACCATTCCCGACACGCATCGTCACCTCGTCCTTCGCCAGTCTCCGCTTATTCCGCAGCTCCTGCTTTGAGTTACAAATGTGAGCAACCGCACCGGTATCAAATACCCAGGAGCTACTACGAGTACTGGTAAGGTACACATCAATTACATGTATATCACATATACCTTTAGTGTTGCCGGCCTTCTTGTCCGCTAAGTATTTGGGGCAGTTCCGCTTCCAGTGACCACTTCCCTTGCAATAAAAACACTCAGTCTCAGGCTTGGGTCCATTCTTTGACTTCTTCTCGGCAGCTTGCTTACCGGGCGCGGCAACTCCCTTGCCGTCCTTCTTGAAGTTCTTCTTACCCTTGCCTTTCTTGAACTTAGTGGTTTTATTCACCATCAACACTTGATGTTCCTTTTTGATTTCCACCTCTGCTGATTTCAGCATTGAATATACCTCAGGAATGGTCTTTTCCATCCCCTGCATATTGAAGTTCATCACGAAGCTCTTGTAGCTCGGTGGAAGCGACTGAAGGATTCTGTCAATGACCGCATCATCCGGGAGATTAACTCTCAGCTGAGTCAAGCGGTTATGCAACCCAGACATTTTGAGTATGTGCTCACTGACAGAACTATTTTCCTCCATCTTACAACTGAAGAACTTGTCGGAGACTTCATATCTCTCGACCCGGGCATGAGCTTGGAAAACCATTTTTAGCTCTTCGAACATCTCATATGCTCCGTGTCTCTCAAAACGCTTTTGGAGCCCCAGTTCTAAGCTGTAAAGCATGCCGCACTGAACGAGGGAGTAATCATCAGCACATGACTGCCAAGCGTTCATAACGTCTTGGTTCTCTGGGATGGGTGCGTCACCTAGCGGTGCTTCTAGGACATAATCTTTCTTGGCAGCTATGAGGATGATCCTCAGGTTCCGGACCCAGTCCGTATAGTTGCTGCCATCATCTTTCAGCTTGGTTTTCTCTAGGAACGCGTTGAAGTTGAGGACAACGTGGGCCATTTGATCTACAAGACATATTGTAAAGATTTTAGACTAAGTTCATGATAATTAAGTTCATCTAATCAAATTATTCAATAAACTCCCACTCAGATAGACATCCCTCCAGTCATCTAAGTGAAACATGATCCGAGTTAACTAGGCCGTGTCCGATCATCACGTGAGATGGACTAGTCGACATCGGTGAACATCTTCATGTTGATCGTATCTTCTATACGACTCATGCTCGACCTTTCGGTCTTCCGTGTTCCGAGGCCATGTCTGTACATGCTAGGCTCGTCAAGTCAACCTAAGTGTATTGCGTGTGTAAATCTGGCTTGCACCCGTTGTATTCGAATGTTAGAATCTATCACACCCGATCATCACGTGGTGCTTCGAAAGAATGAACCTTCGCAATGGTGCACAGTTAGGGGGAACACTTTCTTGAAATTATTACGAGGGATCATCTTATTTAAGCTACCGTCGTTCTAAGCAAATAAGATGTAAAACATGATAAACATCACATGCAATCAAATAGTGACATGATATGGCCAATATCATTTGCTCCTTTTGATCTCCATCTTCGGGGCTTCATGATCATCGTTGTCACCGGCATGAAACCATGATCTCCATCATCGTGTCTTCTTGAAGTTGTCTCGTCATCTATTACTTCTACTACTATGGCTAACACTTTAGCAATAAAGTAAAGTAATTACATGACGTTTATGTTGACACGCATGTCATAAATAAATAAAGACAACTCCTATGGATCCTTCCGGTTGTCATACTCATCGACATGCAAGTCGTGATTCCTATTACAAGAACATGATCAATCTCATACATCACATATATCATTCATCACATCCTTTTGGCCATGTCACATCACACGACACATGCTGCAAAAACAAGTTAGACGTCCTCTAATTGTTGTTGCAAGTTTTTACGTGGCTGCTATAGGTTTCTAGCAAGAACGTTTCTTACCTACGCCAAAACCACAACGTGATATGCCAATTTCTATTTACCCTTCATAAGGACCCTTTTCATCGAATCCGATTCGACTAAAGTGGGAGAGACAGACACCCGCCAGCCACCTTATGCAACTAGTGCATGTCAATCGGTGGAACCAGTCTCACGTAAGCGTACGTGTAAGGTCGGTCCGGGCCGCTTCATCCCACGATGCCGCCGAATCAAGATAAGACTAGTAACGGCAAGCAAATTGACAATATCCACGCCCACAACTGCTTTGTGTTCTACTCGTGCATAGAAACTACGCATAGACCTAGCTCATGATGCCACTGTTGGGGAGCGTAGCAGAATTTTAAAATTTTCTACGCATCACCAAGATCAATCTATGGAGTCATCTAGCAACGAGGGAGAGAGGAGTGCATCTACATACCCTTGTAGATCGCGCGCGGAAGCGTTCAAGAGAACGTGGTTGATGGAGTCGTACTCATCGTGATCCAAATCACCGATGACCTAGCGCCGAACGGACGGCACCTCCGCGTTCAACACACGTACGGTTGGGAAGACGTCTCCTCCAACTTGATCCAGCAAGGGGGAAGGAGAGGTTGATGGAGATCCAGCAGCACGACGGCGTGGTGGTGGAAACTACGGCGATCTCGGCAGGGCTTCGCCGAGCACTACGAGAAGGAGAGGTGTCACGGGAGGGAGAGGGAGAGGCCAGGGGCTAGGGTGCGGCTTCCCTCCCTACCCCCACTATATATAGGGTCCCTAGGGGGGCGCCGGCCCTAGGAGATCCAATCTCCAAGGGGGCGGCGGCCAAGGGGGTGGCTTGCCCCCCAAGCCAAGTGGGCCCCCCCACCCCTAGGGTTTTCAACCCTAGGCGCAGGGGAGGCCCAAGGGGGGCACACCAGCCCACTAGGGGCTGGTTCCCCTCCCACTTGAGCCCATGGGACCCTCCGGGATAGGTGGCCCCACCTGGTGGACCCCCGGGACCCTTCCGGTGGTCCCGGTACAATACCGATTACACCCGAAACTTTCCCGATGGCCGAAACTTGACTTCCTATATATAAATCTTCACCTCCGGACCATTTCGGAACTCCTCGTGACGTCCGGGATCTCATCCGGGACTCCGAAAAACTTTCAGGTTACCGTATACTAATATCTCAACAACCCTAGCGTCACCGAAACTTAAGTGTGTAGACCCTACGGGTTCGGGAGACACGCAGACATGACCGAGACGACTCTCCGGTCAATAACCAACAGCGGGATCTGGATACCCATGTTGGCTCCCACATGCTCCTCGATGATCTCATCGGATGAACCACGATGTCGAGGATTCAATCAATCCGTATACAATTCCCTTTGTCAATCGGTACGTTACTTGCCCGAGACTCGATCGTCGGTATCCCAATACCTCGTTCAATCTCGTTACCGGCAAGTCACTTTACTCGTACCGTAATGCATGATCCCGTGATCAACCACTTGGTCACATTGAGCTCATTATGATGATGCATTACCGAGTGGGCCTAGAGATACCTCTCCGTCATACGGAGTGACAAATCCCAGTCTCGATTCGTGCCAACCCAACAGACACTTTCGGAGATACCTGTAGTGTACCTTTATAGTCACCCAGTTACGTTGTGACGTTTGGCACACCCAAAGCACTCCTACGGTATCCGGGAGTTGCACAATCTCATGGTCTAAGGAAATGATACTTGACATTCGGAAAAGCTACATCAAACGAACTACACGATCTTTGAGCTATGCTTAGGATTGGGTCTTGTCCATCACATCATTCTCCTAATGATGTGATCCTGTTATCAATGACATCCAATGTCCATAGTCAGGAAACCATGACTATCTTTTGATCAACGAGCTAGTCAACTAGAGGCTCACTAGGGACGTGTTGTGGTCTATGTATTCACACATGTATTACGATTTCCGGATAACACAATTATAGCATGAACAATAGACAATTATCATGAACAAAGAAATATAATGATAACCATTTTATTATTGCCTCTAGGGCATATTTCCAACAGAAGAATGTTTGAGTTATGAGTTTGGTATTCAATTGAAACAATGTGGAATAGTTTCGCAACTCACGTCACCTGGAACACCACAGCGTAATGGTGTGTGTGAATGTCGTAACCGTACTTTATTAGATATGGTGCGATCTATGATGTCTCTTACCGATTTACCACTATCATTTTGGGGTTATGCATTAGAGACAGCTACATTCACGTTAAATAGGGCACCATCTAAATCCGTTGAGACGACACCGTATGAACTATGGTTTGGCAAGAAACCTAAGCTGTCGTTTATTAAAGTTTGAGGTTGCAATGCTTATGTGAAAAAGTTTCAACCTGATAAGCTCAAACCCAAATCGAAGAAGTGCGTCTTCATAGGATACCCAAAAGAAAATGTTGGGTACACCTTCTATCACAGATCCGAAGGAAAGTTATTCATTGCTGAGAATGGATCTTTTCTAGAGAAGGAGTTTCTCTCGAAAGAAGTGAGTGGGAGAAAAGTAGAATTTGATGAGGTAACTATACCTGCTCCCTTATTGGAAAGTAGTTCATCACAGAAATCTGTTCCTGTGACTACTACACCAATTAGTGAGGAAGCTAATGATGATGATTATGTAACTTCAGATCGAGTTACTACCGAACCTCGTAGGTCAACCAGAGTGAGATCCGCACCAGAGTGGTACGGTAATCCTGTTCTGGAGGTCATGTTACTTGACCATGACGAACCTACGAACTATGAGGAAGCGGTGATGAAGCCTAGATTCCGTGAAATGGCTTGAGGCCATGAAATTTGAGATGAGATCCATGTATGAGAACAAAGTATGGACTTTGATTGACTTGCCCAATGATTAGCGAGCCATTGCGATTAAATGGATCTTCAAGAGGAAGACAGACGCTGATAGTAGTGTTACTATCTACAAAGCTAGAATTGTCGCAAAAGGTTTTCGACAAGTTCAAGGTATTGACTACGATGAGAGTTTCTCACTCGTATCTATGCTTAAGTCTGTCCGAATCATGTTAGCAATTGCCGCATTTTATGAAATCTGGCAAATGGATAAACAAAACTGCATTCCTTAATGAATTTATTAAAGAAGAGTTGTATATGATGCAACCAGAAGGTTTTATCAATCCTAAAGGTGCTAACAAAATATGCAAGCTCCAGCGATCCATCTATGGACTGGTGCAAGCGTCTCGGAGTTGGAATATACGATTTGATAAGTTGATCAAAGCATATAGTTTTATACAGACTTGCGGTGAAGCCTGTATTTACAAGAAAGTGAGTGGGAGCACTACAACATTTCTGATAAGTATATGTGAATGACATATTGTTGATCGGAGATAATGTAGAATTATTCTGCAAAGCATAAAGGAGTGTTTGAAAGGAGTTTTTCAAAGAAAGACCTCAGTGAAGCTGCTTACATGTTGAGCATCAAGATCTATAGAGATAGATCAAGATGCTTGATAAGTTTTTCAATGAGTATATACCTTGACAAGATTTTGAAGTAGTTCAAAATGGAACAGTCAAAGAAAGAGTTCTTGCCTGTGTTACAAGGTGTGAAATTGAGTAAGACTCAAAGCCCGACCACGGCAGAAGATAGAAAGAGAATGAAAGTCATTCCCTATGCCTTGGCCATAGGTTCTATAAAATATGCCATGCTGTGTAGCAGATCTATTGTATACCCTACACTGTTTTTGGCAAGGGAGTACAATAGTGATCTAGGAGTAGATCACTGGACAACGGTCAAAATTATCCTTAGTGGAATAAGGATATGTTTCTCGATTATGGAGGTGAGAAAAAGGTTCGTCGTAAAGGGTTACGTCGATGCAAAGTTTGACATTGATACAGATGACTCTAAATCTCAATCTGGATACATATTGAAAGTGGGAGGAATTAGCTAGAGTAGCTCCGTGCAGAGCATTGTTGACATAGAAATTCGCAAAATTCTTATGGATCTGAATGTGGCAGACCCGTTGACTAAACTTCTCTCACAAGCAGAACATGATCACACCTTAGTACTCTTTGGGTGTTAATCATATAGCGATGTGAACTAGATTATTGACTCTAGTAAACCCTTTGGGTGTTGGTCACATGTCGATGTGAACTATGGGTGTTAATCACATGGTGATGTGAACTATTGGTATTAAATCACATGGCGATGTGAACTAGATTATTGACTCTAGTGCAAGTGGGAGACTGAAGGAAATATGCCCTAGAGGCAATAATAAAGTTATTATTTATTTCCTTATATCATGATAAATGTTTATTATTCATGCTAGAATTGTATTAATCGGAAACATAATACATGTGTGAATACATAGACAAATAGAGTGTCACTAGTATGCCTCTACTTGACTAGCTCGTTGATCAAAGATGGTTATGTTTCCTAACCATAGACATGAGTTGTCATTTGATTAACGGGATCACATCATTAGGAGAATCATGTGATTGACTTGACCCATTCCGTTAGCTTAGCACTTGATCGTTTAGTTTGTTGCTATTGCTTTCTTCATGACTTATACATGTTCCTATGACTATGAGATTATGCAACTCCCGTTTACCGGAGGAACACTTTGTGTGCTACCAAACGTCACAACATAACTGGGTGATTATAAATGTGCTCTACAGGTGTCTCCGAAGGTACTTGTTGGGTTGGCATATTTCGAGATTAGGATTTGTCACTCCAATTGTCGGAGAGGCATTTCTGGATCCACTCGGTAATGCACATCACTTAAAGCCTTGCAAGCATTGCAACTAATGAGTTAGTTGCGGAATGATATATTACGGAACGAGTAAAGAGACTTGCCAGTAATGAGATTGAACTAGGTATTGAGATATCGACGATCGAATCTCGGGCAAGTAACATACCGATTGTCGTGGAATTGTCACGGCAGATGTCCTTAGTGTCAGGACTTAGTCGCGAGGCCAACGCATCTATGTGGTAGCTTGAGAGGGGTTGAGCGGGACGAGAGACGCGATGTTTTACCCAGGTTTGGCCCCTCACGGTGGAGGTAAAAGCCTACATCCTGCTTCATTGATATTGATGATGATGATCATGGTTACAAGAGTGCTCTAACTCGAGAGCTATTGTCTAAACCTAACTTGTCCAACTTGTGGAACTTGTCAATCTTGTCCGGTTTAC
The DNA here is from genome assembly GCF_056163025.1 of Triticum urartu. Taxonomy (NCBI): domain Eukaryota; kingdom Viridiplantae; phylum Streptophyta; class Magnoliopsida; order Poales; family Poaceae; genus Triticum; species Triticum urartu. The sequence continues at coordinate 433,541,488 of NC_141877.1, read as the reverse complement.
ATGTGGAGTCCTATTAGGATTAGGACTAGTCTATATCTAATACAAACCGGATACAAGTCCAGGTCTTAGCTCCTTGTAAGATAATGTTCCTCTTGCCTTTCCTCTTAAAACGGCCCACCGTTAAACGTGAACCGGCCTTCTGGGCTTTGGGCCTTGTTATTCGTCGATCCCGCACGCCGGATCACCAGTGAGTCATAATGACCAGGTGGGTTGCTTGTAAACCGCCAGGTCAGGGCGGGTCGCCAGTAACTCGCCAAGTGTCCGCGGGGTCTTCAGATAAACCGCCAAGTCCGGCCGGGTTAACTTCCGGCCGGTTTACACCGCGGGGTATATCCCCGACATTAGCCCCCAAGTTTAGCTTGGATTTATTCATGGTAAACTTATGCTGCAAAATAAACACAAGAACAAATTTGACAGGTTATGCTCCGGGTTAAGAATTTTTATAAACCGGTACCTGATCATCATTAAGTCCTTGTTATTTCCTCCTTCTGGGAAATCCGGGTCAACAAACCAGCTTCATAATCAATTTGCCGACATTGGCTTGTCACCGAGAAATATTGTGAAGAATAACTCCTTTGATTCAGCTCCGCCGGTTTAAGAAATATGGGTCTGAAAATACTTATCTGATATTCAGCCGGTTTGAAGATGTAAAACTTGTCGGTTTAATATCACCAAAGTGGCCGGTTTATAAATATTGATGGCACCGGGTCATAATTGTTGTCAACACCGGGTTATGTAATTGATCTTCCTGATTTGCTCAAAACTGATAAAATGAAGATATTCCTCCTTTATATGCATAATACCTGTAGCCCCCAAGTCTTAAGAGGAGAACATAGTGATAACTTAAGACTTGCTCCAATAAGTGTTTCAACCTTGAAGAAATCCGGTTTGTTCATCTCAAAACTGAATACTCCATATATGTAGCCCCCAAGTGCCGGGTTGTCATGCTTGCAGCAACCTGGGACTTGTAATTACTTGATGCTCATAAAAACTTCAACCAGTGTAGCCCCCAAGGGCCGGGTCATTATGCAATAATGAGCAGGGACTTTGTAAGTATAATCTTGTAAACTTTGAACAGCAACGTGTGGCCCCCAAGGGCCGGCTTAGTAAGATAATACTGAACCGGGACTTGATATATATACTTTAATGAAAATAACATATTATAATGTAGCTTCCATCATAGGGCTTGAACCCACGTCCACAAGGTTAAGAGCTTTGTGCTTTACCAACTGAGCAATGGATTCTTCAATATTATGGACGAAAACTTGTGTACCTTGAATTGTTGACAGGAGCAATTGGTAGCCCCCAAGGGCCGACTCATTATAATATGATGAGTCGGGTCTTCAATAAGACTAGTAAAAATGACTTTGCATTAGCCCCCAAGTGTCATGGTGCATGCTTGCAGCAACATGAGACTTGCATGTAATCTCAATTTGAATAATGTAGCCCCCAAGTGCCGGGTTGTAAGCCTGCAGCGACTCGTGACTATTCCTTCCATTGTAGAATAAATCATATCCTTTGATAAAAGAGTAGACATTGCGCTATAGCGACTTTTGAAAACCTTAATAATAAAAATCCAGCCATGTTGGCTATTCAAGATAATATAATCCGGTATGAAAACCTTATTCATTCAACATCATAATGAAATTTCAGCCAAGTTTGGCTATTTGAATAATATAACCCAATGATTTATAAGCGCATGATTCCAATGGCGCAATCCAAATATATACTGGCGACTTGTTGTCCAAAGCCAGGCCGGTTTAACAAACCTGTTTCTGCATACAACAAGTTTAAAGTGTCCTGGCGGTTTACCGCCGGACGGGTCATAATACCCAACATATAACCCGGGTTTATAACCAAGGCTGTACTTAAGAATAATCAAATATGAAATATATCATACCTGTGACATTGAATCACATCGTTGGTTTTACCAACTTTTTGTAGTAAGGGTGATAACCCAAATCTTGAGTACTGATAACTCCTTCCATATTGTGCCGGTTTATGATAAAACCATGTCGGGTTGTGATAAACACCGGTTTAGTCCATAAGAGGATGTTAAACCGGGCAAATAGTCTCCAGATTGACGTGAATTGTGTTCCGTCAATTGATTGGTTAAAAAACTTAGTTGGTTTTAAAAAACACAATAAAAAGCAAAAAAACCCTTCAAAGAAAAGTGTAAATCAAATGCAATGACAAAACCGTTGCAAAAAAAGGTTTATTTGAGCTGATCAGATGGTGTTACCATGGCCGAACACGACCAAGCTCCCGTTAGGTGTAACTATGGTTCTAGTCAGCCAGGTCCCCAAATGAAACCATGGCATTTATGCCGATCAAGTGGCATGGTCATGGTTCGGGTTCGACCAAGCCCCCAAGTGATTCTGTGGCCTTAGGCCGACCAAGAGGCATGACTGGTTCAGACGTGACCAAGTCCCCAAGTGATCTGGTGGCTCTCTCCTATCAAGAGGTATGGTATTGGTTCGGACACGACCAATCCTCCAAGTGATATGATGCTTTTGTAAAGTTAACTCAAGGGGTAAACCGGAGGCCGCTTTAGAACAACTCCGTGTAACCACACATGATGTAAAAGAATAGAGGCCTCGCTTTATGAAGCAGAGGCCCCCATGTGATCAATAATATGTCAGGCCAGTAAGGCGGGATACCCATGTTTGAACCGCGCATCATGGCAGCAGGTCCTCTTTGGCAATTTTTAACTTTTTGCAAGAGATAAATTCTTCTTGAACCGGGATCTTGAACCGGATATGGAGACCTTCAAAGCTTTGTGGGAGACATCTTTCCCTTGAACCGGATTTTAAACCGGAATCTTCATTTTTAGCCGGAAATTTTTTGACGGCCTTTAAACTCGAACTTGCGAGAAGTTAATTCCTTTTTGAACCGGAAATTCTTAAACCGGATTTGAGCGCTTCAGAGCTTTGTGGGAGAATAAATTTCTCTTGAACCGGATTGTAAACCGGAATCCTTTTTTGATGACCCGAAACTTCTTCATTGAGCCGGGATTTTGTAACTGTCATATACTTTCTAATCCGGAAATCTTCTGACAGCACGATGTGAATCCGGAACCGGGTTATCTTTCCCTCCAATGTATTGGGGTTCTTGACTTCACTGAAAACCGGCAACGTTTGCTAAGTCATATCATTGTAGCCCCCAAGTCTCAAGGTGACTCGAGGAATTGGCTTGAGATTCTCCATATTTGACCGTGATATTGGTGTTGATAGCATGATGTGAATCCATAGAAGGTTGAGGTGACTGCGGCGGGTTGTAAATGATCCCATATGAGCCGTGTCAGCAACTCAGCCAATGGTTCCTTCCAACTGGCGACTTGAAGTTAACCAAATTGTAGTGGCGGCGACTTGTGCGCCTACCCATTGAACCATCCAGTGCAGACGGCGGCTGATAATATATGATAATTTACCTCCAATTTGATGGAAGAAAACCGGGCTTCCCAAGTAGTGACTTGCTCATAGTCAATAAACAGTTCATCCAGACAAGTGCGGCCCGGTATGTTGATGTAGACCAGGCCGCGAGAGACGGACGACAAAGACGACCGCAACATCAGAGGCGGCTCAGACAGATAAGTCGGCCGCGGCATTGTACGCCGGTGCGGACGGGAGAATCGGCCGCAGCGTTTGTAAACCGGCGCGCATGCGTAAACCGGCCGCGAGAGCGGACAGGCGAGTCAATCACAGGCGCAGTCCCGGCTAATTGATGTAGACCGGGCTGTACGGGCGGCAGCTTGTACGCGTCCATTCACCGTGTAATGTGGCACGGACGACCACTGGGCAGGACGTTGCCAGTGCGTACTCCGTACCCATGGTATAAACCATGTTTTATAATGAATAATTGTCCTGCATATCATAATATCCGGTCCAAAGTAATTGTTCCCTTGATAAAAACAATATATACCAAGAAAGTAGATTTAGATGGACATCACCTGATGTTTTTTGTTCGGACAACAGATGATCTGTTTGTCGCGACAGAGGCGGTTTAGGCTGGTCGGCGACTCAATATGGTCCCGGCGGTTCAAGCAGAAACCCTCCGGGTTATTCTCCAGGTCTTTAAACGCCCGGCACGGGCGGTGCAGATGTATACGTTGCCTCCGACGCCGGTGCACGAGGACCGGATCATACCTTGGCCATGAGTCCGTTGACCTGTGTATAGCATAGCATACCGTGGAAAAAACTTTGGATGATACTTAATTATACCATTAGAAGTTTAGAAAAATAGCACCTGATTTGTTCATATGGCAGATGATCCATATGTAATATCTATCAATAAATTTGGGAGTGAAGCGTAGCAGAAGAGGCAGGCAAGCCGGCAAGCGTAGCGGTGAAACACCGTGGTGAGGTCAGCGGAAACGCGGCCAGCCCGTGACTTCGGCGACTTGGAGCAGAGGACGGCTTCAGGTCGTAGCTACTCCTCCCTTTTTTTATCTTTTTTTCGCAAAGGCTGTCGCATGTCTTCATTAGTTCTGACATTTATCTGGAGGTACGTGGCTGACGATTCTTTGATATCACATCCTTGTGAGACTTTAGGCCCTGTGCTAATTCATTTGATGAATAGTACTAGTACTAGACCTCCCGTACTAATAATAGTCCTTTCCTTATTCTCCTTTTCTCTTGGCCTTTTGACTCCCGCAGATTTCTCCTGCATGTGCGTGCCCCGTCAAACAAGGCTAGCGGGCACATGCCCCGAGTACCTCTTTGTCCGCGGCCTTGGGCGTCTGCTATTGTATACTAGCTAAGTGTCCGTGCGTTGCCACGGACTAACAAATATATATATACAAAGAGAAAATTCATGTGACATGAGAGTCAAAGGCCATTTTTATGGGATGATATCTCATGGTCATGATCTAGTAGGTACATATATCTCGTCATTGTCTTTCTTCCACACTCCATGTCCTACCATGCGACACTCGACTTCCTTCTCCCACCATGCATGCTTTTATCTTCTATTTCTCCTACCTCTACCTTGCACGACAGTACCAAGTTTCTTGTCCAACTATCATAATCTTCTCCGATAGGGCACCCCCTTAGATTATTACTGACTTGTACATGTTGCAAATAAGATCAACGAAAATGGATACTAAATTTCTGATGAGAAATGAGAATTCAGGGCAATATCTTCCCAAGAAAATAATAATTCCAAGACAATCTTTTTATACCTTCTGTCAACATTGGGACACACATTCCACACAATAAGCATGCAATGATGTTGATACTTGATTAATTGTCAATATATGTCTACAGTAAAGATAACTTTACTCAAAACATGTTTTTCTAAGAAGGAAGGATAATTCATATTAGAAAAAAAATAAAGGTTTGGGTTCATCCCACCAATGTTTCTCTTGTGCAACTCATCTCCGCACCTGCTCACGAGATTGGCCTGTCTCAAGCACACCACTCCCACACACCCTCACAAGAGCGGCACAACCAATCTCTGAGTGCCACTGACACACATGCATGGAGCGCTCACTCCAAGCCTGACTATACACATTCTCACTGTAGCCGAATTCAAAGAGAATCAACGGGGCATCATCCACTGCTTTCTCAGGGTCCTATTCATCATGAAATCATAGACCAAGATATTCCTCCCATCCATTTTTTAGGGAAAGGATTTTTCTCGATGTTCCTCTCATCTTCATGGTAGTAATAACCTAAAAACGCCACCAGTCAACTCCGAAGAACATGCAACATTGTGAGAGTCAAAGTCATGGTCAGTCAACTCCGTCAAGAATTTCAAATTATGTGCTATCCAATACGTACTTGTTGCTGATGGAACGACCACATGGATAGCTCCTACAATCTTCATGCAGGTTGCACAAAATTACGCCATAGGAGGTTTCAAACCTTCAATGGGCCACCCTTGGCCATCCAGCCGGTGGTTTTCCATCCTTCCTTACGCCTGACGTCTTGTGGAACCAGGCGCATCCTAGATCCACCGCCTTCCATTCAGGTCGCCACACAGAGGGGAAACATAGAGTAGGCGGTGTCGCGGAGGAGGAGGCGGTGGTTTTCTATGTCACTGGTGTTTGTGTGGTTGTGCGTTGGAACTTCACAACGTGGGGAGGACGAGGAAATGGGAGAGCAGATTGTCGATGGTGGCATGGGAAAAAGAACGCGGTCTGGGGAGGGGGTCGGTGGCTAGAACTTTGAAAAGGAAGGAAACCTGATTGTGTTTCCCTTTATTTTGTATATGGAAGTTATCGTATGGTTCATGTATGGCAACAAGTCCTATAAAAGAGAACCAAGGATTGATTGATGATTGTGTTTTATTTCATATGGAAACCGATCTGTCGGGGCTACATGTAAGTGCATTGTGACTAAGGAAGGATCAATAGATTGAATTAGATTAGAAAAAAAACCAGCAGGAGGGTGGAGTTATTAATTAAGAAAAAAGTCAGTAGTGGGAGGTGGAATGAAATAAAACCGGACGAAAATAAAACCGGAGTACCAGGCTACCAACTGCTTCATTAGGAGTAGAGATATCAAGGAGGATAGGATCGAGAGAGGAGTTGGCGGCATACTGTTTTTTTTTTCTTTTTCGAGAGAGGAATCAAATGACCCATTCTCATATAATAGTAATGATTTATGATTGATCAAAGATTGATCGTGATTTATTCATTTCGATATAAAAGTTACCAAATACTACCCAATTTTTTTATGCTTGATTAAAGATTGATCATGAATTATTCCTTTCCATATAAAAGTTACCGAAAATTGATCTTATTGGCATATAAATTTGGTTTAAATAGATCGTGGGTAAAATTCCGTTATTTGTTTCCTTAAAATTCGTTATTTTATTTCCTAAAGTAAATTGCATTGATGGGAGGAATCAGTTGATTTAGGTAAGTTAGGAAAGTTAGACCTGTGATCTTTTGTATCTTAGGAAAGTGTTGGTTTACAAGGAAAGAATGGAGACGAAAATAAACCCGTAGAAAAGGGGTGGGGAGGGGGTGGGGGTAATTTGATGGAAAAAACCGGTTGAAAATAAACCGGTTGAAAGTGGGGGGGACTATTCAACCAAGTCGTCCATTAGGAGTAGAGATATTTCTTTTGTCGCAGGTGACAGCCATAACAGTAGATCCTGTCGCTGCCCCTTTACTTTGTTGATCCTATCCACACGCAACCGCTAATCACCATCCATATGATTGCTATCAGTATTAAAACCCAAGCCCTCCTGACCGCTGCTCCATCAATCGGTTTAGCCGACCGGTCCCAGTAAACCGCCCGCTTTTTCATCAATCCGGTAGGCATCGTCCAATTTGAGTACGCAACACGGGCATGGGCCCGAGTCCAACTCTAGTACAACTCGGTGTTATTGCTTCTGCTTTATGCTTCCGAGTCGCCGAATCCGTATTGTCCTCCGGTGCAGCAGCAAAGTCCCTGATGTTCATTGAAGAAAATCTGACCAGCTAAAATCTCAATCACGCGCACAACGCTCCACGGGAACAGCTGCTCTCGGGAAAGCCAACCCTAATTTTTCTTAAACTTAAATCTCATAGATTGTAAATCTGAACCGATGAACTTGAAGTTGATGAAGATCTTTCAAAACCGACTCTTCTTATCTGGAAAATCACGCTTCTCGATCCCTCGGAAAAATCCCTCCAAGAACTCAACACCACCGTACCCAGGCCCCACGGTGGGCGCCAACTGTCATGGAATTGTCACGGCAGATGTCCTTAGTGTCAGGACTTAGTCGCGAGGCCAACGCATCTATGTGGTAGCTTGAGAGGGGTTGAGCGGGACGAGAGACGCGATGTTTTACCCAGGTTCGGCCCCTCACGGTGGAGGTAAAAGCCTACATCCTGCTTCATTGATATTGATGATGATGATCATGGTTACAAGAGTGCTCTAACTCGAGAGCTATTGTCTAAACCTAACTTGTCCAACTTGCGGAACTTGTCAATCTTGTCCCTTTGGGGAGCCCTGCCCCTCCTTATATATGTTGAAGGGGCGGTTTACATGTGGAGTCCTATTAGGATTAGGACTAGTCTATCTCTAATACAAACCGGATACAAGTCCAGGTCTTAGCTCCTTGTAAGATAATGTTCCTCTTGCCTTTCCTCTTAAACCGGCCCACCGTTAAACGTGAACCGGCCTTCTGGGCTTTGGGCCTTGTTATCCGTCGATCCCACACGCCGGATCACCAGTGAGTCATAATGACCAGGTGGGTTGCTTGTAAACCGCCAGGTCAGGGCGGGTCGCCAGTAACTCGCCAAGTGTCCGCGGGGTCTTCAGATAAACCGCCAAGTCCGGCCGGGTTAACTTCCGGCCGGTTTACACCGCGGGGTATATCCCCGACACCGATGACAAAGGGAACAACGTATGTTGTTATGCGGTTTGACCGATAAAGATCTTCGTAGAATATGTAGGAGCCAATATGAGCATCCAGGTTCCGCTATTGGTTATTGACCGGAGACGTGTCTCGGTCATGTCTACATAGTTCTCGAACCCGTAGGGTCCGCACGCTTAAAGTTCGATGACGGTTATATTATGAGTTTATGTGTTTTGATGTACCGAAGGTAATTCGGAGTCCCGGATGAGACCGGGGACATGACGGGGAGTCTCGAAATGGTCGAGACGTAAAGATCGATATATTGGACGACTATATTCGGACATCGGAAAGGTTCCGAGTGATTCGGGTATTTTTCGGAGTACCGGAGAGTTACGAGAATTCGCCGGGGAGTATATGTGCCTTATTGGGCTTTAGGGGAAAGAGAGAGGAGAGGCTGGGCGCCCCCCCCAAGGCCTAGTCCGAATTGGACCAGGGGGAGGGGCTGCGCCCCCTCCTTCCTTCTCTTCTCTCTCCCCTTTCCTTGACTCCTACTCCTACTACTTGGAAGGGGGGAATCCTACTCCCGGTGGGAGTAGGACTCCTCCTAGGGCGCGCCATAGAGAGGGCCGGCCCTCCCCCTCCTCCACTCCTTTAGATACGGGGAGGGGGGCACCCCTTGGAGACACAATAATTGATCCCTTGGATCTCTTAGCCGTGTGCGGTGCCCCCTCCACCATAATCCACCTCGGTCATATCGTAGCGGTGCTTAGGCGAAGCCCTGCGTCGGTAGAACATCATCATCGTCATCATGCTGTCGTGATGACGAAACCCTCCCTCAAAGCTCGGCTGGATCAGAGTTCGAGGGACGTCATCGAGTTGAACGTGTGCAGAACTCGGAGGTGCCGTGCATTCGGTACTTGATCGGTCGAATCGTGAAGACGTACGACTACATCAATCGCGTTGTGCTAACGCTTCCGCTTTCAGTCTATGAGGGTACGTGGACAACACTCTCCCCTCTCGTTGCTATACATCACCATGATCTTGCATGTGCGTAGGATTTTTTTTGAAATTACTACGTTCCCCAACACAACCCACAGAAGAAGGGACTAATTTTTTTCTAAAAAGAGGATGAATTGTTGTGTGAGACATAGTTGGTCACTAGTATCGGCTGTTTCAGGGCACATAGCGAAAAGGTGTGGCACTTTGGCAAAGCATGCATATTTTGTTTGACGAGCAAAAAATGCTACGATCCCTACCGCAAGGAAGTTGTCCGTCAACGTAATTCAAAGTCGCTCAGCCATTGATGGTACAACATTGAAGAGGGCGACAAAAAGTTTTACGGCTTTTACAAACAAGTGCATAACCGGTGGCCAAGTGGCGTGTTAATCCTAGATCTCGTAAGTTTTGTGCTTTATTGCTCTATGTGTTGGTCATTTCATTGATTTGATCAATGTTGCAACTTGTTGACCATCCATTGTTTTCCTTTACTTGTATGCACGTGTGTGCATGTTATATCTCAAGATAGAGTAGAAACACTTCATCGATGTGCATATGGTTGAAGTTGAATGGGCGAAGCAAGTGGACCGTATTGATTGCCAATTTCATCAAGACCACCATGGTCAATGAGGATGAAGGTGGTTTCCAACCGTTCCAACACAAGACGGACTTGCTCCGACAAAGAAGGTGATTAGAAACCGGGGGAGGGGGGGGGAGGAGAAGGAGAAGCGAGAATTAGAAGCGGCCAAGATGACAGAGAAGTTCAAGAACATCAATAAGAAGAAGGAGGAGGCAAGTGTCACATGCAATGAGCTGAAGGAGGGAAGAAGACACATGTGTTTGGCATCTTCATGGAGATGCAAGACGAGCTCAAGCTCCAAAGAAGAAACTTGAGATCAAGGCCTTTTTATAGGACTCCAAAATGTTGTAAATATGTTGGACTTGGATCCTAATGCAACGAAGATTGTCCAAGTCTACCATGCAAGCATATTAAAGCGCTACACGCAAACGGAGGAGGTCGAACCACCTGAAGAGTGTGGTCTTTGCTACGGACAACCGGACTAGGATCCAAAGAAGAAAGGTCATTGGCACAGATTAAGAACTTTTAGGATTGATTGGATGTAAAAATATTGAACACCCGTTTGTTTTTGGTTGTGATAGCATATGAGAAAGTTCTAGTTGTGCCCCCATACCAGTGTACCCTCTATCCTCACCGTCTATTTTTCATCAAAGATCGTGCAAGCAAATTTCTCTTTTTTGTTTCTCCCAAATAAAAGAATACTTCAACTTGAAAACTTTGCAAATCAACATCACACAAGTACTAATATGTGTAGAAAAGTTTTTGAACTTTTTGGGGGCAACATAATGTTTTTAAATGATACTACAACTCATTTAAATTTTGAAATTTGTCAAAATTTGACAAATTTATGCTTCATCAAAAAATTCAAAAACATTTTATACAATGAGTGGCACTTATGTATAGTTGACCTACAAAGTTTCACGGTCAAATGATCTCTTATTTGGCGGAAACAAAAAAGAGAAATTTTTATATAAGAATAACACGTATCTTGATGCAAACTGGAGGATGAGATAGAGGGTAGATTGGTATTGAGTACAACAAATCCACACTTTTGCATATGTTTGTAACATATGCTTAAATTAGTATTGATCTAGATATGTATGCCAAATAGAGGAGGCCGGATCAGGGACAAACATATTTGGTGACTGTGGTCAGGGCATGTCCGCGGACATTTGATGATGTCCGTTTTGATGACCTGTCTTTTTTTAACACAATACAGACACATACGTTCATACATAGCACATACACTCACCCCTATGAATGCACACAGACACATCCTATTTTTATGAGCATTTTCGAAAGACTAGCCAACACATCATCTTGAAATTGATGAAGTGACTACACACGACTTTGTAGTTGACGAAAACATCTCGTTCCACTGAAGGCACATCGCCGGAAGGTTGGAAGGTCTGAAATAAATTCAGAAAAATGCGAGCGCCAATGTCAATTGTAGGACTCGAACCATGATGGGTTGTCCTCCTATAACGATCCAATCACAGATTAGTTCATTTGTTTGATGACCCCTCAGACTTGCCCTAAACCTCCCCAAACCGCTTTTACCAAACAAGGCCTATGAGGAAAGGGGGTGTTGGTTTGTAATCCGGGACGGTGCAGGTGATGCCGTGTGGAGCAGCAGCTGGCCGAATTGATCGAGCCAGGGGCCATGCAAATTGAGACAGTTGTCTGGACACAGTTTTTTCTTTTACACTAGAAGAAATCTTCAACGATCAAACATTACCAGCTTCACATTTCAAATTTTGCCGTAGACATTGTAAGAGCATTTCCAGCCGTTCGGCCCCCAGGGCGCCCAAAAAAAGCGGCCTGGGGGCAAGCCGGCGCTAGATCGCCCCCTGGGGCTAGGTTTGCTCCCAGTCACGCGTCTGCCGTCGCCGCGGGTTCGGCGAAGTTAATTTCAATTTTTTTGCAAACTCGGCGAAGTTTGATCAATTTTCGATGAAATTTATACAAAAACTTAAAAACATGCATGAACTAATTTAAAAACGAACTAATAAAAGCCTAAGCCGCTGCCGCCACCGCCGCCGTCGCTGCCGCCGCCGTCTACATGCCGAGAAACCTGTAGAAGCTGGTGTAGTCGCCGCCGTCGTCGTCGTCGTTGTCGGGGGCCACCATGCCGGCGTGCTCCGGCTTCACGGGGAGCATGTCCGGCTCGGGCTTCGGCCGGACCAGGCGGAGGGAGCGCCTCATCGGTGCAGTCGCAGGCGAGGGCTCGTTGATGACGAGGGCGCCGCTACGAGCACGACGCCCGAGCGGAGTCTCCTCCGGCTCGGGCTTGACGGGGCGGAGGGCCGGCGAGCCGGAGCCCGACGACAAGGACGACCCCGGCTCCATTCGCCGCGGCATCCAGGAACTGTCGCGCCGTCGAGAGAAGGAGGGCCGCGTCGGGTACTCCAGCCGCGACACATTGCCGGTCTTGATGTGGTCGAGGACGGCGTCGAGTGTGCGGCCGGGGACGCCCCACCACTCGCTCCGTTCTTCGGAGTTGTGACGGCCGCGGGGGACGATGCCGTTGACGGAGGCGATCTGCTCCTCGCAGCGGCGCTGGAAGTACATCGTCCACAACGTTTCGCTGTCGGGCGCGTACCTCGGCTCGTTCCGCTGCTCCTCCGTCAACGAAGAACGGATGCGGGCGATCTCCGCCCGCCGTGCCGCCCCTTCGGGCACCGGCGACATCGGGACGCCGCCGGCGCTCAGCCTCCACGAGTCAGGCACGCGCATGTCAGGGGGCGCCGGATACTCGGCCTCGTACAGGGGGCGCCGGATACTCGGCCTCGTACAGAAGGCGCACCTCCGGCTCCTGGAGGTGTCGGCGGCCGAAGCCGTTCGCCGCTGTGCCGTCGCCTGGGTATCTCTCCGCCATGGTTTCGCTCGTCGACGGGCAGGGGAGTGGTGGGAGAGCTCACCGGCGGGGAAAAGGCTTTCACTGGAGGTAGAGGGGGAGGCTGTGGCGCTCACCGGCAGGGAGGGGCGCCTTTTTATAGCCGAAGCGGGGTGGCCAAGGGGCGGCATGCGGGCGGACGCGTGGCGCATGCAGGCAGGACGCTTGTCGACAACGTCTCCACTGCACCGCCCGTGAGGCATCAATGGAGGGCGACCGGCGCGGCAGCGCGGCAGCCTTCGCATTGATTCTTGCGGGAACCTAGGCGAGGAGGTCGACGAAGCGCCTGTCTCGCTGGCCCGCGGCTCTTTCACGCCAAAACCGCTCGCCCCGACGCCCCTGGATGCCCCAGCGCGTCAGGTTCGGCCTGGATCCGCCAGCGCTGATTTCAGCCCAGACCGGCGAAAATCGGGCTCCTGAGAGCGCGACTGGGCCCTTTTTTCGACGCCGGCGCCAAAAAATCGCCTGGAAAAGTCTTTCTGAGGGCGCGGCTGGAGATGCTCTAATACCACAGCTGGTGAACGAGCAGCTTTTGGTGTACAGCCGTAGCAGGAGGCCCGTGCTGTTTGGCAGGGTGAAGCTCCAGCCTTCGTGCATTACGATGCAGCAAGCGGTCTGCCCGTGGTTGTTGGTTGATGCTTAATGGAAAGTCTGAGTAATGGAGCAGGGGCTGTGGCCCTTTTCCTCTAAAAAAAATGCTTAATGGGAAGCTCTTTTCCAGTTCAAAAGAAAAACTGTTTAGGGGATTTGCCTGAGATGCTCTTACAGTACATTGCACCGACAAATACACAAACACATCGGCATCTCATTTGGGTCCGGCGGTGCAGTGATTTTCACACCTGCACTTTCTTCAGTCTGCACGGCTTGGGTCTCATTTGGGTCCTGCGATGCAATCATGTGCGGGTTAGCGCCATCAGTCCGAGGCTGCATCACATCGGCCAAGCTTTCCGCTGCTTTCACTCCCTTCGCACCAGATTCTTCAATGCCATTCTTTTTCTCAGTTTCACCCATGATTTGTGCTGCGCTTGTTTGCTTTGCATCAGTATCTCCAGCCTGCTCATCACAGGTAACATCTGGTTCCGTCTCAGGGAAATCCAATTCTTCGCTCTTGTTGCCTCTCAGGGGAAATACCTGTCCGTTCTGCCTGCTTTCACCCGCAATCTCTGCAGCCTTCATCCCATTTCCACTAGTTTCTAGAGTAGGCTGTGAAGTCGTTTCGTTGCTAGCATCAGCAGTCTGAGGCGGCTCAAAAATTTCCAAGTTTTCCGCTGCTTTCACTCCCTTTGCACCAGATTCTTCGATGCCATTCTTTTCCTCAGCTTCACCCATGCTTTGTGCTGCACTCGTTTGCTTTGCATCAGTATCAACACCGATAATAGCTTCTTTTCCAACTTTGGAGCCAGCAGATGAATCAGTCGAACCGAGTTTTCTCAAAAAACGAGAATTCCATAGTTTGATCGTCTTTGGCCTCACCGACAGCAAGAAGTTTATATCCGCCAGAATCTCAAGCCTTTTTTCATAGAAGAGAGCAATAACATCTTTGTAGAGTGACAAGACATCGATCTCAGACATAATCGTTTCTCTGTATTGACGCCTCATGGACTTCATGCTCATATATTCGGAAGCTGACAAAATCTGAAAGAAGCACAAGTCAGTTCAGTGTTAAGATGACGAATGCCTGTATATTTTGGATAATTAAAATGCATGTAGAATATATTACAATCACCTCACTAGGTTTCCAAACTTCATACGATTGTCTAGGATAAACAAGAAACTTCAGAGCTGTTGCAAATTTGAGTAAACTCCAATCCTTGGTGAGAGATGGTAGGTCAACCGATTTCTGTACTTTACTGCACAATGAATCCAAGTACACTAGTAGAAAACAGGGCTTTGGTTCAGGCCGGGTCAGCCTATTAGTCCCGGTTCAATCTAGAACCGGGACCAATGTGGGCATTGGTCCCGGTTCGTGAGCCCAGGGGGCCGGCCGGGCCACGTGGGCCATTGGTCCCGGTTCATCTGGACCTTTTGGTCCCGGTTGGTGGGATGAACCGGGACCAATGGGCCTCGCTCCTGGCCCACCACCATTGGTCCCGGTTGGTGGCTTGAACCGGGACCAAAGGCTCCCCTTTAGTCCCGGCTCATGTCACCAACCGGGACCAATGAGGTGCCTATATATACCCCCTCGCGCAAGAGCAGAGCACAGTGCTCTGTTTTTTCTGGCCGAGGGGGAGAGGACTTTGTGGTGCTCTAGCTCACCTCCTATGCACATGAGGTGTTCGATGGAATGCCCGAGCCACACTACTTAAGCTTTCTCCTCTCGAAGCTCGACCTCCAAGCTCCATTTTCCTCGAGATTTGTCTAGATTTAGCGGTCCGTCACGCCCCGTCCCCGTCTTCACCGCCGTCGATCACCCGCGCCGATCTCATCACCGACACCACCGTGGTGAGCCTCTTGTTCTTATCTTCTTTCTGAAAGGAAAAATATTCTTACTTGTATGTTTAGATAGATACTTGTATCATTTTCTTACATTTATTATTGCATCTTATATAGTGCGATGGTTTTGGTATCCGCCCCCGTCGGCCCTCGTCCTGTCTATGATTCGGATGTGGTATGTATATTATCTTTATAACTATTGGTTCATTTATTGTTTATGAAAATTATGCCGACCAACGTGACATAGATTTTATTTATCTAGGATGTATGTGAATCGGAAATGCCAACCGACCCTATTGTCGAGAGGTTAAATTTAGTTGAAGAAGAAAATAATTTGTTGAAGGAAAAAATAAAAAAAATTGAGGAGGAGAAGATGATATTGGAGTTGCATGTTGTGGATGTCGTCGATGATCACAAGATCAAGATGGATGCAATGCGCTTGAAGATTAGAAAGATTAGAAAATATGCCATTCATACCGAGGCTTGGTATCATTATGCCGTTGGATCAATTGTTACCTTGGTTGCGATTATGATCGCATTTGTTTTCGCATTGAAATGTTTTACATAGTTTCAATGTATGGTTTAATTAATTAGATGCTCTGGAGAGCTATATGTTGTTAGATGAGAACTATGTATGCACTTTGGTTTTAATGTGATGATGAACTTTTATTAATTTGGACACTTAATTATATATAATGCACGCAGATGAACCGGCAATGGATGTACGGTGACAGACACACCCGCGAGTACATTAAGGGCGTGCATGAGTTTCTCGATGCGGCTGAGGCAAACAAGCAGAATGGTTTTATGTGTTGTCCATGCACTGAATGTGGGAATACGAGGTCTTACTCTAACCGGAAAATCCTTCACTCCCACCTGCTTTACAAGGGTTTCATGCCACACTATAATGTTTGGACGAGGCACGGAGAAATAAGGGTTATGATGGAAGACGGCGAAGAAGAAGACTACGATGACAACTATGTGCCCCCTGAATACGGTGATGCTGCAACGGGGGGAGCTGGTGAAGATCAAGAGGAACCAGACGATGTGCCCAATGATGCTGCAACGGGTGAAGCTGCTGAAGATCAAGAGGAACCAGACGATGTGCCCGATGATGATGATCTCCGCCGGGTCATTGTCGATGCAAGGACGCAATGCATTAGTCAAAAGGAGAAGCTGAAGTTCGATCGCATGTTAGAGGATCACAAAAAAGGGTTATACCCCAATTGCGAAGATGGCAACATAAAGCTCGGTACCGTACTGGAATTGCTGCAGTGGAAGGCAGAGAATGCTGTGGCTGACAAAGGATTTGAGAAGCTACTGAAAATATTGAAGAAGAAGCTTCCAAAGGATAAGGAATTGTCCGACAGTACATACGCAGCAAAGAAGGTCGTATGCCCTCTAGGATTGGAGGTGGAGAAGATACATGCATGCCCTAATGACTGCATCCTCTACCGCGGTGCATACAAGGATCTGAACGCATGCCCGGTATGCGGTGCATTGCGGTATAAGATCAGACGAGATGACCCTGGTGATGTTGACGGCGAGCCCCCCAGGAAGAGGGTTCCTGCGAAGGTGATGTGGTATGCTCCTATAATACCACGGTTGAAATGTCTGTTCAAAAACGAAGAGCATGCCAAGTTGATGCGATGGCACAATGAGAACCGAAAGAAAGATGGTAAGTTGAGAGCACCCGCTGACAGGTCGCAGTGGAGAAAAATCGAGAGAAAGTACTGGGATGAGTTTTCAAAGGACCCAAAGAATGTATGGTTTGCTTTAAGCGCGGATGGCATTAATCCTTTCGGGGAGCAGAGCAGCAATCACAGCACCTGGCCCGTGACTCTATGTATGTATAACCTTCCTCCTTGGATGTGCATGAAGCGGAAGTTCATTATGATGTCAGTTCTCATCCAAGGCCCTAAGCAACCCGACAACGAAATTGATGTGTACCTAAGGCCATTAGTTGAAGAACTTTTACAGCTGTGGAATGAAAATGGTGTACGTACGTGGGATGAGCACAGATAGGAGGAATTTAACCTTAAGGCGTTGCTGTTCGTGACCATCAACGATTGGCCCGCTCTCAGCAACCTTTCAGGACAGACAAACAAAGGATACCACGCATGCACGCACTGTTTAGATGACACTAAAAGTATATACCTGGACAAATGCAGGAAGAATGTGTACCTGGGCCATCGTCGATTTCTTCCGACCAACCATCAATGTCGAAAGAAAGGCAAGCATTTCAAAGGCGAGGCAGATCACCGGAAGAAGCCCGCCATGCGCACCGGTGATCACGTGCTTGCTATGGTCAATGATTTACACTACGTAATCTTTGGAAAGGGTCCCGGTGGACTAGCTGTTCCGAATGACGCTGAGGGACACCCACCCATGTGGAAGAAGAAATCTATATTTTGGGACCTACCCTACTGGAAAGACCTAGAGGTCCGCTCCTCAATCGACGTGATGCACGTGACGAAGAACCTTTGCGTGAACCTGCTAGGATTCTTGGGTGTGTATGGGAAGACAAAAGATACACCTGAGACACGGGAGGACCTGCAACGTTTGCACGAAAAAGACGGCATGCCTCCGAAGCAGTATAAAGGTCCTGCCAGCTACGCTCTTACGAAAGAAGAGAAAGAAATCTTCTTTGAATGCCTGCTCAGTATGAAGGTCACGACTGGCTTCTCGTCGAATATAAAGGGAATAATAAATATGCCAGAGAAAAAGTTTCAGAACCTAAAGTCTCATGACTGCCACGTGATTATGACGCAACTGCTTCCGGTTGCATTGAGGGGGCTTCTACCGGAAAACGTCCGATTAGCCATTGTGACGCTATGTGCATTCCTCAATGCAATCTCTCAGAAGGTGATCGATCCAGAAATCGTATCAAGGCTAAGGAGTGATGTGGCGCAATGTCTTGTCAGTTTCGAGCTGGTGTTCTCACCATCCTTCTTCAATATCATGACACACGTCCTAGTTCATCTAGTCGACGAGATTGTCATCCCGGTGTCCGTATTGCTACACAATATGTTTCCCTTTGAGAGGTTCATGGGAGTCCTAAAGAAATATGTCCGTAATCGCGCTAGGCCAGAAGGAAGCATCTTCATGGGCCATCAAACAGAGGATGTTATCAGGTTTTGTGTTGACTTCATTCCTGGCCTTAACAAGATAGGTCTCCCTAAATCGCGGTATGAGGGGAGACTGACTGGAAAAGGCACTCTTGGAAGAGACTCAATAATATGCAGGGACGAATATTCTTGGTCTCAAGCACACTACACAGTTCTACAGAACTCTACCTTGGTGACCCCGTATGTCGATGAACACAAGAACATTCTGCGCTCCAAACACCCGGAGCAGTGCGACGACTGGATTACATGTGAACACATCAGGACTTTCAGCAGTTGGTTGGAAACACGTCTCAGAGGTGACAACACTGTTTGTGATGAGTTGTACTTGTTGTCCAGGGGACCATCTTTGACTGTATTGACTTACAAAGGATATGAGATAAATGGGAATACATTTTACACGATCGCCCAAGATCAAAAGAGCACCAACCAAAACAGTGGTGTCCGCTTTGATGCAGCAACCGAGAGCGGAAAGGATACATATTATGGTTACATAGTGGACATATGGGAACTTGACTACGGACCTGATTTTAAGATCCCTTTGTTTAAGTGCAAATGGGTCAGTCTGTTAGGCGGCGGGGTACAGGTAGACCCACAGTACGGAATGACAACAGTGGATCTGAAAAATCTTGGGTACATTGACGAACCGTTCGTCCTAGCCAATGATGTGGCACAGGTTATCTATGTGAAGGACATGTCTACCAAACCGAGAAAGAGAAAAGATAAGGAAGCGAATACATCATACGATGAGCCAAAGCACCACATAGTTCTTTCAGGAAAAAGGGACATCCTGGGAGTGGACAGCAAGACAGACATGTCTGAAGATTATGAAAAGTTTCATGAAATTCCTCCCTTCAATGTCAAGGCTGACCCAAGCATCCTGATAAACAATGAAGATTATCCATGGTTACGGCGCAATAAGCAAATGACACAAGCGAAGAAAAAGTGAAGACTTTCTCCCGCAACTTTGTAACACACGAACATGCTACCATTGTCCGTTTTGTACATGCACATGCTATGTGGGTGAAATTATGATACCATCCCAACTTTTAACTTTTTTAGAGTTCATTTGAAATGCTTTCATGTCTTATGGTTCGGCCCTCATAATACCATGACCATTAGTTCCTGGCCCATGCCAACTTTCAACTTTCTAAAACTAATGGCACTAACAGAAACTTTCAACTTTCATCTATTCTCATTTTTTTAGTAAGTTAATCACAAACTTGTGATTCAAACAATTTTCAAAGAATTCAAATTTTAACTATTCAAATTTAAAAACTAATGGCACTAACAGAAAGTTTATAATTTTTCTAAAACTAATGGCACTAACAGAAAGTTTATAACTTTGCTAACCTAAAAGCAAACAGAATTAAAAATTAAAGCAAAAAACAAAAGAAAATAAATAATGCAAAAAACAAATCAAAAAAACAGGAAAAAACTATTTTTATAGTAAAGTTAATCACAAAATAAAATAAATAAAGAAACAAAGAAAACAAAAAAACTAAAAAAGTGTTTTCAAATTTGAAAACTAATGGCACTAACAGAAAGTTTATAATTTTTGTAAAACTAATGGCACTAACAGAAAGTTTATAATTTTGCTAACCTAAAAGCAAACAAAATTAAAAATTAAAGCAAAAAACAAAATAAAATAAATAATGCAAAAAACAAATCAAAAAAACAGGAAAAAACTATTTTATAGTAAAGTTAATCACAAAATAAAATAAATAAAGCAACAAAGAAAACAAAAAAACAAAAAAATTATTTTCAAATTTGAAAACTAATGGCATTAACAAAAAGTTTATAATTTTTCTAAAACTAAAACCATAAAGAATTAAAAAATAAAGCAAAAAACAAAAGAAAATAAATAAAGCAACAAAAAAACAAAAAAATGCCACCTACTGGGCCACCACGGCCTGAATACGACTAGAAACCCTACCATGGGCCAGGATTCAGGCCCGCAGCGGGCCCAGTAGGCCCACAAGCATTGCAGTGACAGATTAGGCCTGAAAGCCTGCAGTTGAGAGGAGCTCGGGAGGGTGGGCGCAGCAGCGCTTATAAACCACTCCCGAGCCCTCTCAACTAGCGAGGTGGGACTAAACTTTTGGGCGCGGGGCAGCACAAGGCCATTGGTCCCGGTTGGTGGCACCAACCGCGACTAAAGGGGGCATTGGTCCCGGTTCGTGGCACGAACCGTGACCAATGCCCCCCTTTAGTCCCGGTTGGTGCCACCAACCGGGACCAAAGGCTGCCGCTTCTCGCCCTTTGGGCTGCTGAAAATTGGCATTTGGTCCCGGTTGGTGCCACCAACCGGGACCAAAGGGGGGCATTGGTCACGGTTCGTGCCATGAACCGGGACCATTGCTCTGGGTATATAAGGTAGCACTTGTGAAAATTTCACCAACCGCTCCCATTCGCCCCCGACGCCCCCAGGCCGTTCGTCGTCGTCGTCGCCGCCCCGAGCCCGTCGTCGCCCGCTCCCCGTCGTCGTCGCCCCGCGCCGCCGCAGGCCTTGTCCCCGTCGCTGTGTGCGCCATCTCCGGCCCCCTCCCCGTCGCCCCGCCCCACGTCGCCGGCCTCCCCCGCGCCGTCGCCGGCCTCCTCCCCGTCCCCGGCCTCCTCCCCGTCGCGCCCCTAGTGAGCTCCCCCCTTCCCATCGATCCCTGTCGCTCTGACCATCGCCGTCGAGAGGCTCATATGTATGGCTATGTATGTATGTATGGCTATGTATGTATGTATATGCTCATATGTATGTATGTATATGCTCTCTGTATATGGATTTGGCTATGTATATGCTCTCTGTATATGCTCATATGTATGTATGTTCATATAGCATTTTCTCTATATATGAATTACTATTTTGTTCATGGATATATGCTAAAGAAAATGAGGGGGGGTGATAGATGATGATGAGGGGTCGAGAGTGGGACGAGAGGTCGAGAGGTGGCGAGGGGAGAAAAAAAATATTATCAGGGACGAGGGTCGCCGAGGGGTCGAGAGAGGGACGAGGGGTCGAGAGAACTAAATAAGAAGAAGAAGAGGAGAGGAAGAAGAGGAGAAATAAATAAGAAGAAGAAAAAAGAAGAAAAAGAAGAGGAGAAGAAGAAAGGAATAGTCGACGACCCTAGAACCCTCTTTTTTTTCTTCGATCTTCTCCTCTAGCTATTCCTTTCTTCTTCTCCTCTTTCTTCTTCTTCTTCTTCTTCTTCTTCTTCTTCTTCTTCTTCTTCTTCTTCTTCTTCTTCTTCTTCTTCTTCTTCTTCTTCTTCTTAATTTTTATCGGGAACGAGGGTGTCGAGGATCGCCGAGGGGTCGAGGGTCGGGAACTAGGGTAGAGGGTCGAGGGTCGTTAAGGGGTCAAGGGTTGAGGGTTTCAGGGTCGAGGGTTCGAGGGTTCTATAGGGTCGAGGGTCGAGGGTTCCAGGGTCGTCTAGGGGTCGAGGGTTCCAAGGTCGTCGAGGGTTCGAGGGGTCGAGGATCGCCGAGGGGTCGAGAGAGGTTTCCTAGTGTCAAAGTATTGAAGAAATCCATGGCTTCATCATTAGCCGGAAGTAACCAGGGCATGACGAAGTCCTCCAAAATTATTTTGGAATGGTGTCCCGGATAGGATAATTTGCCTTTTTGTATGAATTTCAGCAAATGCCTTCCAAATAACGATATTTGGAAGGTTCTTGCTGAACTTTGTACCAAAAAGCGAATTATCCTATCTAGGACTCCGTTCCAAAATAATTTTGGAGAGCTTCGTACCATCATGCACATGTTACTTTTGCCTAATGATGAAGACATGGTTTTGTTGAATCCTTTGACACTACGCAACCTCCCGACCCATCGGCGATCCTCTCGAACATGAGAGAAAGAAGAGGATCGCCGAGGGGTCGAGGGTTCTAGGGTCGTCGAGGGTTCGAGGGGTCGAGGATCGCCGAGGGGTCGAGAGAGGTTTCCTAGTGTCAAAGTATTGAAGAAATCCATGGCTTCATCATTAGCCAGAAGTAACCAGGGCATGACGAAGTCCTCCAAAATTATTTTGGTATGGTGTCCCGGATAGGATAATTTGCCTTCTTGTATGAATTTCAGCAAAGGCCTTCCAAATAACGATATTTGGAAGGTTCTTGCTGAACTTTGTACCAAAAAGCGAATTATCCTATCTAGGACTCCGTTCCAAAATAACTTTGGAGAGCTTCGTACCATCATGCACATGTTACTTTCGCCTAATGATGAAGACATGGTTTTGTTGAATCCTTTGACACTAGGCAACCTCCCGACCCCTCGGCGATGCTCTCGAACATGAGAGGAAGAAGAGGATAAAAAAAGAAGAGGAAGAAGAAAAAAAAGAGGAGAAGAAAGAATAGAGGAGTTCTCTTTTTTTTATCGGGAACGAGGGTCGTCGAGGGACATAGATGTAGTGTCGTCGTTGTCGATATATACCCCCTCCCGATAGCTTACTATGATTAGGTAGCTAGTTCTACGTTTGGCACTAATATATCCATCTGTCATGTTTGAATAATAATTGCCATGTTGTAAATATTTGTAGAAACTATGGACACCTCCCTAGACGAAGCAAAAGAAGCGTTGTTGAGGGACATAATCGCAGAAGGAAGTGATGCCGTCTCGTTGTTTCTCAACGAAACCGATGGTCTGGAAGGAGAGGGTGAACAAGCTGGCTACGGTGACCTAATGCCGGTGCAAGAAGAAGAACATGAGGACGGCTCCGGTGACCCAATGCCGGTGCAAGAAGGAGACCGTGATGACGGCTCCGGTGAATGAACCGAGTCCGGCCAGGTATATACATTAGTTAAGCCTGTGCTGACTAGCTGATTGATGCATTCATTGTTTTGGTATGTACACATATTAATTAAGTCTTTGTTCTTTTTTCTAGCCCTCCGGATCGAGCACAACTTCGGTAAAGAGACGAGGCTCAAAGAAAAAGTTGAACTCGGATGAAAAGTTTGAGATCATAGCAATCGCGCCCGACGGCCAACCGATTGAACCCCTCCGAACAAAGAGCGCATTTGTTGCTCAGTGCGGGGTTCTGGTTAAGGACAAGATCCCGATAAGCATCCAGCAATGGTTTAAGCCGGCTACAGAAGACCCTGAGGTGTCTTATGTCAATGCTATGCAGAAAAATGATCTTTGGACTGAGCTGAAGTCAAATTTCACCCTACCGCCAGAGGATAATCCAGAGAACCCAGTTAAAGAGAAATTAATCAAGTCTTTTGCTCTTAAGAGGATGGCAGAACTATTCAGGAGGTGGAAGAAAGAGCTGAATAAGTTTGTCGAAAATAATGAGACACCAGAATTCAAGGGCAGATATGAGAAGATCAGAGATCACTGGCCCGCATTTGTGGCCCACAAGACATCGGAAAATAGTAAGAAGATGTCGGCGACAAACAAGCAAAATGCTGCGAAGAAGATGCTTCACCATCGCACGGGGTTAGGTGGCTACCTCGTAGCCCGGCCTAAGTGGGCCAAGACTGAGAATGATCTGGTTGATAAAGGGATCGAACCAGAGACAATTAGCTGGCCAGACCGTTGCCGGACTTGGTTCTTCGGGGTTAGCGGAACCTTGGACCCTGTAACAGGGAAGTGCATTTGGATGAATGATCAAATGGACATACCAGTCAGGAAGCTTAAGCAGTATATCGAAGCAGCGCAGCAAGGGAAGTTCTTTCCAGACAGAGAGAACGACGAGCTCACAATGGCCCTCGGGAATCCTGAGCACCCTGGACAGACACGAGGCACGCCAGGCTCCATTCCGTGGAAGGTTGGGTTTCTGGACGCAGGCGGTTACAAATCCCATGAGAGGAGGAAAAAAGTGCAGCAGACCCAAATGCAGGCGCTGCAAGAAAGGGTAGACGCGATAGAGGAACGAGAAGCAAATCGCAGCAAACGTACTGCCGAAGCCTCCCCCGAAGCTACCCCGCCATCTCAGCGCAGAAGCAGCGTGGCTTCCACTGAGCTGCTTCAGCCGGAGCATGCCTTGATGGCTCCTGCCAGCTATCCGTGGATGCTATCACGGAGTCTCAAAATTGCCACCTTATGACGCAATGGATGAATTTGAAGGTCAAGGCGGCTGTTGGCTCTGTTTATCCTACTGAACCCGGCGCAACTTTTCACTGCCGGCCAATTCCAGAAGGATATGCTAGGGTGATGGTGGATGAAATAACGGAGGGATTTGAGGACCTCCAGCTTGACCACCCTACCGGTGAAGGGGAGACTCAGCTGGGGTCTGCTCTGAAGACTCCATGCCTATGGCGGAAGGAGCTCATCAACCTTCCGAACTGGACGCCTCCGCCTCCTCCGCCTCCTCCGGCGAGTCAGGGCACTCCGCCTCCTCCACCGCCTCCTCCTCCGGCGAGTAACAATCAGGGTCCTCGGCCGGCTCCTT